>NW_026067996.1:977744-987876 GCF_014885135.2 Alexandromys fortis
TGGATGCTCACCTTACTAGACCTGGATGGAGGTGGGTGGTCCTTGGACTTCCCACAGGGCAGGGAACCCTGATTGCTCTTTGGGCTGACGAGGGAGGGGGACTTAATTGGCGGAGGGGGAGGGAAAGGGGAGGCAGCGGTGGGGAAGAGACAGAAATCTTTAATAAATAAATAAATAAAAAAGAAAAAAAAAGAAAGTACCTATGGGAAAGTTATGTATTAAAGCTCTTCCTTCACCTTTGTTTTGGTTTTCTATGTAGCCCCGACTGTCCTGGAACTCACTCATAAATCAGGCTGGCCTCGAACTCAGAGATCTGCTCTTTCAATTTCTTGCAAGTTGAATGTGCATAACGGCATAACTGTAACAAGTGCCTGTCAGTGGTGGTTGCTCAGGAGTGGGGTTCTACAATGGGGGGAGAGGTCAGTTAGCCTCACAGACAACCAGCCACACAGGGCATGCAATCCTTTGTATTGTTATGATGAACACCATGACCAAAAGTAACTTGGAGAGGAAAGAATTATTTGGCCTATGTGCTCTTATAATGGTCTATGATTTAGGGAAATTAGAGCAAAAGCTCAAGGCAGGAACTGAAGCAGAGACAATGAAGGAATGCTCCTTACTGGCTTGCTCAACCTCCTTTCTCATGCAACCCAGGTATGGCACCACCCGAGCTCAGAGTGAGCTGAGCCTTCCACTTCAATCATTAACCAAGGAAATCCCCCATAGACTTGACTACAGGACAGTCCGACAAAGGCAATTCTTCCCAGATCTGTCTAGGTTTGTGTCTAGTAGATAAAAACTACCCAGCACACATATTATCTCCCACCTGCCTTTTCTAGACATGGAAAGTGAATCTCAGCAAGGGTCTGTAAGTCTTGAAAATGACAGCCAGTGGCCTCTGTCCAGGCTCCTGACTCAGATTCCTGGCGACGTCACAACATGCTCTTTGTTTGAGTTTGGACTGAGTATGTGGGGAGTCTTCCAGGTAAGGGCCTGCTAGGAGAGGAGTCAGGGACATGTCCAGGGAGCCAGCTGGACTTTGCTCCTGTGATCTTCGCAGAGAGCAGAAAGTCCTGTGTCCACCAGCGTTCCATCACAGAACACATGGGGTAATTGGCTTAGAAAGAGGATGGGTTCACTTAGCTCAGACTTTAGAGATTCCAACCCATGGGCACTGTTCACGACTGAGTTTCTTTTAGGCCTGGTTCTGACAAAATACCACCACCATTACCATAACCACGAACATTAATAACGCTAACTAATATGAAAATCCTGTCTCTTTAAGAAGGTTCTCATAAGCTTTGGAAGACTGACTTGAATCCACCAAAGCCCATAGGTTGAGAAAAACTTGTAAAAAGTACTATCAAGCTCTTTCCCCTCCTGCCTATTTCCTTAAAGGGGAAGATACCAGAGGTCATGGAAGTATGCAGGAGTGACAACTAGTGTTCAACAGGCCGACCTACTGGATGAGTGACTCCCTGATAGGGACCCCCCACACACTTGGAAAAGACTGTGGGGTTTCAGGCTGTGAATGACCTTCTGTCTGTAATTTTTCTCATGTGCCACTATCAGCAGTTATGGGTATTTCCCCTAATGCTTTCGTGTTTATCTCATGAAAATATTCCATCTACTGGGTACACATATAGCTGCGGATGGTCAGGAATGATTTCTACTTAAGCCGAATGATTCTGATGAATAGAAACAACACTAGGGTATTTTTCATTACTCAGACTGCCATAGGAAAGTAATAGTATTCTCTGTCATAAAGACAGCCAATTTTAGACTTCAGAACCAATTCAACGCAATCTGGTCACCCCTGGAGACGAATATCTGGTTGTCCCTAGAGACAAATACATGAGGTCAATTTCCCAGGTGTTTATTGCTGATTCAAGGCCAAAGCATGAAGCAACTTTAGTAGACATAATTTTCTCAGCAATGGACTTTCTGCACATACTCCCCAACCTGAAGATTCAGTCAACTAACTTTTTATTATTTAAGTCCTGAATTTCAATGTCACTTTCTGTCTGGGAACCCCAATCACTCAAAACTACATGCTTACTTTGCTCACTGGCTGGTCAGTGCCACCTCCCTAGCCTGAGAGAAACTGTGATCAATATGGTTCTGTTCCTTATTGTTTATTCAAGAAGTACTACGTGACTCTGAAGATGTGGTTCATACTTGTCCAGAGGTTTTTGGCTGTGAGAAGAAGCAGGAGCGATGTAGGGGAAATATGAAAGAAGTGTGTGTGTGTGTGTGTGTGTGTGTGTGTGTGTAAGAGAGAGAGTGATGTGGGATTCCCCTCTGGAGACTGTGAATATGTTTTATTGCCATTAGTTAATAAAGAAGCTGCTTTCTACTGATGGCTTAACCAAGTAAAACCAGGCAGAAAATCCAAACAGAGATGTAGAGAGAATGTAGGCGGAGTCAAGGAGATGCCGAAGGAGACAAATGCCCCAGAAACTTACCAGTAAATCACAAGCCTCGTGATAAAATACAAAATAATAGGAATGGGTTAATTTAAGATATGAGTTGGCCAGGGATATGCCTAAGCTATCGGCCAAGCAGTGTTTTAAATAACATAGTTTCTGTGTTATTGTTCTGGTCTGACTGGCCGGGGACTGAACGAGCAGCCTCCGCTTACATGTGTGTGTTGTTAGGAAGATGTATCTGAATTGCAGAGAGGGACGTGTGAGGGAGGAGTAGGAGAGATGAGATATGGCTGTGTAAAGAGGAAGTGTGAAGTATGTAGCTGTGTGGAGACCGTGTGGAGATTGTAACTGTGTAGAGAGCTGCGTGACTGTGTAGATGGTAGCTGTAGCTGGGGAAAGATGTAACTGTGTAGAAAGACTGTCAAGAAAGAGAGATTATTTAAGTTGAAGTAGAAGAGAAGGTGACCATCAGGAAAGTGTGAGTGTGTGCTTCTTCCCTCTTTCCTTTTCCTTTTTTAAAGCATGAGTTTCCTTATTTACCCTCAGATAGAAAAGTCTAGCCCTTGCCGCGTTTGTGGATCTTTTTTGTAACCCTTGGAGGTGGCCTTGGAGTGGGATCTCCACGCTAGAGGAGACGACTGCTCATCTCATGGTCTGGGAGGTAAAAGGTCTAATATGTCTCCCATGGGCATGCCCCAAGGACCTCACTTCCTCTAGCTTGCTCCCAAGTCTTGAATGTTCCACTTCCTCCCAGTAGTGCAACAGGCTGGGGTCAAGCCTTCACCACTTGAGAGCCCAATCCCAATAGCACAATAGACAGCGCTAGAAAGAGCCTCCGGGGTGAGTCAGGGCAGATGTGTTTATCTTTTTTCAATTACTTATTTATTTGGCCTCCCTCCCCCCCCCCCCCCCCCCCCCCCCCCCCCCCCCCCCCCCCCCCCCCCCCCCTCTCTCTCTCTCTCTCTCTCTCTCTCTCTCTCTCTCTCTCTCTCTCTCTCTCCTATAGAGGCCAGGAGAGGGCACCAGATCCCCCTGGAACTGGAGTTACAGAGAGCTGTGAAGCTCCATGTGGGTGCAATCAAATCCCAGTCCTCTGGAAGAGCAGTCAGTGCTCTTGACTGCTGAGCCAACTCTCCACCTCCATAATCTTTAGTCTTGAGGTTCCCTAGGAGACACATTTCTGAGCGTGTCTGTGAGGGCATTTTCAGAGAGGGTTGACTGAGGAGGGTATCCCATGAGCTGTTCTCTTGGACCAAATGAAACGGAGAAAACAAGCTGAGTTCCAGCACTCCTCTCTCTCTGCTCAGGATTGTGGATGTGCTGTGACCAGCTGCTTCACACTCCTGCCACCACACCTCCACCCTGAGGGACCACACCCTCACCCTGCGAGCCAAAATGACCCTTCTTTCTCTAGCTTGCTTTCGTTGGGCATTTTGTCATAGCAACAGCAAAGGTAACTACTTCAGGGGTCAAATGCTGCTGAGCCTTCGCGTGCCAGCTGGGTGAGCTTGGTGGAAACAGAAGGCTATGGAGGCATCCCAACCCTCCGAAAGCTTGCTGGAGCCACTCAGAGCGTGCCGCTGTCAGGTCCTAATGCAGAGAAGAATTGCTTGTCTTCAGATGGCTGCACCAACATGGCGCCAGCTCTCTGTCAGGTGCACAGTGTGGGAATGACGGCTCCTGGAGCAGCTGTCATGAAAATAGTGTGACACTTGGAAGTGCGGTGTGTGGTGGGTCTAAGTCCTGTCGTGCTGTGTCCACCAGAGACGTGTCGAGAAGCTGGGAAGCTGAGTCATCTCTCCAGGCCCTCTCTCCTTCTTCTGCTAAAGTAGCCAGAATCCAATCATTAGAGCTACAGCCTCACAACTTAATCTAATCGCTTCCCCATGCCCCACCTCTAAACACCAGGGTTGAATTCAATTTCCTCTCTGTTAATACTATGAACAGGAAACTTTGGAGGCCAAATCCAGTGCTTAGGCAAACAAAGCACATTCAAACCCTCTGAATTGAGAGTGAAGGAGAGCTGGGTTCCCAGAGAAGATGCTGGGCCAGAAATTCCACCAGCACCTAGCCCCATCACCTAGGTTTATAGACATCACCTCTACCCTGACAGTTGATTCACCTCCACAGCCATAGGCAAGATAATGAGACTCTGCCTGCTCTGATGGGTTTAGTCAGCCTGTGGAGACAGCCCCTTCCTGGAGAGGGCAGGTATTATGGTGGAGGATTTGACAGTCCAGCGTATAGAGGGAATCATTCCAACTTTCCCGGCACTTAGCCCACCGGGACTTTGCCAGGACTGCACACTTTTCCCCTCTGAAACATTATAATTTTTAATCAGTTCAAAGCAGTCCCAATTCAGAGAAATTTCACTGTATAAAGTCACTATGAACAATAGCCTTGGCTTTTCTTGCCGATGCCTTTCCAATCCCACTGTCTGCCTCCCACTGTCGGTCAGCTGAGTGTGTTGCATACTGTGGCTTTCAAATTGTGATCCAGTTCACAGCACATTTGCAGACTGAAGTGGGATTTGAACTGTGTCTTTTCACTTGTCCCAAGAAGGAGTCAACCAATTATGAACTCAGCTGCTTTCTAGCTCAGGAAACCTGAGCTCAGAGAGATGACCTGCTTGCCTAAGATCACAAAGGAGTCGGGGACTCCCCAACCTCTGCTGGGTGTTGTTAGAGATAGGTCTGGGGTCCCGAGAAAATAACCGCACCATCCAAAGTATTTCAGCAAGCAGAAAGTTTACTTCTGCAGAAGGGAGCACAGCCACGCTGAATCCAGCAGGCGAGCACACCCGGAGGGAGTCCCTCTGGGTGCGGTGTGCCACTCTGAGAAGTCATAATGTATTTTCTTTTTAATTATGAGTCTGTGTGTGGGCCTGGGTATGTGAGTGCAAATGTCTGGGGAAACCAGGGGCATTGGATGCCCTTGAAGCTGGAGCTCCAGGAGGTTGGGAGGCTCCTGACATGGGTGATGGGAACTGAACTCCAGCCCTCTGCAAAAAGAGTGCACACTCTTAACCACTGAGCCGCCTTGAGCCCCGTGGCCTCACCCTCATTCTTAGTGGACTAACTCAGAATGGTACAGATGATGAGCAAGCGCAGCTTTCAAAAGGAAGACGTAACGTCCAGCGCGTGCTCTGCTGACCCTGGAGGAATCTGACTTTCTGCCAAGCGGCTTCTTTGCCATTTGTTTGAAAAGACGTATTTATTTTTGTTTCGTGTATATGGGTGTTTTGCCCTCACATGTGTCTGCGTACCTACCACGAGAGTGTCTTGTGCCCTCGGAGGCCAGAAGAGGGTGTCAGATTTCCTGCAACTGGAGTTACAGATGGTCGTGAGCTGCTGTGTGGTGCTGGGAATTGGACTGGGGTTCCCTGCAAAAGCATCCAGGGATCTTAACCACTGAACCCTTGCTTTAGCACTCTGTTTGCTTTTAAACGATGCTCCCTCTTATTTAACCCTTTAGTAGAAAAGACTCTCCATGTTGCTTACTTTTCTCAGTCCCTCTCTGCTGGCAGAAAGGAACAGGGCTTCCCAGTGCAGGAGAGCTGTTGGATAAAGCACAGGAAGCCTGCTGAATGTACGTTACACACAACAGGGGCAGTCGTTGCACGTTCTCGTGAGGGTGGACACAGTCCTCGTGGATCCACCTGATACTATAAAATTGCTTGTTTCTTTCGAACTCCAAATGCAACTGGAAATCTTGAAATTCTATTTGCTAAATCTGATGACTGAAACTTGGAGAAGATGCTCCAGGGTCACTATGGCCCAGGGAGGAACAGAGACCACCCACAAGGATGTAGGGAGTTTTGGGCAAATTCAGCCTTGAATCCTGCTGCTCCTGTGGGTGGCTGGGAAGCCCTCTGAAGTTTCTGGAGTATGATAGAAAAAGCAGCTTCCTCCACATGCTTCCTGTGTGTCCCTGCCCCTTCCCCAGCTGTCCTGCAGGGCAGAAGCGTGAAGCAGATCTGAGATCCCCCATGGAAACTGGAGACCAGAAAAAAGTGAGGTCACAGCAATTAGATCCGATGCTGGTGATTGAGATTTCCAGACAAGGAGGACCGGCTGCTCAGGAAGTGGCTAATTAAGCAGGAGACCCTAATTAAGAAACGATTGGAGCTTTTGATGCAAACCCCAGTGGCTGCCCAGCAGAGCACAGAGAGTCTGGTGCTCAGGCTCCTCCTAGTGCGGTTGCTCGCTGGGGACCTCAGGCAACTCACACAGCCTCTCCCCGCTGCTGTTTTGGAAGCTATTAAATGAGGACGCTGGGCTGACTGCTTAAAACGCTGCTGGCCTCGAAACGGGCGATTCCAGAGAGCAGATGTACTACGCTTCTGGGATCCTTCCCCCACAACACTGGATAATTCCTCTGCCTTCTAGGGGTCCTCCTCGCTCTCTGTGCACCCTACCAGAGGCCATTTATCATTTCTAGAGGCTTCTGCTCTGTAAAACCAGCTGTCGTCAATTGTGCCTATATATATATATATACATATATATATCAGCTTAACTTCTATTCGCAGATCCCATGCCTCTAGGCTGGCAATTCGAGGTTCCCCTGGGATGTACCATACTCTAGAGACTGAATGCCATGCCAAATCATGTGTAGGCAGAGGTCAGAAGACACTGCTGAGATTTCCTTGCTACCATCTGGGCCTCAGGGGTGGTCCATGGCTGGTTGCCATGGAGATTGCATTTCCATCTGCTGAGGATGCAACTTGTGGTGGATGATTGTGATAATGACCACAATTATCCTGTTTCCCGATGTTCACATCCCTTGGTAGTTCCTCTCCTCAACACTCGCTGCAGGATTGGCCATGTGACCGCTTCTGACTAACTGATCAGAGGGAGATGTAATCTAAGCAAAAAAAAAAGGGGGGGAGGGGGAGACAAACTTTTCATGATTGCAGTTTTGTTCCTTGGGGTCCTGACACTGCCATTTGACATGCCTAGGTTAGCTGCCTGGAGCAAGGTAAGAAGTACAGGTTAATGTAGACAAAGCCAGGGGGTGTGTTATTCCAGGCAAGGTTGACCTGCTAACTGACTATAGCCAAGAAAATTCAGATTCAGAAAGCCAATGGACTCATCCAAAACAACGCTTTCATTTTAAGTGTGGGGATCATTTGCTATGCAGTAAAAGCTAGCTGATACACAGCTTTCCCTGCACTTTCGTGTCTGCACCTCCTGCCCAGCGTTGCAAGAATACATAGACGCTTTCCTTCCATGTACAGGGCTCTGTAGCCCAAGGCCTGAGTTGTCCTGTCTTACAGAAGTGAGCAAGGAGGGGCCTCTCTTGATTTAGAATTTGTAAGACGTCATTTGCTAAGGTGTAGCAAAGGCTTTTAAGTCCTTGTCTGTATTTTGAGACAGTCTCTGATGGCCCAGGCTAACCTGACACTGTGTAGACTAGGCTGGCCTCTTGCCCCCACCTCTCAAGTACTGGGATCACAGGTGCGGCTACTCATTCGGCCTCGCTGTCACTCTTTGTCTCACTTAACTAAGAAAATAATCCGAAATTTCAGGAAAAATGTAAGACATGGGTCTTGCTATTTTACCTAGTCTGCAGTCTGTTCTTAAGCTTAAGAGCTCAAATGATCCCCCTGCTTCAGACTCCTGACACTTGAGGTTACAGGTACATGTGATCCACCTGGCAGATTAAAAAAAAATCAAATCTCTGCACAAAATGATTTTGATGATAGTGTTACTTATACTAGCAAAAAAATATAAATCAGGGGGATGGAGAGATGGCTCAGTAGTTAAGAGCACTGGCTGCTCTTCCAGAGGACTCAAGTTCAATTCCTAGCATGCATATGACAGGGCACAGCTGTCTGTAACTCCAGTTCCAGGGAACCCAATACCCATGGGGAAAACACCACCAATGCACATTTAAAAGTATAAATCATCTAAATGTTCAACAAATAGTGTGGAAATTATGTATTTGTATGACCACAATTACAAGGAATTTGCAAACAATATAAAACAACGTTTTGGAATACAGCAAGCTATTGGACTGAAAAGTATGTGAAATCACATAGGACTCTTATATTCAAATGCAGGGGAATGTTGGAGCTGGTGGTATGTCTTAGCAGGTAAATGCACCACTTGCTTCCAGGCTGAAGAGCTAAATTCAATCCCTGAAACCCACATTGGGGAAAATTGACTTCCAAAAGTTGAAAGTGGTGGTGTACATCTGTCACTGGGGAGGTAGAGGCAGGAGGATCAGGCATTGAAGGTTATTTCCCACTATATAGGAAATTTGAGACCAGCCTGAGCTACGTTAGACCTTATCTTAAGTTTAAATTAAAAGTAAGATTAAATTATATTAAGTAAGGTATGCAGAAGACTTTGGGTATATGCTATGTAAACCACATCACTGTATAGAATGGACTTGGTCCTGGATCTGGGACCACACAGCACCAAGTTCTTGAGTCTAGTGAAGGAAAGGTGCACACTATACAATTTGTGATACTAAACACACACTGAGATGTGACTCCACTGCCCAGGTTGGCAACATGTGTAAAAGTGCACACACAGATTTCTGTGTTGCTTATTGATAAAGGTATTATAAAAGGATGCCAGTTTTGGAGGATCATTTATCCACAATGAAAATTCCTACCTGGTCCTGTGAATGTTTCAGTCTGTAGAATCTTCTGGGGTGTGTAGGAGCCTGGAAGGTGGAGATACATCAGGCACCCAGCTGGAGAGTGCCAGCTGTTACTAAGGAGAGGAGCAACCACTGCTGAGCAGAAGTTTGCAAAGGTGTTGTCTTAGGTGACAACAGCGTGTGATATGAGAGCCTGGGGATAAGGGCACAGTTAGAGTTCCTAAGGGAACAAGCACCACAAAGATTTGCTAGATGGGTTTACAGGATATGGCTGTGCTCACGCTGGGAAAACCAGAACAGACGCTGCTCAGTCCCTGATGCCGCCTGCCTCAGCAGTCCCAGTCTGACGCGGAAGGCCTTGAGGATTCTGGAGAGCTGTTGGTTTTCAGTCCACACTGGAGGGCAGTGGCAGTGGCGGCGGCAGCAGATTAGATGCACTGACAAACAGGAGAGGGAGGCAAGCAGATGAAGGAGCCACAGCTTTGGCTGGCCAGATGGCTCAGTGGGTAAAGACCACTAAGCCCGATGACTGGAGTTTGATCTCTCCGTGGGACGCACGTGGTGGAGGGAAAGGACTGATTCCTGCTAGCCGTCCTCTGATCTTCACACATGTGCTGTAACATGCGTGCCCGTAGATTCTCTCTCTCTCTCTCTCTCTCTCTCTCTCTCTCTCTCTCTCTCTCTCTCTCTCTCTCTCTCTCCCTCTCTCTCTCTCTAAGAAAGTTTTGAAAAGTCACAGTTTTTTTCCTTGGACCTCTCTATATTTAGGCTGCCACCAGAAGGTGCCATTTACTCTGTTAGAGAGCCTTCCTTGTCTGTTAGTCTTTCTTACAGACCTTCCTGGAGTCGAGTCTCTTCCAGATTCAGTGAAGTTGACAACCAAGAAAAACCATCACAGAAGGAATTCAACAAGAGGTAGCTGGTGCTATTCTCCAGGGTGCTGGGATTCAGGTTTATGCCTTCCAATCCCAGCCTTGGTTTTCCTTCCTCAAGAATGGGTAGGAAAGGGGCTGGAGAGATGGCTCAGTGGTTAAGAGCAAGGCCTGCTCTTCCAAAGGTCCTGAGTTCAATTCCCAGCAACCACATGGTGGCTC
>NW_026067996.1:988015-1032387 GCF_014885135.2 Alexandromys fortis
ATAAATAAATAAATATTTTTTTAAAAAAAAGAATGGGTAGGAAGATTGGGCAGGAAAGGATGGGGTGCACAGGCAAGGGTGATCATGGGTTACAAGGGACAGGCTGCCTCTGCGGGTCCAGGCTCTTTCCAGAAGGGACTCCACCCCATCCTGCCCCAGCGAAGATTGGCTTCTCTGAATAGCAAAGTGCTATGAGGGTTGGTGGATCCGAGGATGCATAACTAAGTGTGAAGGAGACCCCCGACGTGCCAGGGTTCTCTCCTAGACCTTGGACTGGCGCAAGCCACACCCAAACACCTGTTTTCACAGTGAGATCCTTTATTAAGTGGGGAAGAAAAAAGTAGCTGCTTTCTGACTCAGGCAGAAAAATAGCAGCAAATGACCTTGCAGGTGTAATTTTTAAGAAGAGAAAGAGAGAGAGAGAGAGAGAGAGAGAGAGAGAGAGAGAGAGAGAGAGAGAGAGTTGTTAGAATGGGCTAAGATTCAGTAGCACATTTTGATGGAGTATGTTAGTTAGGTGAACCAAAGGGGACTTTTAATTGCTGAATCCTGGTACTTTGATAGTTGGACCTTGAATACAAAGCATGTGGGTTAGAGGAGTAGTCTGTGTTGAAGGAGGGGTAGGTATCTGGATTATCTTATTATCTGGGTTATGTGTAGGGTACCCTGAGGGCATGTGGGAGTGAATCTTCAAAGTGGGGTGGTGGCTTATCAGGCTGTCATGTTGGTGTTACTGTGGTCTTTATTGATAATGGGGGGGGGGTCAGTCTGATGTGGCTGTCTGACAGGAAGGAACTGCCCTCTGCATGAAAGTGTAGGCAGAAGTAGTTAGAAGACCCTCTTGTGTATGACAGGGATTGGGAGGACTGTTTTCGAGAGTTTGGGGGACAGACGTGTAAAAGATCTGGGAAGCACTGAGGCAAAGGGATTAATGTGGAGGGATTGAGGGGAGGACAGGTAAGTAAGAAATGTGAGTGATGGGTTTTATAAGAGAAGTTTGGAGAGATGGAATCCGAGACTGTGAGAGGGACAGTAGGTCCTTCGTGAGCTAGAGCTTGTGGTGGGAATAGACGGTGAGAGGGATCCTAGAGTTCGTTATGTTTAGAGGTGACCAGAGAAGCAGGAGCTGCAGACAAGGAGGTCCGCCGTGGACGGTGTTTTCTAGAGATTTGAAGAGGTGGATGCAAAGACAAAGGTTGGTCCTAGGAAGTGTCTGTCCATTTGGAAGTAAGGGTGGAAAGGTTTGAGTCTGGGAGATGGAAGGCTGGGGCAGAAAGGAGAGTGTTTTAAGTTTAAGGAATTGTTTGTGGAAAGGAGGAAGGAGGAGGTCCAGGAGCAGCTTGGTATAGGGAGTGTATCAGGAATGAGAATTTAGGGATCTGTGAGTGGAGGAAACTGGCCACGAGGGCAGAGGTAAGGTGCAGATTGGGCAAGGTGAGATGTTTTTGGGTTGGTGTGAGAGAGAATTCAAGAGAGGTGGCTTGGGGAGAGGAGAGTGAGAGCTGATAACCCATGGCGCTAAGAAAATCAAGACCCTAGGTTCCTAGAGAGTGATTTGCGTGGGCTTAGAGAGGTTTAGTCCCTGGATGACTCCAGGAAGGCCGTGTCCTTGATGTCCAATGGCCCCATTGTCTACAAGGCTGGGTTGGGTAGGTCTATGAGGATTTGGACAGAGATGGGCCCAGTGACTATTCTTGCCACATTTAAGTCAGGGTCCTGGTGGCTCCTTCTGATCCGCCCCTCCCTCCTTGGGGCTGTCCCAGCAGTGGGCATCTACCAAACCAGACTGGACGGAATGTGCCTAACTGGCAGCTAGTTCCTGAGAGTCCACTGTATCCAGTGAAGTCGTGGCAGAGTGCAGTCTCCTCAATCCCCAGGTCAGAGCGGGGACACGGGACATTCGATGGCTGTTACCTAATAATTCGAGAACTGTTTAGGACAGCCAAGGTGGGGGTTTACCAGCCAACCAGTGTTGGATGAGGGAATTGGGAGTCAGAAGCACCGGAACATGTATAAAAGGTTAGGGGATTACTGGTCCCTCCAAGGCACAGAAGCAATGGAGTAGACCCTACTTACACTGCAGGAATTCCTTCCGGGACCCTGGATTAGGCACAAACCACACCTAAACAAATGTTTTCACAGAGAGAGCCTTTATTAAGTGGGGTTGGAGGGGACAGTTAAAATGACTGTTTTCTGTCTCAGGCTGGAAAAAAAATAGAAAAACCAAAAACGCAGCAACAAATGACCTTGCAGGTGTAATTCATTTTATTTTATTTTTTTCAAAACAGAAGTTCTCTGTGTATCCTTGGCTGTCCTGGAATTCACTCTGTAGACCAGGCCTGGTCTCGAACTCATAGAGATCTGCCTGGCCCTGCCTCCTGAGTGCTAGGATTAAAGGCATGCACCGCCACCACACTCAGGTGTAATTTTTAAGAAGAGAAAAATGGGAGGTCTGTGTTAGAATGGGTGGTGGTATATTTTGGTGTTATGTTTTGGTTGGGCACATTAATTAGGTGAACCAAAGGGGGCTTTTGATTGCTGGACTATACTTTGATAGCCAGACCATGATAGTCAGCCTCAGGGGGAGGGAGTGGCTAAATAAGGGAATAGGCTTGGTGATTGGCTTTAGGAATGTAATCTGATGGTTCTTAGGAAGACAGAGGGAAGGGGGAAGAAGGTCAATGCCTGTCAGAGCCAATCTCTAGCTGGCCAGAGTCCCTTCAGAGTGGAGACAGCCCCTAAGCTCAACGCAAATGAGGGCAGCTTTTCTCAAGGCTGCTTGCAAGATCTTGGGACCCTCAGTGGCAGCAAGATCCCATTCACAGGAGGTTATACCACGGTTCTGTGTGCTCAGCTCCAGCGTACCAACTGAGAGACTCTTAGAGTATCATCTCGGGGCCAAGGACCACAAAGCAAGCATGCAGAAATGAGGCCACCAGCCACCGATATAAGCTGTAGGAATAGCAAGAACGGCAGGTTTCTTGGAGGCTGCAGGATGGATGCTCCTATGCAACCCAGGCGTGGTATCTTGGAGTCTGTCTCAGGCTCCAGGAGTCCCCAGTGGGTCTGTCTTTGGCAAGTTCTCAAATTGGTCTTCCTTCTCCAAAGAGCAAGCCACTGTTGGGGTGGAAGCCCTCTAGAGACCAGACTCTGGAACCATCCTTCTTTTCTTACTCTGAGAAGTGCTTCAAGGAGAGAATGGCCCCTTCAGAGCTCCTCTGCTCAGCAACAGGGCCAACTGAGCTCTGATTGGCCATATGCGTGTACACACAAATAAGGTACAAAATGGGGCCAATCCAGTTACAACTGTCAAACATGAGGACAAAGAGAAAGAAGGTGTTCTCAATTAGGTTGACAGGTCCCATGTCCCTCACCATGATGTTAAAGAAGTGGGCACTGAGCTGTCAAACCTAGTTCCCTCAGTTTCTGGTTGCCATAGCAATGCTCTGATCACCTTTGCACCAGAAACTGCTGCAATGTCCAAGAGCCAATCGTTGTTGTTGCTATGGGGACGTTGCCAGGGCAACAGTGTGATCCTTGAGGATCTGCAGGCTGCTTTCCTGCCCCGGGTGTATTTGGAGCTCTTCCTGTCAATTTTGTCTAGGGTGGGCGGGCTGTCAATTACAGTCCCAGCAGCTTAGCCTTGCTTGAGCTTGGCAGCTGTCAAAAAGCTTCATATGAGAGCCCCTGCAACTCCTACCACCTATACATTGCACAGGAAACTCTGTATTCAGATTGGACAGAGAGGGTGGTGGTGGGGATGGTGTTAAATTCAGGACTATGCTACTAAGTCCACTGCTCTACCACGGAGCTGCACCTGAAGTTCTTGTTCATTTTGAATTGAAATCTATCCCACAATGATATGAATGGTGCAAAGGGAAAGGTTAATAAACACACAGTGTTCAATAAGTCAGTGTCTTATCACAATGACGTTGTAAAAATACAGCGCTCAAAATAAAAACCACGTCATGGGAGCAGCCCCCCCCCCCGGACTGCTGTGAACCAGGACCCACCACTGCCTCCGGCCTCGGCTTGTACAGTTTACAATAACACAACATTTAGTAATTATGACTTTGGTTTCCTGGTGGCTGAAGAGATGACTCAATGGGTAAGAGCACTTGTTGTTATTCCAGAGAACCCAAAGTTCAATTCCTAGCACCCACAGGGTAGTTAGTAACTATCTATAACTCCAATTCCAGGGGATCCGACACCCTTTTCTGGCTTCCGTGGACACTGCACACATGTGGTACATAGACACACATGCAGGCAAAACCCGACATACATTGTAAAAATAAAAGGTTTGTTCCTCTACTCTCCATGGGTTTGGCTGGGGCTCTCGCCCTGTCTACTGTGTGCACAGATGTGCCCCTGCTGCTGGCTATTAACAGATGTGCTAGAATGCTGTGACAGAGTCTCCCTAAATTCAACTGCTCAGATCACACAGCTGGTTCTCACACCTGTGACAGTTCTGACAGGTGGTCCAGCCTGCCATGAGAGCCTGAAAGGATCCTCACACTCTAGTGCTCCTCAGACTGCCTCCCTCTTCCTCAGGCACAAGAACAAATCCGAGGACATATCTTAGACAGACTAACTCCTCTCTTGAGCCTCAGCTCCTAGATGCTCTGACCCTCATTTTCCTGACCCAAGGCTCAGCTGTACCGCTTTGCTAAACCCCAGAGCAAGCCAGTACTCTGAGACGAGACCAGCTTCTATGGCAGTATAATGTGTGGGTTTTTTTTTTATTCTTGTTTGGTTTTGTCACTAAATTTTACACATTTATCCGCATCCCTGATATTTTATACAGGGAGGCCAGTTTCACTCATATAAAACGAGGACAGTTTGCCTTCCAGGGTTGTTTGGAGTTCAGTATGCACGAGGCTTTTGGGACTGACCTGGCCCACGACAGGCATTCAGTAAGAGCTGGTGTTATCTTTCAAGTCTCTCAGCTCCCCCAGAAGGTGGACTGTCCAGATCATCCCCTGCATCTCTAGATGTAGCAGTGAAAGTCCAGAGAGCTGATTCAACCTTCCTAGGCCAGGATGCTGGCAAAAGACCCGTCTCGGTTGAATACAGGCTGGAGCCTCATGATAGATAACAAAGAGATAAAGAAGACTCCCTTCCTAGTTTATAATAAACACCGTACCCTCTTCCTGAACAGGTCTAAAGCAATTTTGAGTTATAACTTCATTGCCTTATCTACTAAGATCCAGGTTCTTTAACTCCTAGCACATAGGCTCTGTCACATGGTGTGGAAACTCCCTCAAACTTCCAAGAACAAGAAATTGTCTTTGTCCCCTAAACTGATGGCGCTGTCTCCTCGGGCTCCACCCTAACACCGCTGGCTCGTGTGGTGACTCTGGAACAACTTCACACTCCCAAGGGCATTTTCACAGTCTGTGCCATATTTTCTGAGCACTAACAACAGGCACACCGAAAGTGCTCCTCACAACTGTCCACGATAGAACTCCGCTGGCAAATACACGCTGTTGGTGCCCAGGCCAGAGCACCTGACTTCAATCCCTGCACCCACCCAAAGGCGGAGGGAGAAAATGGTCTGCACAGCGCTGTTTTCTGATCTACGCATACACACTGGCACGCTGCCCCCACCCCCTAAAAAACAACAACAAAAATATTGTTGGTTCCCTTCACGTGACCCTGGAGCCCCTGGACTCCCAGCTGCCATTCTAGCTCCTGGCAGTCCTCTGGTCAGCTGCCTCTGTTTGGTTGCTGGAGACAGCTGGGCCAACAGAGGCCCATTGTCTTTTCTTCTGGGCGCTATTGTTGGGGCTTCCTCCCAGGTTCCAGCCACACGGACACCCCCAACTGTCGGCAAACTTCCAGGGTAAGGATATAGGAGGAACTGAGACAGGAGAAATGAAATGTTCAAATATACAGAACTGTACCCTAAAGACGGGATCACCAGGCCTGTTCTACAGATAGGGAAACTGAGGTTCAAGGAATGTTATGACAAGTGGGGAGTGATTATACCAAGGTGAAAACGCCACAGATGGTACAGGAGTGGACGGCTGCACCACAGGAGGAAACATGCACCGGGGATGGCAGGTCCAGAACATACCCTCCACCTCCACACTGAGGCCAGAGGCGCGAAAAACGCAAAAATACTCGTGCTCACACCGCCTAAGCTAACGTGGGCTTATTTCTACCCTGGGAATGCGGGCGGAGCTGCGCATGACCACACCCCCTAGGCGGGACCCCCATTGGATGCCTCTCCTTGGCCGGCGCGGGTCTGGTTTCTGTGACGCAGCTGCAGGCCAGAGCTCCACCCCCAGTTCCCAGTGCCACGGAGGCGTGTTCTGCGCCGGGTCCGCCCACTGCACCCCTCCTACCCCTCCCCGTGCGGAGTGGCGGCCGGAGCAGGCAGGGCCGGCTGCGGGATGTGAGTGTGCGGGGTCGCGCATGGGGCCAAGCCCGGGTGTTGGGGGTCCCCGTGGGTGCGGCGGGACAGGTGGGGCGGAATGGGAGACAGGGAGGGCGAATGGTGGGTCTCACCTCCCCAGGGCACCGCTGTGGGCTGCAGATCTGCAACCAGGGCACAGCCTCCTGCAATCGCAATCGACGTCCTCTCCCCCGCAGCACATTTTGTCCCCAGCTTCGCAGATGCGTGAGCTGACTCGTGAGACAGCCACATTCCACCACCCTCATCCCGCCTTCCCCGGTGCAGGCCTTGGGCCTTGGCGCCCGCACTGCTGAATACACCTGGCACTGGCATGTGACCTTGGGCACACCTGGTCCCCAGAGCTGCTGTGAGGACTGTGTTGGCGGCGGGTTTAGGCAAAGCCAGTCAGGGTTCAGGGAAGAGCTGTTTTCATACTTGTTGGTGTTGTGACCTCCTGGCGTGAATGGGGAAGGGAAGACTGCTTTCCACAAGGAGGCCGCCCTCCATATCTGCGTCTGTCTCTCTACACACTGAAGGCCGCACGCAACACAGCTGTACCAGCATGTACCAGAGAAACGCTGGCCCATCGTGTACTCGCCACGTTACAACATCACTTTCATGGGCCTGGAGAAGCTGCACCCCTTTGATGCTGGAAAATGGGGCAAGGTGATCAACTTCCTGAAAGGTAAGAAAGTCCCTTCCTGCCCCCGCTAGACTTGCATCTGCCCCCTCCAGCTCCCTATCCTTACCACCCCTCAGACTTGCATCCTCCATTTCTTCTCCCCATCCTCATCCTTATCTGCCTTCTGCCCTGCTGTTAAAGGGCCTTTGCAGGCAGGCTGCTAAGCACAAATGGACCATGTCTCATAGTCTCTCCAGTTAGATCTAGTCCTCATCTCCCTTCCTAAAAATCTAGAGCAGGTCCCCACCTCTGCATCGTGCAGAAAATAGTACCAAGTTAGACATTGATAACACAGCCATTCTGTTGGATTTGTTTTTGTCCCTCTGGTGGCCTTCTATCTGTGGCAAGTGGTACAGCTTTCCCCTCTGCAGTAGGTACCAGCCTGAGCATCCAAAGGGAAACAGAGTAGAGAGCATGCAGATGATGTGTGGTGTTGGCGTGAGCCTGGGACGCTAGCCTTGCGCATCTGTTGCCCGCACAAGTGGTTTCCTGCTGGTACACACTCTGCAGGCTGGATTCCTACCTCAAAAGAAGGGTCCCTCATCTCCCTCAGCTGGGAGCGAGCAACCAGGCCCTTTTGCTCCTATTCCCCTGAAGATGAGGGAAGATGGGAGGCAGGACCACAGAGCAAGCTCTTTAGAGGCCCTGACAGGAAGGGAGCTGAGTCTAGAGGTGTCAAAGGTCATGGAATGCTGTGGAAGGGAGCAGCTGCCGGAATGTGTGTGTAGAAGTGAATGGGACAGGTTGATTCACTGAAAATAGATCCTAGATTCTGATTTCTCTAGAACCAGAACATCACGACCCAGTACTCTGGGGCTGTGCTTTCTCTTAGCCTCAGTTTCTTTTGCAAAATGAGCTGAGTTTTTGGTAAGCATGTTTGGCAGATACTAGACATCTTCAAGCCTCTCAGACATTCTGATGTCCCCTGTACCAGCTACTCCTGTGTTTTTGCATATTTTTAAATGACCTAACCTTGGGATTTTTTTAACTTAAATTTATTTTAAAAAGGAATCTTGTGTCATCAATGTGGGAAAAGGCAGTTTCACTTGCCATAAATAGAAGGTTCCAGAAGAAAGGCAGTGCTCTGAAAGCAGCAGTTGTTTGACTCTGGCTTGTTCTGCCTGTGAACCACCGCTCTTCTTTGGTTAGCAAGGATCCCCCTTGAGCAAGGCTCAGACAGAGGCTGAGGAGAGGCATGATGTCCTAAGCCACCTGTTGAGGGAGAGTTGCTAAGAGCCTTTTCTCCCTTGAGAGCATTCCTGTTCCTTGTGCCACTTGCTTCTGGAAGTCATCCAGTTGTACCTAAGTTTACCTGGTGACTGTCAGCAACACAGAAAATATGGAGACTGTTGTATGTTCCAAGCTCAACACCTAGAGGCAGAGGACCTAGTCACTGGCCACACTGGCCTAGGGAGGCAGCCATTCTCAGAATACCCACAAGTTCATTGTGTGCTGAGGGGCTGCCAGAGGCCAGCGTGCAGCCTGGGGAGGACCTAGGGGCAACACCTGGCCCTGAGAGTCAGCAGAAAGGGAGCAGGGGCTTGCTCTGTGGTTCCAGAAGAGAAGCTGCTGTCGGACGGCATGCTGGTGGAGGCGCGGGAGGCCTCGGAGGAGGACCTGCTAGTGGTGCATACGAGGCGCTATCTCAACGAGCTGAAGGTACAGTACAGGGATTTATGGGCTTTGGACAGGCGCAGTGACTGGAGGAGGGGCAGCTTGGATTTAGGGGAACCTACTCCTGCCCCTAGCCCAGAGAGACATGGGAGTCTCTAGTTCCTAAGATACGGAGGGACTGTAGGAAGGTGTATCTGTGGGTAGTTAGCTCCCCATCTTCAGGGTTTGTGAAAACAGGGAGGTGCAGACAGAACCCCTCAGAGGATTTGGGCATGTCAGTGACTTTCAGCCTGTGCCCTGGACAGGCCTCAGGGGCCCTTTCTGGGATTACTTTAGTGGGAGGGGGACACCAGCCCTTGTCCTGTCCACTGAGGCCACCTTACTGTGGCCTGTTTTTGGAGTGGGCTGAGATGCTAGTCTAAGGACTTCTTGTAAATGTAAACTCTTGGACTAACAATGGGTATGAAACTCCCCAGGGTCCAGCAGGGGATAAAGACCTGGGTGGGGGGAAGGTGGAGGTGTATGGGGTGAATTGTAGATCTTTCCCTCCCACGTGGGTCATGTGGTTGGTTGCCACACAGTGGGACCCAGCATGACTGCAGTGCCCGCTTTTCCAAGAGAAGCCACATGCTGATTATTAAATGATATTCTCGGATTTCTTTCTATTTTTTTTTGCTTTGGGGTTTTGGGGTATGGGTGGTTTTTTATTTTTTATGGTTGTTGGGATTGAACTGAGGGACTCACACATATTAGGCAAGCACCCTATCACTGAGCCATACCCCAGCTGCCTACTCTGATTCCAAATGTGCTAACTGTAAGGTTCTTAAATCCCACATGCAGGCCACATTGGACTACCACTGTCTGCCCATGGCTTCTTGGTACAGGAGGTCACTGCAAGCTCCTGTTGGGAGCTGGGTCTTTAGTACATATTTATGTGGCAGGTTGGCGTGGGATCCTGTGTCAGAATCCATGACTGCCAGCCCTCCCTGGCTGGGGGTGCATCAGGGTGCTATTGATTCTCTGCTTCAGAGTGTGGGAGCCCTGACCCCAGGCTTCCTGTTAGAGTCATCTTGAACTCAGGATTCCACAGAGGTCAGAAGTCAACAGGCCCCTTCACTCTGTCTGGAAAGACCTTGGCTCATAAGTGGGCTGTGCCTGCTCAAGGTCATTACTGGGGAGCGCTGGCTAAGTGTGGGGAGAACCCTTGTAGGCATCTGTTCAGGACTCTTACCTGTCCAACCATGGCCTGAGCTGTGAGAATTCTAGATGAGCCATGGCAGTGTGAGCTCACAAAAGATTGCCAGGAAGAGGCTGCACCCAGGCTCCCAGGAGAGAGGTGTGAGGCGTTGGCCGGAAGCCCAGTGCCTGGCTGCCCTGGTTTCCTGGGGCCCAGACATGTGTGGTTAGTGCACAGCCCAGGAGCCTGGCCAGGAGTGCAGACAGAGAGGGGAAGGCAGGGGTAGATACTCTGAGTTTGGACAGGAAGAGACCAAGCATGGGGCTGGGATTAGGCTGGGGCTGGTAGGGGGTTACCAGGATCCCACCCGTTTATAAAACCTTCAGGGAAACTTACAAGGCAGGCTGCCTGTCTAGTTTTGGTCCCAAAATCTGGAAGCAGTGTAGTCTGTGAGTCCCAAACAGAAAGTGAGACCGGAGTAGGAGGACTTAGCTATATCAGCGTAACATAGGGGTTCACCAAAATGATGAAGAGGTAACAACATTGGGCTCGGAGCTCCCTGGTAGCCAGAACAAAGGGAGAAACATAACTTTTATAATATACCAGGTCTTGTGTGGCCTGGCTAGCCAGCCCAAGGCTACATTAGGTCTGGCTAGCTGAGGAGGAAGCATGGATTTTATCCTGAGTACTATGAACAAGTTTGCAGCTGGGGAGTGATGGGTGAGGTGCTGTTGACACTCAGGCGAGACCTGTTCGTTATCCAGTGCCACAGCTCTCTCACCCATGTCTGCATCATCTGTCCTTTTCCTCTGCTATAGACATCCCAAGCGGTGTCCGGCAGGTCCCTTCAGGGTTCTCATAGTTGTTCTCGGGTCTGTCTATACCCTTCTCCCCTGCTTCATCTACTCTGTGCACACACCTGCCCTAGCCTTCATCCCTGGTCCTGGACTGCGTGGCCTTCCATCCTAATGAGCAGGGCCCCCAAAGAGGAAGATAACATTGGTGCAGGAGCACCAGCTGTGTGCACACCCCGGGGCTGGACCCATGATGGGTCACATCTTGTCAGCATGAGCACTGTTCCCTTCCTTGCTGTGAGCTCTAGGGCTGTGCCCTGGGAGCAGGTCAGAGCTGAAACAGCCTGATGTCTGATGAGCCCCATCATCATCACGTTCATTACCAGCATGCACTGTTCTGGGTCCTGCAGGGAAGGGATGGAAGCAGAGACCAAGTACCTCTCCAATGGAGAGCAGAGAAGAAACATAACTAGATGAACAGGCGCCAAGTGCTCACAGAAAGGGGGACAGTGAGGTAGGGTGTGGAGGACAGTGAGGCCAGCAGGCCTGGAGTGAGGGAAGGTAGTCTAAGTAGGGGCCACAAGTCCAAAGGCACTGTGAGAGGGAGGGAGGCAAACCTCAGGGAGAGGCTATGGGGAATGAGAACCTGGGACTTTGACTTTGTTGGTTCTTCCCCTAAGACGCCCATCTCTACTTTTCTTAAATAAAAATGTGGTTAGTTACATATGACACAATCCACCGTCTTAAAGCAGCATTTCCATCATCCACCATGTGATGTCATGATCACCCTGAAAGAAAACCCTGACCCTACAGAGCACTTGGTCCTCCCTGCCCTCTGCCCGGTCACCGCCCCTCTCTAGTGTGCCTCCACAGACTCTCGTACTTTGTACCCAACTTTATACAGATGGAATCAAGCAGTGTGTGCGCTTTGCTGTCTGGCTTGCCTCACTACACCTCACACTGGGCAGGTGCCACGCATTCTCCTTCCCAGTGTGGCTGGGATTCAGAGCTTAAGTATGCAAGGCAAGCGCCTTGTCACCAAGCCATGCACAAATGCTCCACATCCCTCTTCTTGGACACGTAATACTCTACCACGTGCTGTATCATCCATTAGTTTATATACATGTGAGTTATTTCTCCATTTTGGCTATCATCGGTAGTGTTGCTATGGATACGCCCATACATATTTGTTTGAATACCCAGTTTCAGTTATTTGGGGTATACATCCTCCGTTTCTGTTCCACGAAAAGATCGAGCATAGTTATGAGTTTGAGTGAATGAGCTTATGGCAACCAAAAGCAAAATAACAAATAGCAGAAGCGAGAGAAGTGGGGGGGAGCTCAAGAAGACATTGAACCAGGATATTTTGATGCACAAAGCATTGAATTAGCTTGATTGGCAGTGCAAGAGAATAACAGAACCCAGGGGTCCCTGTGAGTTTAGGGTTTTTTCCTTTGTGGTTATTTAATTTTATTTTCTCCATACTGAAGAGCAAACCTAGGCAAGCACTTAATTACTAAGCCACTCCATCAATCTCCCCCCTTTAAAAAAAATAATTTAAAAAACTTTTAATTTTGAGACAAGGTTGGTCTGAGCTCATGGTCTTCGAGTTTGGCCTCCTGAGAGGGCCAGTAGTTTTGATTTAGATTGGATTGATGGTACCCCTCTGAAGGGGATAGACACAGATGTCATGTAACCTTGAATAGTGACACACGTGTGCTGGTGGCGGTATGCAGACCTGGTACAGCCTCTGAGCAGCGAGGAGGGGACAGGCCTCTGCAGCAGGGCTCCACAGTTACACCCTCATTCCAGACCCTGCTCTGCAGATAAGGAGGCAGGCACAGAGGCATACAGCTGAGGCAGAACCCAGATTGACTTGAAAGCCCTGTCCTGACCCTGCGTCCAACCCGACCATCCCTAAGCCCTTGCCCTGACCAAGTTAGTCCCAAGGCATTCTGGGTGGGCTCTGCCTGAACAATCTGGCTGTCCTCTGGCTATCCTGCCGCACATCCCAGATAATCGTATCTGTCCCGTGCTGCCCCCTCTACACCAGTGCCCTTCTCAGTTGCCCTGTCTTCTGCTGCTCCCCCTGTCCTATGTCAGCGCCACTGTGAGACCCCATACCCACTCACCCCCACTGTAACTACCATCTCCCTGGCCCACAGCCCACTCTGCCAAGCCCTTTCTTCCTCTTCTCCCAGAGCCACAGGATGCCCCGCTCCGATGTTTTATTCGGTCACCAACAGTCCTGCCTGATAAAGCTATCATGATTGGCACATCCGAGATCTGCTCCATCCCACCACTGGCCACGGTGGCTGGCCAGCATTTGAAATACGCCTGAAGTAACTGAGGCATGAGATTCTAATTAAACATGTATTTTTGTTTTGTCCTTTGAGTCAGGGTCTTGTGTAGCCAAGGTTGGCCCTGTACTCCTTATTCTTCTGCCTCTACATCCCAGCCCGGGATGGTGGCCATGCACTACCATACCACCTTTAGCTCAATTGACTCATAAATACAGGAAAGAATATATATATATATGCCCTTTGCTCTCAGGCCCAACAAGCCATTCTCTAGAAATTTAGAGAATATTCTAAAAAGAATATTGCATCCATCTTAACATACAATTTTTTTGTTTTACTCCCTAAACCGTGGCATAAACTTCTCTCAGAGTGGTAATACAACCTGTGTCATAGGCAATCTAGGCATGATTTATGTATGAGGATGTGCCCAGGTTCCATGTACATATGACTCCATTACACATGGGACTGGAGTCCCAGTGGATCTTGGCCAAGAAGTTATCCCCTGGGGAAAGCAAAAAACAACTGTCTATAAAATAATAATAATTATTATTATTATTATAAAGTGGCACTTTAATTGAAACATTCAGGAGGCAAAGGCAGGCGATCTCTTTGAGTTAGAGGCCAACCTGGTCTACATCATACTTGGACATCCAGGGATATGTAGAGAGATCAGGTCTCCAACAAAAGTAAAAGAAAAAGGACAGTAGAGAGCGTCAGACGCATCCAGTCAGGCTTCTACAATGCCCTGCAGAAAGGATTGGAGTCACCTGCTTGAAAAAAGTAAAGCACCAAAGTAGCTCCCAGCAGCTGGATGTGGAACTCGGGGGCCCTATGAGTTTTCAGTTCTGGTTTTGGTTTTCCTGTGTTTCTGAAAGTAGGCTGTGTTAGGAGACCAGGTCATGAACACGACTGGAGAAACTTATTTAGCCTGCCCTGCTGTGCCTAGATTCTGTCATTCCTGAACTCAGTGCTTTGCCCTAAATTGCCTCTTTGGCCCAATGTCTGCATCTGGGAACTCTTGCTCACTGTTTACCTTTTGTAGATGTTGCCTTCTCCACAAGGCCCTCTCCTTCCCATGAAGATGGATCACTGCACCAGCTGGCTTGTTAGCCATGGCTATAAGTGTCCCAGCACAAGACAAGACTTCAAGCCCACCTGCGTGACTTACAGGTCCTAAGTACTTGGGAAGTGCTTGCTGGCACTTGGCACCAGAGCCACTGTCCTGGTAGTTGCTGGGCAGTGGGGAGCTGAGAAGCCACATGGAGGCTAAGCCTTAGAGCAACCTGCAGTTCTTTTTACGGACACAAGAGGGCAGAAGAGTGCCAAGAACACCGACATCAACTTCATTGTGCTTAGATCAAAGCTGGGAGTACCAAGGTGGCTCACAGCTATCCCTCCCCAACAAAGATAGTATGCAGAGCAGGGAGCCGCCATGCCCAGGTCTGGCACCAAGTTTGACTTCCATGTCTCTTTCCACAGTGGTCCTTCGTGGTGGCTACCATCACCGAGATACCCCCGGTTATCTTTCTCCCCAACTTCCTTGTGCAGAGGAAGGTGCTGAGACCCCTGCGGACCCAAACTGGAGGCACCATCATGGTAGGCTGGGTGGGGTGTGCAGCTCCTGGCCCCCACCCCACTTTGCCCTGTAGTGTCCTTCCCCACCTAATAACAATTTGAGTTGCTGTGTGTGTAACCCAGCAGAAGTATATTCTACAGTAGTCGCAGACTGGAAAGCTGGCCGACGGACACTGTGTGTCTCAGTCAGTGAGGTCTGTCCCAGCCATGGCCAGTGCCCTGACACTGCCACATTTTGTATTAACACTCGCCCTGAACACCTGTGGGATTCAGCCACCTGCCTATGATATTTCCACAAGCAAACCGTCTCTTTTCCACTCGAAAGCCACAGGGAAATCCTCAGTTCACCTCACTTGAATTTCTGATGTTTTCTTTGTAAAACCAGGAGGGCCGTCCCAAACCCTTCTCCTGCTGGGCTGTCTGTCTCTTCCCCCCCCCCCCCCCCCCCCCCCCCCCCCCCCGTTGGCCAGATAAAATTTGCAGCTGGTCTTCTGAGGGATGGGGAGAGTGTCGCCTGGTTCCTCCCGGGACCTATTCTTGTCCCAGAGCTGTACTGAAGAAGTGAATGCATGCTTGCCTCAGGGCTAGGCCTGAACTCCTACCCTCTGCTTTTTCCAAAGGCGGGGAAGCTGGCTGTGGAACGAGGCTGGGCCATCAATGTTGGTGAGTAGTGGGACTTCAGAATGGCTAGCCTGGTGGAGCTGGAAAGGGTGTGGGGGCAGAGGGACAGGAAAGCCCCCAGAGCCAGTCAGTAGCCTGAAAATGAGTATTCAGCCTTTTTATTCCTGTGAAGCCCCGGCCAGTTTCTATCTGCTGAGGAATATTGTTCTGAGAATGCCCCTGCCTAACATGTACTGATTTCCAATGATAGGGAGTCCTCTCCTACCCAGAGAGCCTGTGCCGTCCCTTTGAGAGGTCCTGGGCAGGTCCCCTGAGCATGTCTGTGTGAATCAGTTGCTTCCATGTTGGTCTCCTGAAAGACTCAATCCTTCTGGGGTCTAGGCCAGTGGCTAGGGCTTAGTCATGTGAATGGATATGCCAGGTTTGGTGCCGCCCCAGGGGCTCTGAGAACTGTGCTCCCCAGCTCCGTGGGCTCTTTGTGGCCCTTGCACGTCTGTCTTCACAGTCCTTGACAGCTGAAGAACCTTTTCCTCGGCAGCCTTTACTTTGCTGTGGTATCGTTATCTTGTGAGGAATTGAACATAGTGAGAAGGTGCTGGCTTGGGCACGTTGGTCTGTAGCAGACCCTGAGCCCTTTTTGTGAATTCTGCATGGAGGTGGCCATGTTTTCTCTTGCTTGCATTATCGGGTGTTCAACATTAGACCTGGCATAGCCGTGGTGTTAAGATATCCAGTCACACAAACACTTGGCTGATTCATACCCTGCGTGCCTTTAACATGGTTCCCAGTTCATGAAGGGCCACTTCTAAAAGGGAAACTAGGGCCTGCTCAAAGTTGAGCATCTGAGTCCTGATCACGGATGGTGCTGCTATTTCTGGTTGTGTTCTCCGGAAAACTTGTTGATCTTCTCTGTGCCTGAGCAGCTCATGTAAGAGGTACTGGTGAGATGGAGCTCTCTTCTGGGCTATAGAGAGGCTTGGGCAAGCCCATGCCATTAGGAGTCCCAGGGGTAAAGCAAGCCCTTTGTCTGCATGGCCCCACTTCCACTGCAGGGGTGGGGTAGTTTTGGATCCCCATTTTAGAAGGTTCCTATAATCCTGGGTCTCCAGGAATACAGGGGGCAGTAGCAGCTTAATAGCCGTTCTAGCAGAAAACTTACAACAGCCTCTCTTCGGTCCGAATCAAAAAGGGCTCCCAGACTGTGTCTCAGGGTTGGGGATGGCAGGGACAACTGTGGACAGCAGAAGGTATTCTTCCCAGTCTTTTCTGTCCACCACTAGGAGAATCTGGGTCCATGACAAGCCTGCTAGAGCTGCCCCTTCCTGGCATGGAAGCTTAAGGGCAGTTCAGCTGGCTGACGTAGTCTCTGTGGGAGGGGCCCTTTCTGTGGGGTGAGGTGGCTGTTGTGTTGCAGCTCTGGAGGGAAAGATATCCTGACCTGTTGGGAAGTCAGGCTATACTGAAATTGGGGTGCAGTGGGGGGTGCCCTGCAGGATGTAACAATCCTGCTCCTTTCCTAGAAAGAGCAGCTGAGCTCTGTTGGGTCCCCCTAAAGGAACATCCATTTCATCTGCTCCAGTCCAAGATTTTCCTTCTTCTGCTTCTCTCTACTAAAGGGAAAACCCCTGTGAAAATGTAGAAATCTCGGATCAAGTGACAAGTTACTTTTCCTGCTCCACTCCCAAGGGAGTTTCCCAGCAGATGTAACTGTTTCTGTTTTTCTCTACTGGGACTCCCTAAGGGAATGTCTCAGCAAAGGTTCTTCTGCTCCAAGAAGGCGACAGATCTTCACCTAAAGCTCTTTTAAGAAAGAGAATTATTTGGGAAGGAGTCCAGGAAAGTAGCTGCTTCTGCCAGGGTGGAAAAGGACAGCCCCCAACTGAACAGGCAGGGGGGCTTCTTATGAGCACAGTTTTCCCAGGGCTTTTCCCAGATTTTCTACCCAGGGCTTGGTTGCTTCATGTTCAGTTGATCAGGGACAGTGTTGGCTCTGGTTTCTTTCACTGTCCCTTCTTAACCTTTTGGCTCTGTTGTCAAGGCTAAGGCAAATTTCCTTCACTGGTTCTTGTTCTAGGACCAAAGTATGTTTCTTTGGTTCTGGTTTCAGAGTCAGGATGCGCTTGTTTGGTTCTGGGATCAGGGCTAACGTGTTTCTTTCATTGGTTCTGGGTTCAGAGTCAGTGTGTTAGATTTCCTGTTCAAGGATTGGTTGGTTTCATGCTCAAGGATTGGTTGGTTTCATGCTCAGGGATTGGTTGGTTTCATGCTCAGGGATTGGTTGGTTTTGTGTTCAGTTCATCAGTGGCAGAGTTGACTCTGGTTTCAGAGCCAAACTGTTTCTTTTCTTTCTTTTTTTCTTTTTTTTTCTTTTTGGCTCTAGTTTGGGGGCCAGTGCATATTTCTTTCATTGGCTCTGGTTTCAGAGTCAGGGTGGATTTCTTAGGTACTGGGTTCAGGACTAAACTGTTTCTTTTACTGGCTCTGGTTTCAGAGTCAGGGTGGGTTTCTTCAGCTGGCCCTTTTACCCTGCAGATATGACATGGAGGTGCCTCTTGGCCTGCAGTGGTGATATGCCCTGGTGTTCTGTTCACTTGGTCAACTGGAATTCCAACAGGAAGGGGACGAGGGCATGGTAGGGACTAGAGGGCACTTGGCCCTGACTCTGACCATTGCCACCATCTACCTTCCTACAGGTGGCGGCTTCCACCACTGTTCCAGTGACCGTGGAGGAGGCTTCTGTGCCTATGCAGACATTACATTAGCTATCAAGGTGTGTCTGAACCTGCAGTACCTTACTTCTAAAGTCCTCCCGTAGCTTCCCATAGCTTACCACACACTCCAGGGAAGGGAAGCAGGCTCACAGCGGTGAGGGGCCTCCTCACAGTGGAGAAGGACAAGGACATCCCTAGCTGCTCAACCTGGCCAGGACTCAAACTGAGTCTGGCACATTCCTGCCACTAGAAACCTGTCTGTGGCAGGAGGGAGCCTCTGTTGGAAGTGGGAGGAGGGACAAGCAGGTTTCTGGACAGGAATAAGGGCATGGCTGCAGGAGGGAGGGAAAAGAGGAGGAGGGGGAGGAGGGGTAAGGAGACAAGACACTCTGCACAGCTGCTGTTGATTTCCTATCCTAACCTCCCCACCTCCCCTCACTGAACCCTTGAGCATTACAAATGAGGAAACTGAGTGAAGGTCTCCTCGAGGAGGGAGAGGCATTAGGATTGAGCATTATAGAATGAGTCTAATTTTGGGGATTTAAATTCCATGACTATTGGGGCTCATCTGTCAACCCCACATTTCCTGGAGAATCCAGGATTTGATCACCCAACTTTCAGGTTATAGTATACTGCCTGCCCCTAGATCCTTTCCTGACCAACTCCTGCCTCACTCACACACACACACACACACACACACACACACACACACACACACACACTTCTCCCAGCACCCCAGTGCTCTTGGGAAAGCCATGTCTTGCCCACTGTCCTTCTGGCCCCTCAACCCCTTAGTCCTGAAAGGCTGGGTCCTCTGGCCTGTTTGGTCTTCACATGTCCTCTCTCCCTGTCAGTTCCTGTTTGAGCGGGTGGAAGGCATCTCCAGGGCTACCATCATTGATCTTGATGCCCACCAGGTGAGTTACTCTGTGGGAGCCCAAGGACTTTACCATGGTGAGAGTCCCCCTTCCAGTGTCCCTGGCAGCCTCTTTCTATCAAATGGCCCCACACTGTGGGGTGCCCTCCTTCTGGAATCGGTCCCAAGTGTGTTTCAGTCTGTTTAATCTGCTCTTAGTTTCCCTGTTGGCAGCTCAGTCCAGCTAGGGTGGCAGTTCCTCCTCAGTGCTCCTGACCTTGACTCCAAGGGGGCTCACTGCCTCCTGATGACCACTTGTACACCAGGCAGGAGACTCCTCAAAACCCTCCACTGCTCTCCCTGACCGTTCTCTGCTCCAAGTAAACCAAGTCACACATACACAGCCCTTTACACTTTGTTCTCCAGTCCCAGTTCCATCGAGGGTAGTGGGGCCAGACCCTGCCCTGTTTCGCAGAGAGGGTGAGAGACAGGGTTCTGCAGGTTCTGAAGGAGGCTACTGGGTCATGTCCGCAGTGTGTGCAGCTCTGCTGTGTGACACTAGATCCCCCCTTCCCGAGAGCCCCTGCTTGAAGTGACAGTTGTGTCTGTCCACAGGGCAATGGCCATGAGCGAGACTTCATGGGTGACCGGCGTGTATACATCATGGACGTTTACAACCGCCACATCTACCCTGGGGACCGCTTTGCTAAAGGTAAGTTCTGCCCCATCTCTGTCTTCAGTGTGTGCTTGTATGGTTATGCCACCTCGTTTACCTCCAGTATTCCCAGGAAGTGGGTGCTCCCACTGTACCCACAAACACATGGAGACCTGAGAGAGTCACTCAACCCCCAAGACCACAGAAATCCATCCAGGAAATACACCCAAGGACTCCTCAATAGAGATGAGCATAGATGGCGAGAGAGAGAGAGAGAGAGAGAGAGAGAGAGAGAGAGAGAGAGAGAGAGAGCAATAGGAAACATAAAGGTGGCAGAAGTAAGCTCAGAAGATTTATGTCTTAGATTTCTAGACTGCAATAAAAGACCGTGACAATAATCAACTTGAAGGGCAGTCTATATTTAGTCCATTATGAGGGTCAGAAGCCATGCTACTTACTGGCTTGCTCAGTTTCTTTTCTTAAACCCAAGGACCACCTGCCCGGGAGTGTTATCACCCACAAAATACAACACAGCACAATTGACCCCTTGTCATCTTGACACACAAACACATCACCATTCAGCTATAGCCTTTCCTTTCCCATGTGACCCAGGATAGTATGTTAATAGTAATATCACCTTATCAAAATTCCCAACTTTTCAAAGCTCCAGTCTTTAAAGATTCAAGCACTTTAAAAATTCAGTCTCTTTAAAACATCCAAAATCTCTTTCAAAGTTTCTCTAAAATAGCCAAAATCTTCCCAAAATTTGAGTCTCTCTAACACTTCAAAGTTTCTTGAAAATATCGACAGTCTGATAACTGGGTTCCTAGAAATTCAAAATAAGTTAAACACTTTTTTATTTTACTCTGAGAGGGAGGAACCAGGGCACAATCACAGTCAGACCAGAGCAAAACCAAACTTAACAATGGAAGAAGTTCAATGCATCTGGGACTCACTACAACCTCTGGGCTCCGAGGGGCCCAGGCCCCTTCTCCAGCTCCAGCCTCTACAGTATACACAGCTTGCATCCTAGGATCAGGCAATCTCCATTCCACAGCTGCTGCTGACCTTGGTGGTCATGTCATGGCACTAAGATCTTCAGAATTCTGGATTCTACACTGTGACTCCAATAGCCTCTCCTGGCCTCTCTTCGGGGACCCTTATCCTGCCACATGGTGCCAATCCTCAGCTTTTCTCCATGGCCCCTTCATGGAGAAAAGATTCAGTACCAGTCTTACCCTCCAAGCCCCCACAGAAAAGCACACTGAGCCATTCAGTACGCAGTGGCTTTCCTAGCCCAAGGTTAAAAATCATTACAATCTTCCCAAAGTCTGTCACAGCAATACCCCCATGACCTGGTACCAAAAATGAGGTTAAGAAGATGGGCCGAGTTCAGCTTTCAGCTCCCATATCTGGTGGCTCACAACCACCTATCGTTCCAGCTTCAAGAGATCTGATGCCCTTTTCTGGCCTCTGAAGGCACTGTACTAGTGTTATGCACCTCTATAAGCTTGTAATTCAAATATAATAAAATATTTTTTAAAAGCAGCAAAAATGGACTCAGTGCATAACCCAAAGGCTCTGAGACCTGATTTAAAATCAGCAGCCTGCCCGCTCCACAGGTAATGTGCTCTCTGTCAGCCTTCTGTCTCGACGGCAGAACACGAAGCATAATTTTGATGAGGCCAGCACCATGGGTCAGCAGCACCGGTGGAGTGGAGCTGAACGACAGCTGGAGAGGAGCAAAGATTTGCCTTGGCCCATAGCTTTCGGTCCTGGTTACGTTGAGATGGCCCTGTTGCTTTGGGCCTGCCATGTTATAGGGCACTGTGGCTACACATGTGATAGGGCAAAGCTCGCCTCATGATGGCTGAAGGCAAAAAGGCACACGAGAAGGCATGGTCCTGATATATTACTCCCAAGTGCATCACTTCCTACACTTGGTCCAACCTCTTAAAGGTCCAGTCACCAGTAGTATCATAGGCTGTGAACCGGACTTGCAACAGATGGACCTTTGGGGGACATTTAAGATAAAACCATGGCACAGTGCACCACTGGTTCTGCCTAAGCTGACTCTGGACTACTTGGAGCCTGGTCTTGAACGTGTAGGGTGTGTCCAGCATTGGTAGGGCCTGAGGATAGGTCTGTAGGCCCTCTAGGCTAACTGTCTCAACTTTAATCACCTGCCCTCCCTTGGGCACCCCTTTGCCACTCAGCTTTGGTGATGTGAGAGGCCAGACTGAGATGGAATCAGTCCTGCTACGAGCTTCAACAAGTCCCCACATCTTTCCCATCCTCAGCCTTGTTTTTCCTGCCTTGTACTCAGGGCTATTTGTGTCTCTTTCCCAGAGGCCATCAGGCGGAAGGTAGAGTTGGACTGGGGCACAGAAGATGAGGAATACCTGGAAAAAGTGGAGAGGAATGTGAGGAGGTCCCTCCAGGAGCATCTGCCTGATGTGGTGGTGTACAACGCAGGCACGGACGTCCTCGAAGGGGACCGCCTTGGGGGGCTGTCCATCAGCCCAGCGGTATGTCCTGACGTTGGGGACCACCTTGAGGATTTTCCCATAGCAGAGGTCATGTTCTGACTGTTTTAGTTACCTTATGCTGCTGTGATAGATTACCCTGATAAACATGGCAGCTTTGAGGTTCAGTTGGACTCACACATGGTTCCTGAGGGAATATGGTTAATCATGGTGGGGAAGGCATAGCAGCAGGAGCGCAAGGCCAGCTGGACAGTCAGAGAAACAACATTGCATGTGCACACAGGAAGTAGAAAGAAAGAACAGGAAGTGGGGCCCAGTTATAATGTCAAAGCCTACCTACAGTGGTGGGCGTACTTTCTCCAGCAAGCTCTCCAACTAAAGGTCTGGAACCATCCCAGATAGCATCACCAGTTGGGGACCAAGTGTTCAAACCCATGAGCCTGTGAGGGACAGTTCATATTCAAACCACAACACTGACCCTACAGCCACCTAGGACATGTATCCGTCAGCCCAGAAATCTTGACTCTGGGGGCCATTTTGGGCATTTGTCTATCTGCCAACCTGTGTGCCCTGGCCATGGTGGGGCAGGGAAGCTCTGAGGTTTGGCAGCAACAGAAAATATGGGCAGTCTTATGTCTGGAGAAGATGGGCTGAAGCAGCAGCAATTCAGAGCAGGGCTAGACTTAGAATAGTCCTTCTCGACACCGTGGGAACTCGAGCCTGTCTGACTTTACCCTCCCTGTCTTCCCACAGGGCATTGTGAAGCGAGATGAAGTGGTTTTCCGGTTGGTCCGAGCCCACGATATACCCATCCTAATGGTGACCTCGGGTGGGTACCAGAAGCGAACAGCCCGTATTATCGCCGACTCCATCCTCAATTTGCATGACCTGGGGCTCATCGGGCCTGAGTTTCCCTGCGTCTCGGCACACAGCTCCAACATCCCCCTGCTTCCTTGTGCTGTGCCCTGACGGCTACCCACAGAGCATTACCATACCTGTCCCCCATCCCGTCCACCCGCCCACCCGCCTGTGTTTGTTGCTGTGAAGACAGCTGCCAGTGAGCGTGGAGGGGCAGGAAGAGCAGGAGCCAGCCTTGTTGGCCGCTCCTCCACTCCCCACCAGGTGCCCGAGGGTCTCTGGGCCCTGGGGTGGAAGAGCTGAGTCCCAGGGGGAATGCCACGCAGGATGCAGGCAGGTCATGAAGAGTCAGGGAGGACAGCTTAGCGCCAGCTTCAGGGAGAAACCCCTAGGATAGGGCAGCCTGCTGTCCAAGTCATCCAGAAGATGGACCTTCCCCGACCTAGTTGGTTCACTCCCTCACTTCAGTATGGAGAGGGCCTGCTGGGTGATAGTGCCCATGGGTCTGAGGAAAGTTTCCATACCCAGCCTCCAGGGGGCGCTGGGTTCTCAGCCAACAGGCAGGCGGTCCTGGTAAGGATGTGGAGGCCTAGGGAAGAACACTGGGATTCTCGAGTTTGGGTTCCCTTCAGTAAATCAAGGTCCAGACCTGTATTTTTCCAAGCCCCTTTATGGTGATAGGGTGGGACACTGAAGATACCTAAAGCCCCTACTTTGGCAGTAATCTCCTCTGTTCAGCATAGAAGCAAATTTAGGGGGGAACGCTTAGCTCAGTAGTGACCCTCCAAACTGGAGCTTTTAAGGGTCTGCTGACCAGGATGGAGAGGAGAGGAAAGAGAGGCCCAGCAGGTAGGAGTCATGTGGAGGCTGGTGGCCAAGCTAGCCCTAGGTGGGACTTCCTAGAGAGAAGGCAGCGAAGGTGACATTTGAGTGCAGTGGCTGCATAGACCCCGGGTGACACTTTCCACTGGCCTCATCCAAAGTGCCAGTTTCCATCTCTGTCTGCGGCCCCAAGGTCTACTGCCCTCTGGCCATTTTACGTTGAAGGGGACAGCCAGGGCTCTCCATGACCTAGGCAGGAAAGCACCCACCCCTAGCCAGGCCAGTGATTGCCAACTTAACCAAAGGCACAGGGGTAGGAGGATGTGAGCCCACCGGGCTTTCTCCTGCCCTGGATCTGCCCCAGCTACAGGACTCATGTTCATTACCATGTGGGGTATTCCCACAACCACCGTGGTGTCCTTCATACTCCCTCTGCTGGAGTGGGGAGGATGCCAAAGCCACCAGTTGTCCAAACCACAGACCTGGACCAGACCCCACAGTACACCCCTCTGCCATGGTCTCTCCTCATCTGACTGGAGGTCTCTCCCAGGACGCTGGGGAGTGGGGACAGCGCAGTTTGTCATTGTGGAGTTTCTGTCAGAATGCCATTCAGGCTCCAGGTTGTTTATGTGCTCTGAGGTAGACAGTCCTGCCTCCTGAGGACCACTGGAAATAAAGATTCAAAATTTACCAATCCAGACACTTAACCAGGGTGGCTGCCCAAGATGGGTTGTTGTTTTTTCCTCTATCGATGGAGGCCTGCGGATAGCAAAAGTCCCATTTTAGCAGATAAGGAAACGGAAGCCCCATAAGGAGGGCGAGGAGTTTGCCCCAGACCACATGTCTTTCGAACAACAAGCAGGGTTACAACCCTGTTCTGTCAGCTGTAAAAGCTTGAGGTTCCTCCATTACAGGGTGAAGGGTAGAAGCTGCTTATAGTCAGAGTGGGTGTGGCATCTCTGGCAACAAGATCACTGGGGTTGGGATCTGGGGAAGTGACGGGTGACAGGCAGGCAGATCTGGGCTAGGATGGTGGCTCTGCACAGTGGAAGGGGCCCAGCTAGGGAAGTGGGTGGAAGGGTCTTACAGACCTGTGCTGTCCCAGGGCGGGTCTCCTGGTAAGCAGAGAAGACAGAAGAAACGCGACAGCTTGTCAGAGAGACCAGGATGCCCCAGTGACCCAGCTGGATGAGAACTGGGATGAAACCCCAAGGGGGCATGAGGGTGTGAGCGCATGGATAAAGGCTAGCACTGACAGAACTGCACAGGTGCCAGGCGTTGGCTCAGGGTGGCATCTCATAGGTACAGGAATGCAGGCAGGAAGGGGTTAGCTCCTTGATGAAAGTCCTGAAGTGAAAGAGTGGGGATTTGAACCGAGGTCTCAGCTCAAGTAGTCTGCAAGCTATCTCCTCATTTGTATCATGGGGGCTATAGAAAGACTTGTCCAAATGCCTCCCGTAAGACACCATCCTGCTGCACCCAGCCACATGTACTAGCGGAAGCATCATGCCCACTGGAAGCAGGTGCTCAGATTTGGGGGCCGTGTAAATTGCCCTCTGAACATTATCCCAGGAGAGGCCTATGATGCAGTTGGTAGAGAACCTACCTGACCTTCATGATTTCTTGGATTCCACCCCAGCATTGGATAAAATGAGGGCGGTCTTACTCATCTGTAATCTGGACCTCGAGAGGTGGAGGCAGATGAATCAGAAGTTCCAGGTTATCCTTGGCTACAAATCAAGTTTGAAGCCAGCCTGGGTTACAGGAGAACTTGTCTCTAAGTAAACAGAACATGAAATCATTAGAGCTGGGCCTGTAATCCTAGCACTCAGGAGGCTGAAGTGGGATTATTTGACAGTGCAAGGTAAGCCTAGCCTTCATGGTGAGTTCTTGGCTGTAGATGAGCCTAGTTTAGAGAAATAGAAATAAGGAATAAGAAGGAAACAACCCCAGGAGAACATGTAGACTCTTGCAGAGGCTGGCGGGCTGCTGTGATCAAAGGCAGAGACTGGTTGGAGGCCCCGGGGCCCTGGGGAGAGAGAACCTAGAAAACCATAAGACCTTGGCACCCTTGGCTCGCAGAGGCTCAGATGCCATGCCCACATGTGACTCCCTAATACTGGATACTCTCCTGAGGAGTGCCTCCAGCCACCCCATTTGTGAGGTTGGAATCCTCTGTGCCCACGGGTTGGGCAGACTTTAAAGCTTCACTCACTACCCAAGAAGTCCTGTTGGCCTGTGCCCGGCTGTGGGGGCCTTGGCTCTGGCAGCCTCCTCCCTTGTGCCAAGCTGTCAGGGTTGGAGTAGCTGTGTGTGTATCTAGGAGGGTGACAAAGGTGGCAACCAGAACCTGGCACGAAGCAAGTGTTGCCTGGATGTGGCCTCCTCAGCCTCATCACCACAGACCCCAAACACAGTGTCCTGCCTGCTACCAAGCTGTCTGAACAAGAAAGAATCTCCCCTCTGGAGTTAGCTCTCCTTCTTTGGGCTAGGAGCAGCAGTGCCCAGCTGTAGGGATTCTGACAGGGTGCCCCAAATCTAGCCAAACAGGGCCTTAGTAGAGAGTTCAAAGACAGGAATGAACGCATCAACTTGCTTTCATATTCCCAGCCTCCTCTGCACCATTTTTCAGATAAGAACACAGACATAAAATAATAAGTTCATGGTCACAATCAGGCCATAGGGAGAGGAATGGACCCATGTCGTCTGACCCTAATATGGTGCCTTTTCTCATATCTGGTCCTCTGGCAAAATGTGTAGTCTCCTTATACCCCCTCTTCTGACCCCACCAGCTCCCAGCTTACCAGCCATCCTTAGAGAGGCAGGTGGCAGCACTCTCATAGTCCAGACCATGTGGGGAGCCTGGAGAAATGATGGCACTAGGTGGGAGTGGGGATTACAGGACTGAATGCAGAGGGCTGCCACTTTTGAATGATTGATATGGGAAACACACCAGGCTTTCTGAAGCGTGAACTGTCAGCTAAACGTTTTATAGTGCCAAGAGATTTTTTTTTCTAGAAATGAAGCAGGCAGCTACAAGGTGCCCATGGGTGGCTATGTGCAGAGGACCAGAAGGTCTGGCGATTGCATGAGCTTCCATTTATGGCTCTGGGAGTACATAGGTGGCCACTGCACTGTAACTGGACAGGGCTCTGGGAGGCAGGCTGTTCAAGGATGCTACGGAGCATCTTGGCTCTGTGCTCTGCAGGTCCTCACCTCCTGGGATTTCTTTTACACTCCCTGTGGGGCTGGGGTTACAGAATGGCGGGGTTATGCTGTACATGTACATATACCAGACCCCAAAAGCCACCTTCCCCCAAGCCTCGCCACCCTGTATGCTCCCCAGCTTTGCTCATTCCAACTACTTCAGGGGCTCTACTGTCTAGCCTAGAAATTGAGGCTGAGGGAAGCCTGCAGAAATTCTTGAGGCCACAGGCAGCTGGCTAAATGGCTCTGCCACCAGGGTACTTTCCTTGGTTTTGCTTGTCATTAGGGCCGGAACAGGGAGGAACCATGAACTCTCTGAGGGGTGGGATGGGGTATGGACACCCTGGGCTTGAGTTCTCTCTACACATAGAGTGTATTCCACCTCTGAACAGAACTATTGGGATAATGAAAGCGAGCTGGCATACAGTAGGTGCATAATGCATATAAAAGCGCCTCTTCCCTTCTACTTCAATGTAGAAACCGGTGAAGTTGTTTCTCCATTGGTAGCCTGCACACTAGGCAACAGAGCAGGCTGAGACCTCTGCTTCATACTCACCTGCGGGCTGGGTAAGCCCTGGAAAGTTAACAAGGCTGTCAGCTGTGGGGACTCAAGGGCCTGGCTTCTGGGAACCTCTCTGAACCTCTCTGAAGCTTTTGTTGTGACCATAGCAGTCTCTGCTGCCTGCCCAGGGGGCAGCTGCCTTCTCAGACACCATGGTCTGGAATCCAGATTTTAGCTACTGTGGGCAGATGACATCACTATTTGTGCCTCAGTTTCCCTGCCCCCCCCCCATTAGTGTAGGCATTAACGCCTTCATTCCCAGGTTTGGCTTGATGTTGAAGGAGCCCCAGCAGGTAATGCACTGGCCGATGTCCCTCACCTCAGGCCCTGCTGGCCATCCCGCCCAGAACCCACTGTTCACACTGCTTGTTCTGAGAAGGTGGCTCCTTCAGAAGCAGGTGAGCAGGATGGGCAGCAGGCTCAAGCCTTCCCTCTGTCCTTCAGGCAAGTGAGAGAGAGAGCACTTGGTGCCTCAGTTTCCCCGTTTATAAAATGGGTTATGTAAGTACCAACCCCTCAGGTTGAGAGGTAAGCAAACCCACATGGTGCCAAAACTGCAGCTGACAACCAGCTCTGTCGCCTATGGCCTGGGTCACTGACAGGGTAAGCCACCAGCCTTCACTTCCCTCGTTACAGAGCTCAGTGATGCTTACCCGATTTTCCAGATGCAGGGTCTGGTACTGAGTGCTGGGCAATAGTATCTGCCTTCCCACTATGCTCTATATTCCTGAGAGCGGAACTGCTGCCTCATTGCGGAAGCAAACCAGGGACGGGACAAGGGTCAGCACAGAAGGGACCCTCAAGGTCCTAAACCTCTATGCTAGCTGGTTTTTGTCAAACTAAAGTCATCTGAGAAGCTGGAACTCAACTGAGGAGTTGTCTCCCTCAGACTGATCTGTAGACAAATATATGGGGTCCATAGGTGTGGGGAGGGCCAGCTCACCGTGGGTGGGGCCATTCCTGGGCAGGTAGGGCCTATACTGTATAAGAGAGCAGGCTGAGAAAGCCAGTAAGCAGCATCCTCCATGGTCTCTGCTTCGGTTTCTGCCTTGAGTTTCTGCCCTGACTTCCTTCAGTGAGGGGATGTGACTTGTGAGCTGAAATAAACCCTTTCCTCCCCAAGTTGTTCTAGGTCAGTGTTTCATTACAGTAACAGAGAGAAAATGAGGGCAATCCCATGTACGATTGGGACCTGAGACCACAAAGACAGGGAGTCTTGCCCCAAGCAGGCGCTAGAGACCACAGGGAGGAAGAGGCCAGGCCTTCCCTCATGGGCACCAAAGGACTCAGTTCTTTCCGTATTGACTAAGAATATGTTGTTTGGAGTGGGAGGGACATCCTTAGAGCCAGCACTGACTGGAGAGTGTCACAAATGCTTTGAGGCACCCCTGAATGTGAGGGGGTTTCATTCCCAGTCTGCTCAATGGGAACTATGTGTCTCGCATGGTTTCCTCCAGGTATCTTAGAGCTTCTATGCTTGCTCTAGCTCCACCCCCAAGTGTCCTGGGGAGCATGGGCCCCCTGTACCCCAATAACTGTGTCAGTGGAAGGTTTGGGCCTTTGGACCAAGCTAGCTAAGTGGTCGAAAACCTTGTCAGCCCCTTCTTGGTTCTGACTCGCTGTTTTCAGGCTGTGGTGATGGGGCCTTGTCTAGGGGGCTCACACTGGGCAGAGAGGAATGGGCAGAGCCCAATCAGAGTTCGATCTTCTCCACCCTCCAGGCAAGGCACAGCCTGCTGGTCTGTTGTCTCCATAACTGATATGCAGGCAGCCAGACACAGTTATGGCGTGTGTCTGCAAGGCTATTTTGTCTAATATGCTAAACGCCTTTGGAAATTCCCAGAGCCCATCTGGTCCTAGTTATACCACAATATTGCTGTCTCTTCAGCTCTCAGACAAGGGACCACTTTTATTTCTTCCTTCGTAGCTTAGGAATGTACTTAAACACAAGCCGGCAGCCGCCCAATCTGCTCCCCAGTTGCTTGGTCGTGGTCACGCCCATCATTGTTTTAAAGGAACTCTGATCTTTCCCCCAAGTCCTCCAAAACCCCAAGAGTGCCTGGGGAAGGCAGATATTTCAAAGGTGCCCCCCCCTGTCTCTGGGGTGCTCTGGGACCTCTGCCCAGTTTCTCAGTGGGTACCATAAACTTGAACAGGCCCCTTGGCTGCTCCAAGCCTGGTCAGGAAAAGCCACCTGAAGGATGCTAAGCTGGTCGCTGTTTATTCCACCTAAACCCATTTGTCACCCACAGCCACCCAAGAACCAGAGGGGAGAGCCAACACCCAGACTCCATATCTAAAGCATCTGGAGGGCCTAGGCGGACCACGCCTACACTCTTCCTTGGCTGGAGTGTGTGTTTGTTCCTACCCAAGAATTCTTGTCCCTGGGGGTCCCTTGGGGGTCCAGCTGGCTGCAATGTCCGGAGACTGGGGAGCTACTCCATGTTGTCTCCCCTCCAGGATGACTGACTCTTGGCTGCTGCCCTGGGCAGTTGCGTGGGGCCAGCTGGCACCCTGTCCCTTCCTTGAGGTAGTTCCACTGTGGAGTCCTAGTCTGGACCCAGCACCAGCCACGCCTGCTGTCACAGAAGCACGGTATCATTCAGACTGGGCAGAAAGACTTTATTCCCTTTGAGGTTTGATGTGGCTGTACACTTGTTCTATGAACTTGTGAGCTCAGTGGTTTGGGAGATTTCCTGTGAATGCTGTAAGAGCTGGTGCCCAGTCCTGACTGTTCCCCCGACACAATGCTAAAGCACCATTCAAGCTTTAGTGCTGGGCACTATGGGGCTCTGAGATCCCAGGATGAGGAAGGCTTCCACTTGAATCCAGTTAGAATCCAGAGACAGTAATAAATAAATCTTTGTGTCTGGGCTAAGGAGGCCTTGGGGTGACTTGTTATATAGCATAATCTTGTCCAAGGTGACTGATCATGTTCTTTGTTACCGTTTACTGAGATATGTCACAATAGAGTCCTTATACATTTTCATTTTGGGAGGGGAGAAGGAACCTTGTCTATGGTTATTACATTTAGAACAACCGTATTTCCTATCACAAAGAGAAAGTCTGGTTTGGGTAATGGATAGGTAAAATGCAAGAAGAAAAAGAATCCTGGCCACGTCACGATAGGGCTACCATGAGCGGATGCACAGGTTACATACACACTGCTATTACCCAGGAGGTACAGTAGATTCGTGGTTAGGGCAGCTGTCCGGCTGAGAGTAGGCAAATGTCTTCAGAAGGCCCTTCAGTACCTGGCTAGCAGTTGCTATGCAGGCTGACAGCTATACCTGTCAGCCTGTAGTTTCAACCATTGTGTGGTCTCCAGAACTTGATAGGTACTTGTTAGAATGTATCCATGTGATAAACACCCTCTGCTGTTAACTCTGCTCACAGCAAGATATTAACCCTCCAGTCACCCCCAGGTGCTTCCACCTGGCACTCTGGTTCCAGGGCAAAAAAAAAACAAACAAAAAAAAAAAAAACAAAAAAAAAAAAAACAGTGCAACAGTAGTAAGGACAAACACAGCATCTCAGAGCAGAAAGGGCCTGTTCTGGTTTGGATGTGGTTTTCATTCTCCAAAGGCTCCTATGTAGGAGGCCTGGTGCTTAGCTGGCTGTGTGGGGATGTGGGGACCTATACAAGATGGAGCCTGCGCAGGGGAAGCTGGGATTCCTGGTCATGCTTCCCCCAGAAGCAACTGGGGTAGGTCTTATGAGACCCCCAAAGTGTTCTCTTGAGAACCAGAGCCTGTTTCCTGAATCACCCTCTGGCTGCCTGTCAGGTGCTGTGGCCTCTCCTTGTACACACTCTGTCACTGTGATGAGTCTTCAGGTGGTCACCAGAGCCAGGTGGAGCCCTGCCCCTATGCGCCAGGACTGTGAACCCAATAAAGCTCTTTTCTATAAAGTTACTCCCTCCCTTAGTGTTGGGTGTATGTGGGACTCCAGGACAGAGCCATGATCTCCTGGCAGCTGATAGCTGTTCATGCAGCAGCCACTGCAGAAACCACAGAAAGCCCTGGCTGAACAACACAGGAAAGTGGCAGGCCAAGGGAACTGTGGGGGAACATTTTAACAAGCATCCGCAGACAGACTGGCAAGCCTGGTTGTGAGCCTTTAGCAGCTATTGGTGTGCTCTGGGGTGGGGGTTGGGCTGTGGGGTGTTCTTCCTCTCCCCTCCAGGTCTGAGGGCTCTTCCCTGACTGGGCTTCACTTAGGCTCTAGTTCCATGCCCACAGTCAGCCAATCGGCATCAGAATTCAACTGAGGATGAAGCAGGATTTGCCTGGGATGGACTCACAGGAGTCTCTCTCTCTCTTTCTCTCTCTCTCTCTCTCTCTCTCTCTCTCTCTCTCTCTCACACACACACACACACACACACACACGGTCCTCTGAAGCTCCGTGCTTCAGTTTCCAGCTTCCAAATGTCTGTGGGACAATTTATTTTAAGTTCCTCTACCTCTTTTAAGGTTATTGATCCTGAATTGATAATGAAGTATCTCCTGTTTGTACATACCTACGTGGTGCTGTCTTCCCACTACGTTCTTGAAGGAGATTGGGACAAGAACCTGGTTGGGCACAGGTGATGGTCTGCGTGTGCCACCTTGACAGTAATACAAGCTGGCTAATGCATCTGTGGAGGTGCAAGAGTCTCTCCTACTCCTCTACATGGGGCCCTTGCTGTGTCATGCTGGGTCCAGGCAAGTGTCAGCCATGATCACATTCTTTAGGAATACAGAAAAGACGCTGCATAAGCTTGGCTTCCTTTTGCAACCGTTACGTTCTAACAGTGCTGTTGCTTATGAGGGGTCAGAATTGTCCAGGGAGTTCATGTGTGTGGCTGAGCTAGATAAATAATGTACCATTGTCAAAGAGAGGATGGTGTCAGCCAAGGTCCAGCTCCCAGATGTCCTCTGTGCAGGCGGATCAGCACCACCCCCTCCAGCCAGTGCCCTGATCCTGCTGTGTCCTGCCAAGACAGCATCCTCTCATGATCCAAATGATAGTAGGTTTCAGAGGAAATGTGGGGATAGCTATGGGCCCTGTGGCCCAATGATCAGGAGCAGGCATGCCAACACTGTCTTTTCCAACCAGCTGGGGGACCCTTGAAAGCTGTTCCCCCACCTGAAGCCTCAGATACCATGTCTCTGATGTTGGCTAAACTGAGGGACCTTAGGAGGACCAGGTAGGCATGGAAACAGCCTGGCACACTGTAGGTACTTAGCCCCTACGAACCCAGAGTTTGCCGAGATATGGAGCTCCACAGCTTGACTCTGGGTGCCTGGCTGAGACCCTGGGGTGGCATATACTCTCTGAGCTTGGCTTCATCTGTCCAGAGAAGATTCCTGGGGTGCTGGAAACAAGCACATTCTACTTACTTCTGGCTTCACTGTTCCTTTCTGCCAGGCGTAAGCAGCAGGCCTGGAGTCTGTGCCTTTGGCACCATCCCAGAATAAGTCTGCAGACACTCAGTAGGTGCTCAGTTAACATCTTGTCATCTGCTCGTTGGGAGAGAAATTAGCTAGTATGTCTTGGGGCTCCCCCTCTTCCAGACTGTGGGGCTAGAAGCCAGCAGCAGCTAAGGCCAGAGACTTGATCCAGTCTCACCCTGCTGGGGGTAGGGCGGGGGAGGAGGTGGCTCCTCCAGTCTGTGAGGCCACACCTACCCTTGAACAGCCCTTCCATCACCCTCCCTCCCTCTCTCATGTTTGTCAGCCAGGCCTGGCACTGCAGGACTGGAGGAGGAGACTTGGGCCCTCCAGCCACCCCAGCTCAGCCAACACCACAATTGTTTTTCCACCTGCAAAGGCCAAGGAACCACTGGCAGCCAGGAGGTGGCTCAGCTTGAGACACCAGCAGATGCATTAGGAATGTGATTCCCCGCTGTATGCAATGGCACCTGGGGTAGCTGAGCCCTTGTCCTTTGGTCTTGAACTAGTGATTTACGATCCCATAGTCTCACAATTCCATCATCTTTAAGAATATTTATGGCTATTTCTCAATGAGCTACTCCACAGGAGACACCAGATATGCCTGGTACAGTGAATGTTCCAGGCATCAGAGATCCTCATGATTGCCGCTTTTATTCTAGCTTGGGAGCTGGTCCTGACCTCTGAGGGTGGCAGCTAAGTAACCCAGGGTCAGATCAGGACCCTTTTTACTCGGTGAGCACCCACGTGAAGTCTCATGGATGTGATAGCCCCACCCAGAGGGGTTCAAAGAGTGAGGGATGTTTTTGTCCTTCCTGTAGCCAGGGAGAGTCCCAGAAGATGGGACCAAATAATGGCAAGAGCTGCCTTGTTCCATCTCCCATTACACAGGAGAAAAACAGCTGGGCCAGGGTGATGGGGTCACTGATGCAGCTGGACAGACGACGGTCCAGTGTAGCTAAGGTGTGGCCAAGCCAGTCTCCCTGAGGTCCTGCTGTGGGAACAAGATGTCCTGACTTCTGCAGCAGCAGCCCTTGCTGCTGTTTGTATTAGCATTCATTTGCAGCTCAGCTCCTGCCCCACCCTTCATGGTGACAGGCTGCCACCTTCTACCTCCATCCAAAAAGATGGAGCTATGGGTACCCTTTCAGTTCAAGGTCAGTGAGAGGACAGGTGGGCCAGTGTGAGGTTGGGGTGCTGGCATAGACCCCCCCACCCTGGGGCATTCATAAGCAGGGATAAATGGTTGTCACTGTTGGGTAAACACAGATGCTGTCTTGGCTAGTTTTAAGTCAACTCAATTTGACACAAGCTAAAGTCATCAGAGAGAAGAGAAACTCAGTTGGGGAAAATGCCTCCTCCACAGAGTCTGTTTATAAGGTGTTTTCTTAATCACTGATCGGTCAGGGTATCAGCCCATGGTAGGTGGTGTCATTCCTGGACTGGTGTCCTGGCTTCTATAAGAAAGCCGGCTGAGCAAACCATGTGGAGCAAGCCAGTAAGCAGCATACCTCCAAGGCATCTGCTCCTAGCCTGCAGGCTCCTGCCCTGTTTGAGTTCCTGTCCTGATTTCCTTCAGTGATGGACTACACTTGGAAGTGTAAGCCACATAAACTCTTTCCTCCCCTTCCCAATTTGCTCTTTGGTCATGGTGTTTCATTACAGTAATGGTAACCCTAACTAAGGCAGATGCCGTGACCATGTGACTCACCTAACATTGGGCACCTCTTATGGTCGGTGTATATCCACCTGCTCCACCCCAGCTTCATGCTCACCCAGAGTGGGTTTGTGGAGGAGGGGTAGAGTTCATTTGGTCCCTAGGTTGACAGTGGGTGTGGTCTCCAGGGAGAGGGGTGAGGAAGCACAGGGTCCTTGGGAAGGGGAGCAGAGAGGCTTGTAGTTGGTTATTTTTCACTCTTTGTTCTTTACTCTTTTGGGGGGGGGTGCCATCCACCTCCCAAATAAAGAGTCTTATTCTTTCTTATGAATGCCTAGCCTTAGCCTGGCTTATTTCTAAACAGCTTTTCTTAATTTAAATTATACTGTCTACCTTTTGCCTCTGGGCTTTTATCTTTCTCTATTCTGTATACCTTTCTTTACTTCTTACTCCGTGTCTTGCTGACTCCTGGTGTCCTCCCTTCTTCTCCTTTTCTTGTTCCTTGATCTTCTTTTTCCAAAATTCCCCTCTTATTTATCCTCTCTGCCTGCCAGCCCCACCTCGCCTTTCTCCTGCCTTGCTATTGGCTGTTCAGCTCTTTATTAGACCAATCAGGTGTTTTAGACAGCCAAGGTAACAGCTTCACGGAGTTAAACAAATGCAACATAAAAGAATGTAACACATCATTAAAAAATATCCCATAGCAAAAACAAATGTAACACAGACATCTTAGACTAATATTCCACAACAGACACTTTCGAGGTTGGTTTAGCTGAAATGGAGCCTGATGAGGCCACAGCGTAGAGGCAAAGAGATCACATGAAATCTCTCCTCTGGGGCCTAGAGGAATCAGCAAGGTTCAGGCTTCTAGTCAGAAAAGGAAACTGACATAAGCAAGAAGTCCAGGTATGCAAGACCCAAGGAGTACCAGGCATTAAGTGGGTAGTGGTCCTATCACACTCGTGGCTCCCACCAGCTCCCTCTACTGGCAGGTAAGAAGTTGCCATCTGCTCAGCTGAGACCAGGCCATGGGTGGGGAGGGCTTGGAGATGTTGAGTCTGGGTCCCTCCTGTTTTTGCAGCCTGCCTAAGATGCTTCCTGTTCACAGGACTGAACAAGATGATGCTCTCTCTCCGTTGTTAGTCAAGTGGAAACTAACAATTCCAAGAGAATGTGAGAGAGGAATAATCTCAAATGCAGGACTGAAGGCCGGAATATAGCCAGGGTTCTCACAGAGGGCCTGGGAAGAGGTCCCTGGGACATTTGATTTTGCACTGGCTCCGTGTCCTTGGAAGCCTCCAGGCTGCTCCTGGATACTTCTGGAAAACAGTGCCAGCCCAGAGGTTGACGGTGCCTATAGGAACTTGGATCTGTCCCACGGATGCAGGCCAGACAGTGGAGAGGAGAGAAGGCAGGCAAAAGGCTTTGCCAGTGCTCTTTTAAGGCATTGGCATAATATGGAAGTGGACAGAGGCCAGTGCCAGGGTGTATGCTACCCATCAAGAGCTAGTCATGGAAGACTGGGAGCCTGCAGATGATGACAGAATATTTTCCCAAAGGATGTTGGGAACAAAATGAACCTAGCCAGATCCCTGTGGTGCTGGGCACGGGATCTGCCAGAAGTGGGGTGAGGGGTGTGGTGGCCCCTTCTTAGTGAGTGTGGGCCATTCAGTAGGCTGACAGTAAAGAGTTGAGACTTAGGGATCTGGACCCAGGCATCCGGCTGTAGGGCCCAACCTCCTTTCTTGATTAGCAGGGCTGGCAAGACTCAGGCAAGCCTTACCTGGGAGTTCCCAGCTCAGGACTCTGAGTTTATTACATGAGGTATTCTAAGATGTCACTAGGTCTGTGCTGCCCTGCCAAACTGGGTCAGGAAGTAGGTCCCATGCCTGCAGTGTCTCTGTCCCCACTTCCACAATAGTTACTTCAGACCTATCTTTTCCTGTTCCTGTGCCACCCAGGGCACCTCCTGCCTCCCCCTCCGCCACCCACTGCTGCCTCTGAGATCCTTGTCCTGCTTCTCCCCATGTCCCCACCTTTCTGCATCACGGATTCTAGCCCTCTTGGCATTCTGGATGTCCCATACCTGCCGCCTCCTCCTCCACCCCCTCACCCTGGGCAGTGCTCAGTTGATACCGTCAAGAGCCAGGCTGAGGTCTCCAAGTCTCTGCCCACCTCTTGGCAGCACCGGAGATACGACAGGAGAGGCAGGGAGCCGGAACTTGCCTCAAGTGCTAAACCCCATAGGACTGTAGTCCTCTTGGCTGTGGGAATACTAGAGCTATGCCAAACTGGGAAGCATATACTCCTCATTCCTGAGGGAATCCTCTGGGGCAGTCCCAGTGGGACCAGAGCCAAGGGCTTCCCTTCTCTTGGAAAGGGTCCCTGGTTGAAGAACCTCAGAAGCCTCCTGATACACTGTGACAGTCCAGCAGAATCAATATGCCCATGGACAAAGGTGTAGGTTCAGGGACTATGAGAAGACCCTTCTAGTCCAGGAGGCCTTCCCGAAGAGAGAGACACATGACACTCCTGTGTTAGGAACATTGATCCAGGTAGAAGGAACAGCATATGTAAAATCCCAGGGGAATAAAGAAGTTTGGTAGATAGGCAGGGCTAGGAGCCTGGGATTCTGAGGCTAGAAGGAAAGGTGTTTTTTTTTTTTTTTTTTTTTTATAAAGTCTTCCTTATTCCATGCCCTTTGAAAAGTTTATACGTCCCAATAAACCTCTCCGCCGATGCAATAATCTAAATCAGACCAAATCAAACTGAATTAGAAAAAGCCTAGATTTAATGGATGCCAGTGCTTCTGGGTGGCCTTCTAGCCACCCAGGAATGGAGATGGAAAGGAAGACCGGAAACACCACGGAGAGGGGAAAGGGAGACAGGGAAGACCACGTGTTTGTTCTCTGGGGGGCAGTTTAAATAGCCTGTGGGAGTGGTCTTGATCTTCTCTGGGGAGGGGTCACTCTTTGGCGGGCTTTCTCAGAGGGGGCTTGGAATGGAACTTTCCACCAAACATCCCAGACTCATTGGGGTGCCCAGGGACTGGGGTGAAGCCTTAACCCAAACATTCCACTCTTTGGGTTTAGAGGTGTTAGGGGCTTCTCATGGTGTCGCTTTCTTTCCCAACTGCCTTAAAGCTCCCTCCTCCTAGGCAGCTGATGGCGGTGCTGCTGGTCAGAGACCTAGGTCCTTCCCTAGTTCTGCCACTCACTAGTTATTCAGTTCTAAGCCAGTTAACTTTTCTGAGCCTCAGTTTCCTTAGCTATAAAATGGGCATGTGTCTCCTTCCTCCCGGAGCTGTTGTGAGTTAATAACAATCTGTGCTCAGAGAAGTCCCCTCTCTGGTCTGACATGGAGTAAGGACCAGAAATGGAAAATCTAGAAGTAATCAACATTGTGAACTTCCGTCCCCTTCCTGGGGGCCTTTGTCTCTCAGTACTTCCTGCCCCATCACAATATTCTAGGAATCTGGTGACTTTTTGATTGTAGCCTCCCATTGTGACCTGAAAGGGAATCCACTTTCTTCCTGAACCTTGGTTTACCCATCTGTGAAATAGACATTGCTGAGCAGAGCCATAGAGAATACTTGAAAAGGCCTCCCCTACACTAGACTGCTTTCAACTGTCACTACTCAGCTGGTGGTCCTGCTGTGCTCAAGAGGAATCAATGGGGGGGGGGTGTTCACCAGGGCTGGACTGGCACAGTCAGACTCCTGGCTCAAGCCCTGAGAGCCAGGGTCCTGTGACTCCAGGCTGTAGAGGATGCAAGCTTACAGCTCCAGGTGCTCAGGCTGGGGGCTTGTTACCCTGGATTTTATCCAGCCACCGGGCACAAGACAGTTGTTGTCATCCAGCAGCAGGCAGCATCCGGGCTGGGCCTCGGATGTGGGGACGCTCAGAAGCTGCAAATGCAAAGGTGTCTGGATGCCTGGTCCTTAAGGTTCGGCAGCATCCTGGAACTCCAAAGACTGGAGCCTGCAGCCTCTCACTTCTGGCTTTCCACAGCGTCTATCTTTAGCCTTGGCTCTTAGTACTCCTACTAGTCCGCAGGCCTCTGACAATGACCCAAGACTCAGAAGAATCACAGGACTCACATCTGTGATCTCAGCACTCAGGCAGAGGCAGGCCCACCTCTGTGAGTTCTAGGTCAGCCAGGCTTACTCAGTAAAAGTCTCTCAGAACAAATAGACTGGGAAAGATTCACATGGCTTGAATTATTTTCATAATAATAGTCAGAATTTTTTATTCTTTTTGTCTTGCTGACATTTACAATGATGATAGAAAGACAGGAAAAACATGAATCAGGCTGCATACAACTATACTTTGTGCAAGTGTGTGTGTGCGTGTGTGTGTGTGTGTGTGTGTGTGTGAGTGTGTGACTATATGTGCCTGTGTATGTATGGGCAAAAGCCAGAAGAGGGAATCAGTGTCCTCCTTACTCACTCTACCTAGTCCTTTGAGGCATGGTCTTTCGGGAACCTGAAGCCAGCAAGCCAGGAGCTCTTCCTGTCTTGTTACCCTTGGAACTGGGGTTGCAATGATAAGATACCAGTTTTCGAGTAAAAATTAAAATATTAGGAAATGCTTACCAGCCCTAGGAGGTGATGCATAGAAATGATTGTTGATGTGGCCCAAGGAACCATCACATTCAAGGCTTAGTGGATAGTGGAGTGAGTCACCATTTGAAAGATGAGCAGTGTTGGAAGCTGCTGGGGGCTATGGTCCCCCGGACCCCAAATTCTCTGTGAGCAGCTTGTTTTTCCTATGCTTGCAGCTGCTCTGCGCAAACAACTTTTCCTCTGCTCTGAGAAGGCTGCAGCTGCTCTGATCATGAGACTCTGATGGCAGGCTGGAGGGTCTGAAGCTGAAACATTAGAGCTGGGTGTGGTCAGAGCACTATATAAGCTTCCCCTGAGCACAATAAACTTGGCATTGGCATTCTTGTGTCAAGGATGACCCATGTCCTCATCTCTTTGTCTCTGTGTCTCTGCATGTTTCGATCTTCAGTCCCTTGCCCAGAGACTCGCGAACCGTAGCAGTAGCGCTAACCATCCTGTAGTGCAGGCACCACACTACAGGAGTAGAACTTTACAGAGCAAGAAAGGGTTTCCTGAATATGGGAGGCAAGTTGTGAGAGCCATTTGGAGAGCAAGGTCAGTCTACCAGTTTTCTAGTAATCACACAAGAAAGCATTCCCCCAGTTGGTGCACACCCCACACTGCAGTTGGGGTTGGGGAAAGGGCCACTCGCTGCCTTTGGGTGCTACAGCAAATGAAAGCATCCAGGACTATGAATGGATGGGGAAACACCCTGCTGTTTCTCACCTCATATCTGTGAAACACCAGATTTTCCTCACATAGGTTCAACAAAAACCAGATATTATGACAGACTGAAGAAGCAGCTGTAAAATATCAGCTGTTTTTAATGAAGCCAGACATTAAAGAGATTTGTAAAAATGCAAAATAATAATTACCACACTTCTCATTGACTCTTCTTCTTCTTCTTCTTCTTCTTCTTCTTCTTCTTCTTCTTCTTCTTCTTCTTCTTCTTCTTCTTCTTCTTCTCCTCCTCCTCCTCCTCCTCCTCCTCCTCCTCCTCCTCCTCCTCCTCCTCCTCCTTCTTCTTTTCTTTTGAGACAGGGTCTCCTGTAGCTCAGACCTCTAGCCTGATATGTGGCCAAGGATGGTCTTGAACTCTTGATTCTTCTGCCTCCAACCCCCAGGTACTGGGAATAAGCACCTGCCAGCACACCAGTTTTTATGTGGTGCTGGAAACCCAACCCAGGACTCTTTACACACCAGGTAAGCATATCACTAGCTGGGCAACATTCCCTAACCCATCACTGAATTTTTTAAAAGATTTTTTTGGGGTCTGGAGAGATGGTTAAGCTGTTAAGAGCACTGATTGCTCTTCCAGAAGACCTGTTTGATTACCAACCACCTACATGGTGGCAAAACCATCTGTAATTTCCACTCCAGGGGATCCTACGCCCTTTTCTGACCTCTCCAAGCACCCTTCACCATTCGCAGTTAGCTTTCTGCCTCATGCTTGTGGATCAGATGTAAGCTCTCAGCTACTGCTCCATCTCCACGCCTGCTTTCTTCCATTTCCCGACTGTGATGATCATGGACCCTAACCTTGTGGAACTGTGAGCCCCAAATTTAATGCTTTCTTTTATAAGTTTGCTTTGGCCATGGTGTTTTGTCATGGCTATAGACAAGTCATTAAGGTAGCTTAGGAAGGAAAGGAGATGGCCACCATGTCTTCTCAGGGCCACAGAGACAACCTAACAAGGCACATGGGCAGGAGGACTCAGACTTGAGGCTGCATGAGCATGGGGCCTGGAGTTTGCAATGGGATTGTGACATTTGAGGACTGTCAAGGGAGATGAGACAGGACTTACTATGCTTAAATCGGTTCTGAGGAGGTGAGCATCTGGACATCCAGCCCTGGGCTCAGAAAGGTGCAGGGATCAGCCTAGAGGTCTGCATCAGGACGTGACAGCAGGAGGGAGCCCGCATTCAGCCCTTCCAGGCTCTTCTCACTACAGGATGGAGCTGCTGGCCTGAGGTCTGTGGTAGGAGATGCTCTGCAGGAAACTTCCTTCCTTCCTTTCCTGGCAGTGGAGGAGAAGGAGTGGTTGGGGGCGGGGGTTGCAGAGGACCAGCCAGACAAGGACGTCTTATGAGAGGAAGGCTTAGGGGCTAGCTAGCCCTGTCTGCACATAGGATTAGGGTCACCAGTATGATGAATAACACCGCTGATGCAGGCTGCCTGCTGGGCCCAGTGGCAAGCTGGCTGGGCCGTGGGGGTGGTGAGCTCACAGCCACCCGGGCAGGGAAAATGAGATCGCAGCTAAGGGCTTCCTAGGATGACAGGGAACAGCCAGAGATATGCTGGTCCTGGGAGACTTCCTAACCTCCACTGCCACTCAGACTCAGGACTGAGCTGTGGCCCAGGTGGTATACAGCCAGGGTAAGGGCTAAGAGAATTTGGAGTCTGGCTGACCTGGGCTACATTTGTGTGATGGGGTGGGACAGCAGGAAAGACCACTCTTTGGAACTGAGAGGCCAAAGCCACTAGTACACTGAATGGGAGTGGTCAGGCATCTGTTCCAGGACAGCCAATGAGAGTGGCTAACGGGAGCTGAGTTGGGGAATAAGAGGGATGGAAGAGAGTCTGAGATATAGATCCAGGTAGTACTAAGAAATAAACTCCCCTACTCCCACTTCCTGTGGACCAGATCTCTGTTAACCTGCCCTCTAGTGGCTTCTCTCTGCTGAACAGCCCTGCAGCCCTGCTGCTGTAAGTGGTAACTGATTGGTCCCAGCCCAACCCCACTCTGCCCTCTATGTGAACTTAGAGGCAGGAGAGTATGGGAGGGGGGGTCTCAGAAAGGCTGATTGCATGCCCTCTGCGGCCTGACTCCCCTGCCTTGCCCAGCTGGTTTGTATCCTCTGATTCTTTTTAGGCTACTCCATCCTGCCTTGCCGTCCTCTTTCTTTTCCTGCCAAGACCCATATGGTTCACAGTCTCACGTGGGGCTTGTCCCTTGCTCAGACTCCCCAGCAGGCTCCAGTACTGCCCTACTGTACAGTTCCCCATGCAGCCAACCCTGGGGCCCCACCCTAGTCTCTCTCCTGTATACTCCTCCTCTTTCTCACTGCCCGGGTCCCCTCAGGGGGCTGCTTCTGCTGCCACCTCTGTGTATCTGCTTTTCCCCAGAGCCCAGCCTGAGTCGTTGGCCCATCCTTGGCCCAAGTGCTACTTCCAATATCTCTTTTTCCTTTAGTGCCTCAGCTCCTGCTGAGAACCTCCCCTGAGCAAGGTCCTGATGTCTTCTAAGAACTCCTCCTCAACCCCATGTTCAGCCCCCTGATATGGGATTCCCCTCTGTATGCTGTGAATACCATTGGTTAATAAAGAAACTGTCTTGGGCCTGCGCAGGGAATAGAGGTAGGCAGGGAAAATTAAACTGAATTTTGGGATAAAGGAGGCAGAGTCAGAAAGAAGCCATGTTATCCCACCGGAGATAGACACCGGAACTTTTCCAGGTAAGCCACAGCCACATGACAATATACAGGTTAATAGAAATGGGTTAAATTAATATATAAGAGTTAGCCAATAAGAAGCCAGAGCTAATGGGCCAAGCAGTGATTTAATTAATACAGTTTCTGTGTGATTATTTTGGGGCTAAGTGGCCAGGAACAAACAAGAGGCCTCCCTACAACAGCCCCCCTTCCCACAATCCCTCCCTTTCTCCTCCCATCCTCATCCTCCTTTTTGTCCACCCATCTCCCATTCATCTCTTCCTACTCTGTGCCTTGTCTGTCCTTCTATCTATCTCTCTCCCCTTCCCTCCTCCTCCCTCTCTTTCCAGCACACTCCATCCTTCCCCCCTTTTCTTCACTTGTTCATTTAGTTCCACTTTATACCAGGCCTTCTTTTAGATGCTCTCAGATGTGCAAGGGATGTGGTTCTTGCCTTGAAATTAGGCCCGAACTGGGTTTTGCAGGATGAGTAGGAGGCTTCAGGAAGAGTGAGAGGAAAGGGACTCAGGACAGAGGAAGGAGAATGGTGTGGGTAGGGGAAAAGGAAAGCACAGAGCCGCTCTCAAACCTTGAAGACCAGGCTGAGCCATCCAGACTCTGGTCTGATGATAGCAGGGCACCAGGCTTCCATGCAGGGTGTGGCATGGGCAAGTGTATGCTTCTGGAAGAGCCTTCCCTTTGGCCAGAATCAGGCTGACTGTCAAGTTGATTGACAGGGGTGAGGCTTGTGTGCTAGGCCAGCACATTCTCTTGGTATCCAGACCTCAGCCAACATGGAGCTTGCAGCCAGTGTCTGGTTTCAAGCCTGTTGCTTTAAGGCTCTGACATCTCGCCTCTGCCTTGATCCACTAAACCCCAGCTAAAGCTAAACTACATGTTATCAGGGAGCTCTGGGGGGTGTCTCTCAGGGCACCCCCAGTCTCTGAGAGCTTCAGGCTCAGCTCAGCATGGGCGACTCACAGATAAGAGAGAGTCAGGACAGATTAGGGCCACGGCTTGGTCTTGGCTGTGGACATCTGGGTCAGATACCCCTGCTGGCTTTTCAAGAGAAGCCAAAATACAGACTCTGCAAATGTCTTGATTTTAAAACTATTCCAGGCAAGAGCAGTGCATTTGTGGTCCAAGGGTATCCCCTCTATACTCCCATCTCACCATGCTCCTCTCCTAGCAAACAGCAGGCCTGCTTCTTTTCAAACTGGGGACTGATCCCCCTGGACAGATATGAGAGTCTCTGTAGGGGGAAAAAAAACAGAAATGTATACCACAAAGACATGAAAGTGGGGATGTGAAGAACTGCTGGCCCATCACACGCTAATCACAGCCCTAAGCAGAAGTGTCCACTGATGGGCAGATGGACAGAAGGACACAGCACATCTGCTCCAACAACAGACTAGGCACCCACATCTTAAAGGAAGGGGATTGGACACCAGCTGTATCATGATGAATTCTGGTTTATTTAAATTAGCAAACTGATCATAAAAGGACAAGCTCTGGATAGTTCTTCTTGTACGACATCCCTAAAACTGTTAAATTCAAGCCAGAAGGTAATATAGTATGTTCCAGAGGTTGGAGAGTTAGCTTTAAAAGGGCTAGAGTTGTCATGTGGGAAGTGGAAGATCGCATAAACAGTATAGGATGAACTTGCAGAAAAAAGAGAGAGAAGCTCATAGAGGAGGGGAAAGGCAGGCTTGGGAAGCTGTCCAGGGCTTGAGCACCTATGGATTTGGAGCCATTGGCATCTGAAGTGATTGCTCATGTCAGCTTCTAGCTCCTTTCCATGCCTCCATTATGAGGGAGTTTCACTTCATCAAACTTGCTCTCCAGTGTGTATTATAATGGCTGTGAGCTATTTCTTCCCCTTCCCCCTTCCCCCTTCCCCTTCCCCTTCCCCTTCCCCTTCCCCTTCCCCT
>NW_026067996.1:1032417-1175177 GCF_014885135.2 Alexandromys fortis
TTCCTCTTCTTCTTCTTCTTCTTCTTCTTCTTCTTCTTCTTCTTCTTCTTCTTCTTCTTCTTCTTCTTCTTCTTCTTCTTCTTCTTCTTCTTCTTCTCCTCCTCCTCCTCCTCCTCCTCCTCCTCCTCTTCCTCCTTCTCCTTCTCTTCCTCATCCTTTTCCTCCTTCTCCTCCTCCTCCTCCTCCTCCTCTTCCTTCTCCTCCTCCTTCTCCTCCTCCTTTTCCTTCTCCTCCTCTTCCTCCTTCTTAATATTTTATTATTTTATGTGTATAGGTGTTGCCTGTAGCATGTCTGTGCACCACATGCATGGAGTGTCCATGAAGACTAGAAGGAGGTGCTGGATCCCCTAAGAATTTAGATGATCGTGAGCTGTCAAGTGGGTTCTGCAATCCGTCTTGGTTACTTTTCTATTGCTCAGATAAAATATTGTGACCAATGTGAATCTATTTGGGGCTTACAGTTTCCGAGGGTTGAAGTTCATGGCCATCAAGACAGAGGATATGGCAGCAGGCAAGCAGGCATGGAGCTGGAGCTATAGTTGAGGGCTTACCTATCGAAACATAGCCATGAGGCACCAGAAAGCTAACTGGGAATAGTGTGGAATAGTGAAACCTCAAAGTCCATCCCCCGGTGACTCACCTTCTTCAGTAAATCCACACTTCCTTGAATGAAAGAAAGGACATGACTGCTCTTGGTGCCGTGGAAGAGAAGGTTTATTATAAATAAAAGGGAGAACGTAGTCAGAGGCAGGAACATCTGGGAGAGTCCAAAGTGAACATGACCAGACTGAGCTGAACCATGTGAGGAAAGAAGGGGAGGGAGAGCAAGCAATGAGCTGCTAACTGAGAGGGGCAACCTGGGCCAAGAGACTGGCATGACCAACATGGCTGGACTCCACGGGGAAGGGCAGCCCAGCCACTGGACTGGAAAAGTATAGGGTAGAGGGGCAGGTATGGCAGTCATACACTGTAACAGGTAGGGACTAGGAATGCAGACAGAACCTGACCATCAGTGTTGGCTTTGACAGGTTAATGGGCACCTCAGATAGTAATTTGTCCTGACTTTGGGACCTAACACTCCTAATCCTTTCTGAACAGGTCCACCATAAGCACTCAAACACAAGAGCCTATGGGAAATATATGAGCCTATGGGGACTATTCTCCTTCAAACCACTGCGGAATCTAACTTAGGTCCTCTGCAAGAGCAGCCAGTACTCTTGAGTGTAGAGCCATCTCTCCACACATACACCCTTAAGATTTCCTTTCTTTCTTTCTTTCTTTCTTTCTTTCTTTCTTTCTTTCTTTCTTTCTTTCTTTCTTTTCTTTCTTTCTTTTTTTTATTTTTTGAGACAGAGTTTCTCTGTAGCTTTGGAGCCTGTCCTGGAACTAGTTCTTGTAGACCAGGCTGGGCTTGAACTCACAGAAATCCACCTGCCTCTGCCTCTCAAGTGCTGGGGTTAAAGGCGTGTACCACGACTGTCCAGGTAAGATTTATTTTCTTTAACACATGGTTGTGCCTCTAATCCCACTGCTCAGGAGGAGGAGCAGAAGGAGATGGATCTGGTGTACATAATGAGTTCCAGTCCAGCCAGAGCTACATAGTGAGATCCTATGAAAGAAAGAAAGAAAGAAAGAAAGAAAGAAAGAAAGAAAGAAAGAAAGAAAGAAAGAAAGAAAGAAAATGTTGGATGTTGGATACATGCCTTTAAGCTTAACACTTGGGAGGCAGAGGCAGGTGGACTTCTGAGGCCAGTTTGGTCTTCAGAGTGAGTTCCTGGACAGCCAGGGTTACACAGAAATACTGTTTAAAAACTTTGTGTGTGTGTGTGTGTGTGTGTGTGTGTGTGTGTGTGTGTGTGTGTGTGAGAGAGAGAGAGAGAGAGAGAGAGAGAGAGAGAGAGAGAGAGAGAGAGAGAGAGAGAGAACAAATGCATGCATGCACGTGTGTCCCAGAAAACCAGAACAGGGTGTCTAATCCCTTAAGAGCTCAAGTTACAAGTGTTGTTGCTGGGTTAAGAGACCCAGTTCCGGTCCCAACTGCTTAGCCTTATGCTAGATCCATGTCCTTCTTTCACTGAGCCACATATCTGGCGCTTTTGGGCTGCCTGGCTCGGGAGACGCACTATCTACCCACCTGCCTTTGCTGTCTCTTGAGAAGGGACTGGATTAATGTGGTTGTCTGTTTAGGAGTGTTTCCAATTTCTGTCTGGTAAGGGTGGCTGATCTTTTATTTTGGCTAGGAGCACATATTGCTCAATCCCCCTTCTCCCACACTCGACTGGGATCCGCTTCTCAGACACCTCCGTCATCTCAGTTGGATGTAGTCCCCAAGCTTGGGCGCATGTCCACAAGCCAGGACAGAGTTCCATGGGTACCTGTGGGCTTAAGCTTGGGTATGTTGGGGTAGGCAGTCGTGATCCAGGGTGGTGAGACTGCTGATCTCAGTGTCACTGAGGGAAGAGAATCCCTGCTTGAAGAGGAGCAGAGCCTTTCATGGATGGGGACGGGCCACAGCCTGACTTCCTTCGCCACAAAATCTCCCAATATCCTTCTGTGCTTTCTCTAGGCAGCTCAGGTGCAAATATATGTGCCATGGGTGTGTATTGAGCAGTCTGGACTCTGAAGGATGAAGAACAGAGACTCTTTTTCTGTCTGTTCGGTGCTGTCCTATAGCTCAGGTTCTGATGACCCATGTTTTCTAGTCTCATCTCTGGGAATTCCCAGTGCTCAAACATGAAAAGCCCAGCTTAGCCACTGACAGTTGAGATGCCCCTGCCCCTTCCTATCTGGCACCATGTGGCCTGTGGTACCAGACACAGGGACGGGGAGGAGAAGCATGGCCTGTCTTTTTCTGAGGTGAGAGATTGCCACCAGGCCAAACTGACTCTCCTGGCCTCTCGACCTCCCTGACTGCAGTGGCTGGCTATCAGTGATGCAAACGCCCTTGAAGAAGCACCCATGTAGTGCATTCTTTCCAAAGCGCTTGCTATGGAGGACACCTTCTCTGCTGGGGATTGGCTTGGGACATTTGGCACTGGAAGAACCATCTTACCCTCAGCACAGTTGCTGCTGCTTCTGTGACCCCCGTGCCCAGGAACAGCCCAGGCAGCCCAGGCCAGACCCCCTATAGTGCAACCATTTGACCTGAAGGAACTCTGGCCTGACAGCTCTCCCACTCCTCTTGTCTGCAGGCCTGAAGGCCAGCTGTGATCACAGCATGAGATGACATCCCAGGGAGATGATGGCTGTTGCTAAAATTCCTTCCCAGGGGAAGTCAGCCTTCCCCCAAAGTCGTAATTCTGCCAAAGCTTAGAACCAGTGTGTTTATTGTACTACCATGCAGAGTATAGGTAAGGGTCACCCATATGGATGTGGGCATTCCTCCCCTAACTGGCTGTACCTGGAAAGCCTTATCAGCAGGGATGAGGGCTTCGCTATAGCCATAGATGGAGCCCCTCCCCCAGTCTTTTTCTGCCTCACAATACTCTAGCCCCTCCCACAGGTCATGTGCTGCCTGCAGTGTTGCCAGGTGGTGGGGAGCAGCTGGAGACTCAGGCAAAAATCTCCAGCTCTCTGCCACCTCTCCATGAGGGGTGTAAACTGTGACAAATCCAGCTGGGATGATCTTTCCTAAGGGGCTCTGCTGAACTCCCCATGGTAGCGTTTGTCTGGCTTGGAGGACAGTCACTGATAAAAGGGGCCTATTTCCCCTCTTTGCAGGCACTCAGTCTCCAGGGGGCTGCAGGCTGTGTCTGGTCACTATTAGAAAGTAAGTTTTAAGATGCTCCTCTGTCTTGATTGTGGGGTCCAGGCCACTAAATCCTGAGAATGAGCTGTCCCTCAGTACCCTGATCAGCTAGGCGAGACTCTGTTGGCAGAGGCCGCTTGTTCGTTCCCAGCTGCTCAGCCCAGAAATAATCACACAGAAACGGTATTATTTAAAATACTGTTTGGCCAATAACTTAAGCATATTTCTGGCTTACTCTTATATCTTAAATTAACCCATTGCTATTAATCTGTGTATCACCACATGGCTGTAGCTTACCGGCAAGGTTCCAGCACATCCGTCTTCTGCGGGAAGCTACATGGCTTCTCACTGATTCTACTTCTTTCACCCAGCATTCAGTTTAATTTTCCCATCCAGCTCAATTCTGCTAAGCCACTGGCCGAAACAGATTTATTTGTTAACCAATAAAAACAACACATAGACAGAAGGACTTCCCATACTAAGACTCAGTTAAGACTGGGCATTTGCCCACAGCCTCACCATGCACTCTGGTTAGACCCAGCACTGGCATCCTTCTCCTGATACCCATATGCAGGTAGAAACCATTCATCATTTCCTCTTGTCCCAAGAGGGACACAGAAGTTGGGAGTGGGCAGCGGGGCAAAGATGAGACAGGATAAGGGAGATGCCATCACTGCTGGGAGTTCAATGTGACTGGACAGTGACCCTGTAGGGTACACCCAGATACATCCCAGAAAGCCCAGGTTTTTTAGTAACTATCTACCAGCATCCTTGGGATGACCTGCCCACAGGCAGGTAGGCAAGAAGCCATCTATATCAAGGGGTAAATCGTACATGAGGCTGCAGGTGACCCCTGGCTTTGGGACTGAGGACAAAGGGAACAGAGACATGCAGTCGTGTGCAGCTGTGTGTAGTACCTTGGCCCTTGCTAACTCCATAGGCCTAATTGTCTACCAACAACTTCCTCATGGCTGAGCAATTGCCTGTGTCTGGTACCCAGACTCTGGACAGAACCTGCCACCCTACTCCCCACCCAAGTGGCTCTGGGGATACCCACTCCTGGTGATGGGACCCAGGTCCCAAGCACCCTAGGCAGGAGCTCCACACCGAATAACAGCTCAGAAAATTCTTCTGTTGTAGAATTTTACAGAACACACACTTGTACACGCTTCGTCATTTACGTCAGACTCCTTGAAGTTCCGTCATGGTGCTGCTTTCTTTCCATGTGTGTCTCTGGGATGGAACTCGTCAGACTTGGCAGCAAATGCCCTTACCCACTGAGCAATCTCACCAGCGCTGCCAAACCATTTTTTTTCCTGGTGATTGTCCCCTTTGAAGGCCCGAAGCAGTGGGAGAGCACCCTTGTTGGTTCCATTTAATGCCCACTTTCTGGTTTCCATTCCACCCCTTCAGTTGTAAGCAGGCATGCCCTCAGCTTTCACATGCGTGTATGTGATGTGTTCCATGCCCCCTGCTGCCCTCGTCTGCTTTGCCCAGATTAAACCCAGAGGTTCCCTCACTGCTTTCGCGCAGTTGGTGGGTGGCAGTTCTGCCCGTGGGCCGGACTCTGCAGGAGACCTTCTGCCAGCTGGTTTGCCGTAGGCCTAGGAAGCCACAGCTGGCCACTTAACTGATCCCTGGGGACTAAGTGGAAGATGGGAGCTTAGACTCATTTCTGCCTTGAAGTTGTACCACAAGTGTCATGTGGCCTCTGTTCCTGTGAGGCAAATCAGAGGTACCACCCCCTCTTTAGTTGTTAGATACTATTTTCTTATTTAATTCATTACTTTTTCTTTTGTTAGATCTAGTAAGTGCTACTAATGTGAATAGCAGGCCTCTACTCCAAACACCCTTTTAGTGCGTATTTTTCCTTTAAATAAGCTAAGTTGAGAGATGGGCCAATTTACAGAGGCATAGCTCACAGTTGTTAGTCCCTTCTCTGGTACTCAGATGCTCTGATCCTCATGGTGCCCGGGAGTGGGGGTAGGGGAAACACTTCTTGTGATATCCAGCAAGAAGTCTGTGGTTGGTGCAAACACAGTCCTTTGTTGGCATGGAAAATTGTACTGACAACCTGATCACACCCCTTTTTTACTTACTAAGCTCACCTGGGCCTCAGCTGAGGGACACGAGGGCCCTAGACCAGTACAGTATAAAGTGTGTCAAAGAATGCTGGGTACTGCCAGCCAGGAAGAAAGGCTGTAGAGACAGCAGGGGACAAGGGACAGCACAAGGGAGAGAGGAGCAGAGAGCCTATCTGAGCTAAGAGTTCCAGGGAGCTGCAGCGCCCCAAGGGTTCGAGTCTCAGATACTCTGGGCCAGAGAGCTATGACATACTGCCACCAAAGGCCCAGCTCCAATGCCCAAGGCCTGTTCAGGAGCTAAGGGATACCGCGGTTGCCCAGTGCTGGGCTGTGGGGCTTCATGTCCAGGCAATAAGCCTCCAGTCTGAGCACCTGGAAACCCACGTCTCTGGCTTCTACACCTTGGAACTCTACAGCTCTCGGGCTTTGAGCTGCAGCCTCTGGGCCGCAGTTCCTGGGCTTTGGGCAGGGACTGCCAACAATGGGGATTGTCTTTTTGCCTGCTCGGATTTGTATCCGTGGGGTGGGGCAGAAGGACTCCAGTCAGCTGAACTCCTATGATATGAGGCTCACTTGTGCAGTCCTCTCAGAGGAAGTCAGGGGAGGGTCTGGCGTGGGAAATAAGGTGGTATCATCTGGATGCCTCAAGTCACTTGGAGCTGAGCCTGTGGGCTGGGGACCATGATCTCCAAGGGTTCCGGCTTCTCATCAGCAAAGGGGCCACCTAGCATTGCCTTTCTGGAGACTTGGATGTGCCTTGCATGAGATGAGAGGGAGCAGGGTTTACCGGGCTCCCTTGCCCTAGGGGAGACAGACAGAGACTCAGACAAGGGCCTGGTGCCACTGAGGCTATGGGGAAGTGGGGGGGCTCTCCTTAGATCCCATGGCATCTGGTGTTTCTGGCTGGAGCCCAGACCTTGAGAGGGGTCCTGGGATGCTGCCCGCCCTCTGCCTCCTCCCACATGTTGGCATCTGGTTTTGTTCAGCTGGAGCCAAGCTGGAAGGTAGGGGGGTTCCGGCAAAGAGCTGGGGGAACAAGGCCCCTTTGTCTGCTCCAGGGTCTGCCTGTTCCCTCTGAATTGTGGGTTGGGCCTCAAGCTGGCTATTGGGGGAACTGTCTGTGATAAGAAAGAGGCCAGAAGTTTCCGAGTTATAGGGGAAACTGAGGCAAGGAGGACAAAATAACAAGATCAATGTGTCACCAGCACAGACAGAACCAGCGCTAGTTTCCTGAGTCCAAGCCCAGAACCCTCCCCTCCTGTACTGTCCTTTGGGTTCCTGGTGGCTTCCAAATCCTTCCTGGGACCTGTGCAGGAATAGGTCCCTCTTCACCAGCTCTGTGTCCCTCCGGTCATGCCCATCTTTGGAGGGCTTTGGGAAAATGTGGAGGCGGCCCTGTGTAGATACAGGTCTACCAAAGGGTCATGACCTTGGCTCGAAGGAAGTTTGCTGCCTCTGGGAGAAGCCTGAGATAATACAGCCTGGAGACAGTGCTCTGGGATGTGGCTCTGAGGTGTTTGGGGTGGCTGAGGGGAAGTGGGGACAGGAGAGCAGAGTAGAAGGCTCCCAAGAGTAAGGGATGTTACGGCTGACACCCGGAAACTGAGGGAGTAGCCGGCTAGGTGGGGTTGTGGGTTGGCTGTTCCTGTTGTGTGGTACAGCATGAGCCCCACCCAGCCTGAAAGGTGGCAGAGAGAAAGAAATGGCAGACATATGGAAGAACCCTAAAGACCTGGGAGGAGGAGGGGAGGGGGAGAGGAAAGAGTCAGGAAGCATCTCCTACAGGGAATGGAGACACAATTGGAACCAAACCACCACAAGGCCTTGCCGGCCAGGCTGCTGGGTGTGGGCTCTGCTTCTGGACTCAGGGGAGCCATGGGAGGGCTTCAGGGCAAGGAGCCACATGGCTAGATTGTGCTTGGGAAAGAGCAATCACAGAAAAGCAAACAGCATTTTAAGGCAAAGGACACGAGCAGAAACTTTACACAAGAGGAAAAGCAGATGGCAGAGGCTCAGCCTTCTCAGAGGGCCATGTGAATGAGAACCACCCGGAGACACCATTTAACACCTACTGCATGGGCACATGTCAGCCAAGGGGCTGGGAGGCAGCAGCTAGCGAGGTCGCACATGGGTAGGGACACTCGCAAGCAGCAGCCTGGCCTGGGCTAGTGAATTCCAGCTAGTGTAAACTCCATGACTCAGCCCCGTTGTCCTGGATGGCTGCCCTAGAGGACTCCTATGATGTCACAGGGAGACAGCCACAAAACTGTTGTGGCAGGATTGTAGCAGGACCGAGGAAACAAAGCAACTAATTGCCCTCAACCAAGAGACTCATTCCGCATGTTATAGCTGGGTTGTAGAATAGTATGAGGTGTTGAAAAGAGACCAGGGGAACCACCGGTGTTCACATGGACATATCTTATTTTCAGCGCCATGACGGACACTTACAGTATACGTTTCTATAGTGAGTTTAGGAACAGCCTGAAAGCTAGATTAGGGATGCATCCAGAGAGAGGAGCTCCATTCAGGAAACAGTCATCCATCTGGAGGCCCTGGGAGAGGAGATCTGGGTGGGATATGGCTGCCTGCCACAGGAACCCCTTCCTCTATGATCATGTAACTTCAATCAAACTTCCAAAGCCCAAGTCATTCTCTCTCCTGGTGCCCACATTTTTGTGATGGGTGTAACCTGATTGTCTTATTAGTCATTAACCACAGGCAACTGGCTTTATTACCAGACCCACCAAGTTCTGCTCTGGTCAAGCCAGGGGGGCCAGTGACCCTGGGAGATGCAATCCCTTGAGTTCTGATTGGCTGGTTTGCTAAAGAGTAAAATTCTCCGGCTGGTAACTGGTCACTGGGGAACTTGGTGAAGCTCTTTGTACCTGTTGGGAATTTTACAGAGAACATACTTCTAAAATGTGTGTTAAATACACGTCCTGCAGAGTGAGAATCAGAGAAGGTGCTGACTTCAAAGCCAGGCTGCTGATTGGCGGCTCAGTCAGGGCCATTCGTGGATTCCTGCCAAGCGGCTAGCCCTTGGAGGCTCATTCCCGCTCCACCTCCCTGCCTCAGGTTTTTGGGAGGGCAATAGTCTTGGACTGAGCTAATCAACACAGCCCATTCCCATGGGAGTGATTGGTTCAGGTGTGGATAGCCACCTTAAGCCTAGGACTGTGCTTGGTGCCTTAAGGGCCGATTTTGTCACCAGAAGGAGTGGCCTTGGAGGAAAATCAAAGACGAGAGATGAGAGTAGAGAAAGTCACTCTGGATCCAGCTGTGCTTGAAGTCCACCCTTCTATTTTAGTACGGAACCTCCTTTCCCCTTTGGCGTAAGTATGTTTGAGTCAAGTGCTCTGTGATTTGTGGAAGGTCTATCCAGCCCCTTCCCGACTCATCAGGGATGGCTGCTCTCCACCTGAGGAGTCCACCCCTGCTCCTCCCAGCTCCCAGCATCACCCTGCTGTGCACCGTCTCTCTCATCAGCACCTTCCCTATCCGCCTTCTTGCCCAGAAGCTGCCCTGGTCTGAAGCCTGTACGTCATCTCTGCCTGTTCTCTTGAACCAGCCTCTTCCCACAGTTCCCTTGGTTCTCTGAATTATCATAAACTCTTTCTACAGTGTACAGGTTGCCTTCATCCTCTTTTTTCAACCCTCCCTCCAAATGACTGGCCTTCATCTCCTTTCCACTGCACCTAGCGATTGCCTAGGGCACCTTCTGCAGCTCCTCTTCTAGTTGCTCATTCATTCCTCACCCTGACCCTGGAGGAGGCAGAATTGGTGCCCTTGCTTCCTTGAGGGGGTGAGGAGACCTGGAGAAGGAGAAGCCTAAAGGTGACAGTGTGGAAGAGAATCCTTATGGGCTGTATAGCCCATGCCAGAAGCCTGTTCTGCTCAGTCCCTGGTATAGCCCTGGGTCAGGGACATGAACTTGGGTCATGGAGTCCATTCAGGAGGAAACAGTCGTGAAGCCCAGACTGAGAAGGAGCAGGCCGATGCAAAGGACTAGAGGGCAGTCTGCACCCCCAGCCAGAGTCTCCCCCAACAGAGTCTGTGTGAAGAGGCTGTCTCCCACTGAAGTTGCTGTAGCATATGTGGGACTGTGGCACTCCCAGCTCCATCTGACTCCTTCCTCTGGGTTCAGTTGGATAGAGGGCCTGAGGACTCTCACTCTCCCTACCCATGGAAGGGGGTTTGCAGCTCTCTCATGCCTTGCTGTGCTTCCCAGGGCTGTTAGAGCTGAGAAAACATACCTTGCCGGGTTGGCCTAGGACTAAGGAGCCTGAGATTCCAGAGCCTCAGTTTTGTCACCTGTGAAGTGGGGACATGCTGTTTAAGCTCCAGGGTGCTAGACTGAGACATGAGATGCCCGTGTTGCAGCATGGGCTCTATGAGCTGCTGGTCCTGCAACTGAGTTAGTTTGACTTGTGGAACTTGAAGAGATCTGGCCACTTGGATGAGGTGGTTCAGAGCCCGTGAGCCTTGGGGAGCAGGCGAGGTGCTGCCGGCTGCACAGCTCTGACACGTGCTGAGATTGGAGACTGGGAATGGGAGACTGGGAGCTCAGGAAGGCTGGGAATGGGGCTCAGTTTCAGGAGACTCTGGCCAAGCTGGCCAGGCCCAAGGAAACTCCCTGCCGGTTCCTGGTGTCCCTGTGTTAGTGCTGCTGTGCTCTCATTGCCTGACAGCAACACACAGGGGCCTCAGCTCAACTGCAAGCGTGGGAGTAGAGGGGGTCCATCACCTCTGGGGGGATGTGCTCTTGTGGCCACCATAATCTTCAGGTGGTTATGACCCGAACTAATGAATTCGCAAAAGTAGGTGGGGTATCCTTACAGGCAGATGGAGGTTGTTTGCAGAAGTCTCTCTGTTTTCTCATATTCCTGGCGATTCCCTCCTCTCATCCCCAGGCAGCATGCTAAGGGACCAACGCCAGTATGCAGAATGGGGCTGGTGAGGCTGGGGTCAGGCTTAAGGGCAATTAATAGATGGATGGATGAATATATGAATGAGGAGGCAGTGGCTGTGTCTGTCTTAGAAGGGAAGAAGTCATTCCAAGAATTCCCGAGCCTGAAGTCTTAGAGCAGTGGTTTTCGACCTATGGGTCGCGACCCCTTTGGGTGTCAAGCAACCTTTTTACATGGGTCATCTACCAGATATCTTGCAGATCAGATATTTACATTACAATTCATAATAGTAGTAAAATTGCGGTTATAAAGTAGAAAATAATGTTATGGGTGGGGATCACCACAGCATGAGGAGCTGTGTTAGATGGGTTGTAGCATTAGGAAGGTTGAGAATCATTCATTGCCTCAGAAAAAAATATTGGTGGGTCCACCTTCATCAACTGAAAGAAAAAATCCCTACATAAAAAAACCACATGACCAAAATATAGGAGTGTTTGTAGCAAAAAGAGTGAACCCTTTTCTATGCAAAGAATTTCAGAAAGAGTCTATTGTACATGCTGAGGCACCTTTACCAGAGTGAGGGTAGCCAGGAGGCTGGGCACCCGGTGCCAGTCAGCTCTTGGTGTGGCAGAGGAAATAGTGTGCCCTTCAGGGGTCTGTCAGCACAAGCATCAAAAGCATCTAGAGATGCATTGTGCCCTGTGCCACTGCAACTTCTTGGAGGTGGACAGGTGCCCAAATCTAAATCCAAAGATACTCTTCAAATGATTTTTTTAAAATAATAAAACCATTTAGAAATGGTCAGAACTGTATCAACAAACTGGGCAGAATGGAAGGGACTTCTGAAGAGACGCTGACCGCAGCTGTGGGTGTTTGGGAGACACAGAAAAAAGCTGGGGCAGCTCACGGAGAGACAGTAAGCAGAGTGTTCTGAGGCATCCACATGCTCAGGCTCACACATTTATCCACACACATATGCATACATGCACTCACTGAGGCAGATCCTCATACTTACATATAGTGATACATTCCTACATGCATTTATTCTTTCATCATATATACATTTGCATAAAACAGAAGTGACTGAAGCAGATTCTTCTGAGAAGACATTTGCCGGTATAGACAGTTTGTTTTATATTTTCCAATGTATTTATTAAAATCAGAGCCAGACTCTAGGATTTCATAGGTGAAAAAAACCAAGGCTTAGAATAGATAGAAGCTGCTCAGGACTATTGTTTCTCTCTCTGATCTGCCTGTTATTGGGCCTTTGGCAAGTCTCTTCCCTCTCTGGGCTGTTCTGGAAAGGTGGGGGGCTCTGGGTATTCCCATGGTGAGATCTTCATTCTAAGTTCAGCACCCTACCCCAAGCCAGGAGAGCTGGCCTGAATGGCCAGGCTGGGTCAAGTCTTGTCCCTGGTGACCAGCACTTCTGAAGTGCCAGAAATTTCATCACACCAGGCAGAGGGAAGGGGGGATGAATCAGTACTGAGCTGGACCACAGAGGCAGAAGCCGACCATTCCCAGACGGAGGCGTCAGGCCGGCAGCTTTCTTGGAACGTGCAGGGAACTCATGGCAGAGTAATGACTCCCCACCTCCCCAGGGGTTCCATGTGCTTTCAGACCCTCAGCATATTTTGCAAAGGAGCACTTGGTTTTTCTTCATGGTGCTTGGAGGGAGGGCAGAGCATGCTGGTTGCATAGGACCCTGCCTTATTATGGAGCCTTAGCTTCTTCAACTGTAAAGCTGGACCAGTGATGAATATCTGGGCATTGTGGGGAGGGGCCTGAGAAGTGTATTGGGTGGGCTGTGGGGGCTGCACATGGTAGGCCATTTTGCTTCACTGAATCAAGTTTACAGCCAAACTTTTTTTTTTTTCAGGAGAATTTGTGAACAAGAAACTCTTGGTCAAATTGGCCAAAGCCTCAACTGAAACAGCTAGTTCAAAATTGCAACTCGGACTGGCAGGAGCTTCCCGAAGCAAGTATTTCCTGGCCCCTATAGTGTAAGCCTGCTATGGGATAGCTCTGGGTTGAGCAGAAAGTGCTTAAGCGTCTACTATCAGGAAGAGCTCCTGTGTTCCTGTGCTGCTTCGAGCTGGTCTCTGTTTATTCTTGGCAGGTCTTACATGTAAGACCATGGCCACAAGCTCAGTTTCCATCAAGGAGCAGAAGCAAGTGTCCTCTTTGGGCTCCACACATTCTGACCCTCACTTAGTTACCTCCCTTCCCTGATCCAACCACTAAAGCTGGGAATAGACTTCTCCAGCAGGCCACACCTGGGCCAGGTGTCCAGCCAAGAAGTGGGGAATCCTCCCAGTCCCAATGCATCGTGTAGACCCAGAATAGAGACAGGAAAGTTCTGCAAAGGCCCCGCTACCTGGGGGTGTAACTGTTGAACTAAATTGTGGACTGCATAGGTCTTGTAGGATCCGCACACCCCCACTCCTCCACAGTTACAGCATTGCACATCTGGGCTTCCTAGCAGAGAGGTTAGCTAAGTACAGGTCAGACTGCTGTAACAAAGGGACCTGTGCTCTGGTGCATTTCCAAGTGAAGCACCAGGGTAGGTAAGGCAGCTTGTGATACCCAAGGGTTCCTTCCAATTGAACAGGGCATGACCTGTATCCAGCCAGCGGGAAGTGAAAGGAAAGGGCAGGCTTGTCCTTTCTTAAAGTTGGTCATATCATTCCTGCTCCTCTCCAGGGGTCCAGAATGTTTATGGCTGTGGCAGCAGGAAACGCAGTCCTTAGCCAGGCTCACCTGCCCATCTGAACTTACAATGGGTAAATTCTAACCAAACTAGAGGTGTCTAGTTCCTGCCACAGGTAGGAAGAAGTTGGGTGAATGGAACAAATTCATGGTGAGCTGGAAGGCAGAGAGGTGGAGATGTCCCCAGGCGGGCAAGCCAGCTTCTCACTGGTCAAGACCACAGTTCCAGCCTTGAAGATGGGGGTGTGAGTGGGTGAAGGGCTAGAGAGGAGGGGATCCAGATCAAAGAGGGCCTGAGCCTGACCCTAGCCATTGACTGTGTTTCTATGTATCCAATGCCTTGCTCATGTCAACTGCTAGTTCTTGTCCCAGGTCTCCCTGGGGTCCAAAATGTGTAGGGTGGTGGTGCAGCGACTCTGGGGAGGTGGCAGGGTGTAGGAAGGACATGCACAGGCAGGAATTCCAGGTGCGGGTGTACTACCATCTAGAAGGCCGGGGAAGCCTTGGGGGCTCCAGATGGCCTTTTTCCTTTTTCTTGCAGACACTTCACCCTCTGGGAAGGGACGATGTTAGGAAGGCATTCTGCCCAGCTGTGCTATAACCTCTCAGGTACCTGGGAATTACTGAGAACTCGGATGCTCTACTCCACCCACTGGCAGTAGACTTAGGCAGTGCAGACATTTGTATTTCAGATAAAGACAGAAAGTACCAGCGTATCCTGTTCATTGGCAAACACAGCTGTCTGGAGTGGTGCTGCCCAGTGTCTCTGTGGGACAACAGGATGGAGGGTGATGCCCCCCCCCCATGGGTGGGCTGACTTCTGAAAGTCACTGGCTGTCATCTTTGAAAGTTATCTTCATTCAGTTTTGGCTGCTGTATGAAGAAAAGAGTCTTATTTAGCTCAGACTCTGGGAGAGCTGCAATTACGGGGCCAGCATCCTGGGGAGGGCCCCTGGGCTGCACCACCTCATGGTGGAAACTCTGTGAGAGGGACAGATCACATGTCGAGACGGGAAGTCAGAGGGGGTGGGGTGGGCAGGCTGGGTCTTTACAACAACGGCTCACTGAACTGGGTCTGAGAGAGACTCATTAATCCCATCTGAGGGTGGAGCCCCCACCTAACCACGCTCCACAAGGCCCGCTTCCTGAAGATTCTATCACTGCAACATGTTCACTCTCCCAATCACCCCTGTCTCCAGGAGCCTTGGGCACACTTAGGCCTCAGGAGCCTGGGGACACTCGAAGGGTATTCAAGCCTTAGCAGAGCCCTTTCTGGCCTGGAGAGACAGCACTCTCCACTGGAGGGTCTTGGTGACTCTGACTCCTCCTGTCCTCTTTTCCTGGGCCGCTGGGGAACCAATGGACTGGTGCTCCCTCACTGTGGCTACAATGGTAAAGGAAGAGCAGGAGAGGAGGAGGTGCGGCATGGGTGGGAGCATCGGAAAGCCACTGTTGGAGGCTGAGAATCACATCAGTCCCCAGAGGCAGGAGGACAGCTTCCAATAGGAGTCCTGGCTCCTTGCTGCCTGCACCAGGATGGTAGCAAGATTTGGGTCCCTGTGGGTGCTCTTTTCCCTCCAAGTTTGAGTCCCACTGACATTACACCCTTTCTCGCACAAACAGCCCAGGGTGGTTTGTCATGAATATAGTAACAACAAAAATAAAGCCAAGGGTTTAGCATGTCGAGCCATTGCTTCCAGTATCTTCTACACAATCTAACATGGGAACCCTGGAGCTGACTGAAGGCCACTCAGAAAGGACTTTAAGACTAGGCTGTCTAGCCTCGAAGGCTACCTTCCCAAACCCTTAGATGGTGTCCTGTGCCTTCATAGAGGGGCAGAGGCCTTCCTGAGGCCACCAGGTATAGATGCAGCCCCCTCCCTCAAAGATTATGAGCCTTTCCTTCCAAGCCCGGTTGTCTAGGTGGTGTAGGTGAGCCCCGCGTCTCCTGTCTGCGGCGCCTCAGTGCCCGGGGAGGCCAAGAGATTGGCACTGGTGTGAATAACACCTCTGCCCCCTGTGACACTCTGTCTGGGCCTTATCAGCCTATAACTTCCTTCAACTCTGTGTCAGCCAAGCCCCGGCCCCAAATTCCTGATGGGTGATGCAGACTTAGCCTGCAGATAAGAGTCCTGGCAGGCTCTAGGCGAGCCACATCTCTGGCTCAAATGACCGAGGTGGGAAACAACCTCTGCTTTATCTGGAGGAAAGACAGCCAGGCCCTGGCTCCTTGTCTGCAGCCTGAGCCTGAATTTTGCCTGTTTGTCTCTCCTCCCTGAACACGGGATCTCGGACCTGTGGTGGGGAAAGAGTCCACACTTGCTGCATTCTTGCTTTTGGCCATCTGCTGTGTATTCTCATAAGATGGTTGAGCACACCCCTTTGGGATTTCAGCTCAACTCCTGCTGTAGGCTTTGATATCTTTTTGTTCAATTTACAGTTGAGGAGGTCAGTCAAAGCTCAGAGCGAAGTGACTTGCCCAAGTTCACACAGCTGCATGTGTTAGAATTCTTAGCAGCTAAGTTATGATTTATCATTCATAAATTAATCTCAGAAAGGTAGCCAGGGAGAGAATAGAGCCAAGTAGCAGGACACAGTGGCTCTGATGGGGTCTCAGGGAAGGGAAGTGAGGATGTTGTAGCTATATCTCAAAGGGAGAAAGAGCCAGCCCTGGGCTCCTGGGAGAGAAGTTTTCAGGCAGAGTGTAACAGCACATGCAAAGGCCCTGCCTGAGAGAGGCCTTTCTGCAAAGGACCCGCGGAAGAAGGCCTGTCAAGTTCAGATGGAAGCTGAGGCAGGCTGGGTGAGGCTCACTGTCAGCTTCCTATCATGCATAGACCCTGGGCTTGCTCAGAGTGGACAGTGGCAACCAGGATACCTGCCTCGTTTGAGGGGTGGGGAGACAAGGACCCAGGAATGGTATGTTTGGAGTTTATTACTTGACGTGTGTTGACCGCCTGTTGCGCCCTATGCTGTGGATAATAGGGTTCTCCACATCTCTCTACCTACAGGGGTCAAGGGTACTGGCCAAGGTATACCATGTACATGCAACACAACTAGGCTGGAAAAAGGGCAGGGTGACCTAGACTGTGGAGAACTGAGGTGTGGGTGCACCCTTGCCTAGTTTCTGCAGGCCTGCCTCTGGGCAGCTTTGTGCCTGGGCACCTCTGGGCATCACAGCATGCTCGAGGGAGTTGGGTCCAGAAGAAGTTGAAGGAGCGGCGCAGTGCTGAGACATCTAAGAGTCAAAGTGTAGCCAGGATGCAGAAACGTGCTGCCGAGACGGGGTGCCGAGAGGGGGCTCAGAGACCGGGACAAGAAAGCCCGGCGCGGGTTGAGCCAGGGGCTGGACGAAGATCTCTTGGCAAAAGCCGAGGCCCCGCCCTGAGGCGGGACCTGTGGGGCGGGGCCTCAAGGCCTGGCTAGTCCCGCTCTTCCCCGCCCCGCGCCGCGCGCAACCCGGGCTCTGGATTCACCGACGGCGGGTCCACGGATGGACAGACGGCGGCGCAGCACAGCACAGAGCACCGGGTGAGTAGGGGGCCCTGGGTGTCCACGCCGCGCTCCCTCCTGGTCGGTCATCTTGCCTTGACCCCTGGCTGCATCCCTCTGGCCTTCCAACCCCCAGCCTTGTCCCTCGGGGTCTCCCAGGATCACCCCCCACCACCACCAGAGCAGGGAAGACTGGGCCTCTCAGTCTGGCACCACCCCACCTGCAGTCACACACTGCCACACACACACTCACACTTACACTAACAGAAGTTACTGCAAGCTCTGCAGAGGCACAGGCCACCACCCCAACCCCTAGTCCAGAATCTCTCACGCAGGGGCTGTGCAAACTCAACTCTCCCCTCCCGCATCCATCCCTCTGCATGCTGTGCTTTCACGCACACCAGCCTGCCGTTCAGGCATCCCTCAGACACGCAAATGTGACGTGTTACACACTTGTGCTTCCAACACCCATATCAAGTTTGGTCCAACACCGGTTGTTGTGGCATGCTTAGCGCCATCCACTGTTTCACACACATCTCCCACGCCGGCCTGAGGACACAGAGGGTCCCCACATTCAGGTGCACAGACAGCATCATAGTCCCTAGCATCTGTGGTTCTCCTGGTAAGTGGGGGCCTTAGCTGAGTGGGAAAGGAGGGTGTCTGCTCGTGTTATTGTTGGCTCACACTTACTGTGGCCCGGGTGGCTGTGGGGGGCCCAGAAGGGGCTCAGTCTTCAGGGGTGGGCCTGGCTCCTCACAGCCCTTTGGTTCTCTCCATCACCCTCGTTTCCTAGGCAACGGTGTCATGTCTTCCTCCCCTGCTGTCCTGAGATCTTGCCCATCTGCTTTGTGATGATGGGCACTCAGGCCAGTCAGAAGTTGATCTGAGCTGGCGGGTGTCCTGGGACAGTTCAGAGAGACACAAAGGAGTCTGTGGTGTGAGTGAATGTTGCTCAGAGGGTGGTGAACTAGGCCCCCCAGGAGAGGCTGGATGGCTTTGGCGGCAGCAGAGGGCTCCCTGGGCTTGGCACTGGCTGTAGCTGATGCATATTTGTGAAGGAATGACGGGAGCTCAGGGCCTCACCTTCCTGAGGTGCCAAGGGTGGGGGGGTGCAGGACCCCCAAGAGAAAAGGCAGGATGGAAGGTGTTGCCAAGGGCAGGTACTCCTTGACTTCCCGCCCACCCCACCATCTAATATGTGGAAAGCCTCTGTCTTGAGACACAGACCGGCCAGCCCCAGCCATGACTGGCTCTGCATGTTTTGCTTGGCTCTCAACATGCTATTATTGTTTTTAAAAATCGAATTAGCTGCCAGCATTTACTAACTGGCAGCTTTCACAGAAAAGCCTGGATTTCCGTCTTTTCTTGAAAAACACAAGCTCCGGTGGCTCAGGATTCATATGCTTTTGTGGCTTGCTTCAACCAGTGCTGATTGTCTGCTATCCTTAGGGACGGGCCATGTGCACCTTTGGGTGCAGTCCCCACCAGGCCTTCCTTATGGGCTCCTGTCTGACCTTTAGGGGCCTGTTTTCTCTGGGACCCTTTGCATGTGATCCCTTGACTACCTTGAGGGTGGTCCCAGGCTCTGCCATGGCAGGAAGCCTTCAGTGAGTCTTCCACCATCCAGGACCTTGGTCACTAGAGGTGGGAGTGTCCATGGCTCGGGTCTACAGGGGATCCTTGTGATGGGGTAGACAGTTGGTGCTGGTCTGTGGGGGTGATGGCCTGGTGTCCCCACTGGAGGGAGTTCAGAGCTCCTGCCAGACCTGAGGTAGGCCTCACATAGCATTCATTTCTTCTTAGATCCTGAGAGGCACTCTCTGAGGCCATATTGGTTCTGATTGACACACAGAGAAGGGGGGGCTCAGAGAGAGTTCAGCAAGCAAGGCTGGAACAGACAAAGCTCTCTGCCCTTCCAGCACTGAACCCTGAGAAAGGGGACCTTGCCATCGGTGACTCTGGAGCTTCCCAAGTCTCACCCGTGCTGACACACAGTAGGAGCCTGACAAATGTTCCCGCATGACTAAGGAGAGGGAACTGCTCCTTAGGATCATGGTGGACGGAGCTCAGGGGTGAGGTTACACACAGCCTGGCCCACAGGACCCTATCTGATGAGTGTGACAGTCCCCTTCGCTGTGATTCCTGTGGCCACCAGGTGGAGAGCACAAAGTTTGGGCACACCCGTGGCACTGCTCAGCTGCCTCCCCTCGGACGTCTGCTGGCCTGGCACTGTAGAGTTAGAAGCTAGGCTCCGAGCCATTCTTCTTAGTATTCCCCCAGCTGGCCTCGGCGAATGAGATGTCACACAGAGCGGGGACTCAGGATACCAGGCAAGCCACGCTCACGTTCCTGCAGGCTGCCGGATGGGTAGCGCAGGGTGTGGTGACCAATGTGTTATTCTAAGCTGAAATTTCTGTGGCCTTCCATACTCGTCCTCTGTATGTGGCTGATTTCAGGTGTGCTGAGCACACCTGTGACCTGTGGCTGCCTGTCCGTGGCTCATGGAACATGGGGAGGGAGCAGCCACTGGCCTCCCTTAGCAGGTCTAGAGCCAGGCTGCCCCCTGCCCGCCTGGGCCTCACCCTTTCCTGGGCTTCAGCCTTCTCTTTTGTATGGTAGAGATGTCTGGAATCTTCTAGCACTTGTGAGCATGTAGTGAGGAAGTGGAGATGGGGCGACTGGCTAACGTTTTGTCCCGGCCAGGTGTGGGTGTAGAGCTCCTGGGGGCAGGGGTGGGTGAAACATGTGCTGTGTGTATTCCCATGCAGCTGTGTGTGTGTGTGTGTGTGTGTGTGTGTGTGTGTGTGCACGCGCCTGTGCACATGTGTGGGGCAGTCTTGATATATAGCGGGGCTGGCCTAGATCTTACCTTTTCGCCTAGGCTTAGGGGTTGAGCAGAAGGATCTTTGAGGAGGACTCTCTAAACTGAAATGTGGTAGCCATGGTAACAGTTAGTGAAAGGGGCCTAGGGTAAGAGTCCCCCTGATGCCTGTGAAGCAGAAAAAGGGAAGAGGAGGAGCTTTTGTGGGGAGGAGGTTGTAGGGACAGAGGAGGTGTGAGGTGCGCAACAGTTTGGAATTTCCTGGGAGTTTTTTGTTTGTTTGTTTGTTTTATTTTGCTTTCTGAAACAAAGTCTTACTATGTAGCTCTGTCTGGCCTCAACTCACTATGTAGACCAGGTTGACCTTGAACTCCCAGAGATGTGCCTGCCTCTGCCTCCTTAGTGTTCCAATTAAAGAAGTGTGCCAATATGCCCTGGAAGTTCCTGAAAGTTTTAGATCAGGAATCCCCAAGATGCAGGTTCCTGTAAAGATGCTTGGGAAGTGTTTGGGTTCCAGAGGCTTTGTGCCTCCGCAGAATGGTGCCTTATGGCCGCTGAGCCTCCTCAGAGTCAGGCCTAGTGGGCACACCAAGCTTCCCGTGAGATGAAACAGAGGGAAGGCTATGTGGAAAGATCTAGAAGGTTTGCTGGAAGATAATAACGAAGAACTGCCTCTTGTGTTGCCATGCTGCCTTGCGTAAGATCAGAATACACATACAGGGGCCTGTGTGTGGAGCAGCCACTACCCTGAGGGGAAAGGCATGGGATGTCAGTGCAAGAGAGGTGAGACACCCTACTGTGTGCCTTGTTGTATCTGGAGTTTTGAGCCTTGTTGGCGAGGTGGGCTCAGAACATGCAGGAGAGACTGGGGTGTTGACTAGTAGTTGAGCGTGTGGTTAGTGTGTTTAACCATGAGAGCCACCCCGAGTGACACGGATAATAAACCTCTGAACATCACACAGAGCTGAAAGCCATCAGCGAACGGGTGTTTGCTTGTGAGTGAGGGCTGGTGTCCATATCCCTCTGCTCATGACCTCGTGGAACAGACCGACTTCTCCCTGGCACGACCTGGGAAAGTTTCCACAGAGATTACATTATATGGTGCCAAAGTCACGCTTTGCAAAGTCCAGCCAGTGAGCAAAAGGAAATCCCTCCCCTCTCTCCCTCCCTCCTCTCTCCCTCTCCTTTCCTCTCTCCTTTCCTGGGGTGTGCACTCCTGGTTAGTCCCCCGGGGGCTGTCTGGAATGGGCATTTGGCATTTCATTGGGAGCATGTGTCCTCATTTGATCTTAGGTACATAGCCCAACTCAGGGGACCGGCTCAGACCCCACTCTCGCATGGGAAGAAGCTGGTGCAGAAAGAGCCTGTTTGGCCTCATAGGAGGTTCACAGCTCTTCTATCCAAATATCGCACTTATTTAGGCCTATTGGCTCACTCAGCCTCCGAGCCTCAGTTTCCTTCCATTCTCAGCTTTGTCAGAGAAGACCTTCATCCAGCAGGTGTTCACCGAGTACCACTGAGTCCTGAGGATCATGCAGTGGTCCAGGCCACATCCTCCACATCACAGAGCTTGACCTGGTGGGAGATGCAGACCAGAGGCAGGTGGTGCACATATCCATGTGAGCAGAGGAGCATAGGAGGTTGCCTAGAACAGGGTCTGAGGGTGGGCTTAACATTAGGGACCCCACCCTGGGTACTGATACCAGGAGAGACATTAACACAGAGATATGTCAGGAACAAGTGACCAGAACCAGCTATAGGATGAGACCCCTCCCCACCCCATAACTTATCAAGGTGGATAGTCGTGCAGATGGGAAAGGATGGCCACTGGAGGTGCCGCACTGCTAGGGGATTCTGATGGCTTAGGGTGGTCTGGTTGAAATGAAAGATCCCCATGGCTGCAATCAGGACAGCAGGCTGGAGGTGACATCAGGGCTATCCCCCCTCCCCCCAATCAGGTTATCGCCTGCCTACTACTACAATTGGAAGTTGGAGCTAGGACCAAAATGGTCAGGTTGAAAATGAGAAGTGATGAGACTCTGGGTTCAACTGAAGGTGGAGGTGCTGAGATCCCTGCTGTATAGAAGTAGAGTGGGGGAAAGTGGAGGCTGGTACAAGACCCAGGGGTCCCCTGATGATAGATCCATTGATTAGGATCCTTGTATCATCTGGGTTCACAGTGGTCCAGCTCTCCTCCCGAGGCCTGAAAGCCCCTCTGTATGTTATACCCTCCCAAAAGGCTCGAACCTGGCAGTGGGGAAATTCAGTTTAATGTACAGAATACTCTGTATACTGAAGAGGTGAGTGGAGACTGGGACGGGGGCTCAATGGGAGCAGTGGAAACTGTGGCCACACTTAGAGACAGTTGAGAATCTAGTGGGCACTTTGTGGGAATATCCATGGAGGTGCTTGCTGGAGTTGGGGCTCCTAAGTTTGCTCCCCAGGCTTCCTTGCTGGGGAAGGTGCACAGAGGGAGTTGGATATCTCTCGTGGCAGTCTCGAGGGCTCTGGGGTGCGGCACTCACAATTTAGGTACACAGTCTGGAGTGACGGGAGTTCAGAGGCCTCCGAAGCTGAGCCAGGAGGCAGCTACATTCAGCCGAACCTCAGGGGAGCTGGGAAGCTTCCTGGGCATGTGGGGGGGGGCACCATTTTGATGGAAAGGGAGAATGAGAGACACTGGGGCCTTGAAAAAGCATGCTTCCTCTTGGCGAGTGGATTGATCACGAGAGGGAGGTAGAACCTTGGGAATAGAGAACTCTCAGTTTTGAGAAACGGACCAGGGACAGGCACTTCAGAAACTCTAAACACAGGAAGGACAAAGCCAGAACTCTTGAGGTGACAGGACAGGTAGATCAAGGCTCTGAGAGGGTCTGTGCCTGCTTGCAGTCACACTAAGGAAGAAGAATGGACTGGAGTCAGCTCTGTCCACCTCCATGTTCTCGGTGGTGAGGTGCTACAGGCCTCCTTTTGGCATGTCCTTTTCCAGGGTGCCTTGAGGGTCAGGCTGTGCGTCATTTACAGCCATTGTCCTCGAAATTACTGTAACTTGGAAAGGGTTCAGAAATGCCTCTGCATGCAGGCTGATTGCTGCAGAGAAAGTGCAGGTCTAGGGGAGGTTGTTTCCTTCCTTGGGGTGGGAGCCTGACTGTATTGTCCTTGGCTAGGGTCTCCACCCACGTCTTCCAGCTGGTGAGGAAATGGTGCCACCCCAGCACTGGGCAGAGGCCAAGGGGATGGTGGGAGCCTCAGGAGGTGGGGGCTGGGGCACTGAGCACTCATGCTGCACCTGTGAGAGGACATTGCTTGAGGCAGACCCGATCCCCCCAGGTCTCTCTTCCCTTTGGGCCTCAGGTGGCTCATCTCTGAGGTGAGGACAGCACCTTTGGGACCTGCTTTTGCTTGTGCAAGGATGGCTTGCATGTGGAAAGAAGCTCTGGGGTGTGAGGAGGGCCAGGCTGTGTATCGGAGTGTGAGGATGAAGACTGGCTGGTCACTTGCCTTTGGCCTTAGCCACACGTTATCTCTTCCAGCCTGAGTCTCCATCTGGGGAGTGGTTGAGTGACAGTCCCCTCCCAGAGGCAGATGGAGATGGAAGGAGGTCACAATCCGTGCACCCCTCCCGAAACACACGCTGGGCATGTGAGCAGCACACAGTGGCAGCTTCTCTCTTGGCACCTGTCACTCCTTTGGTTGCTGAGGTGTCTTTGCCAAGTTGACTTTTGGCCTGTGGTCCTGCTTCCCAGCTCTTGGTGCCCCCAGAGTCCATCCTCCCTTACCTGTGACTCCCCCAGCCTGAATGTCCAGCCCTGACTTTCTTTTTTTATTTTTGAGACAGAGTTTCTCTGTAGCTTTGGAGTCTGTCTTGGAACTAGCTCTTGTAGACCAGGCTGGCCTCAAACTCAGAGATCCGCCTGCTTCTGCCTCCCGAGTGCTGGGATTAAAGGCGTGTGCCACCACCACTCAGCTCCAGTCTTGACTTTTATCTAAGGGAGCATTCAAGAAATTCAGAAAAATCTCAAGGTCCAAATCAGGAGCAGAAGGAGAGAGAGCACGAGCAAAGAACTCAGGACTGCGAGGGGTGCATCCACACACTGAGACAATGGAGATGTTCTATCGGGAACTCACCAAGGCCAGCTGGCCTGGGTCTGAAAAAGCCTGGGTTAAAACCGGTCTCGCTGAACATAGCGGACAATGAGGACTACTGAGACCTCAAGAACAATGGCAATGGGTTTTGATCCTACTGCACGTATTGGCTTTGTGGGAGCCTAGGCAGTTTGGATGCTCACCTTACTAGACCTGGATGGAGGTGGGTGGTCCTTGGACTTCCCACAGGGCAGAGAACCCTGATTGCTCTTTGGGCTGACAAGGGAGGGGGAGGGGGAGGGAAAGGGGAGGCGGTGGGGAAGAGACAGAAATCTTTAATAAATAAAAAAAAGAAATTCAGAAAGTTGTGGTTTTAGGGTTTTCTCCACTGGGAAACACATCAGAGAACCCTTGAGTACCCTCCTTGCTATTCCCATGGGTCTAACCCTATTCTGAGAATGGATCCCAGGACAGTGAGGTGAGTCAGGGAGGTGAAGAGAGGATGCAGTGAGGAAGGAGAGGTCCTCCTGAGACCCAGGGATCAGGGCATCAGGGCAGGTGGTCAGTGAGGAAGGAGAGGTCCTCCTGAGACCCAGGGATCAGGGCATCAGGGCAGGCAGTCTTGGTACATAGAATGTCTTGTAAAGAACAACTTGCCAATACACTCCAGTCCCTGACATGCACATAGGCATATGCACACAAGAAAACACAGGAACACACATCCATAGTCACATGCATCCATATACACACTCCCTCCTTCTAAGAGTTATTATTACTATTAATTATTGTGTTCCTGTGTCCATGCATGTAACTCCAGAGGTGTCAGATCTGGTGTTACAGGTTTGTGAGTTACCTGATGTGGATGTTAGGAATGAAACTTGAATCTTCTGGAAGAATAGCAAGTGCACTTAGCCATGGAGGTATCCCCCATTCTTTCCTATATACAGACATGCACACTCATTGGCACTAACAAAAACAGTTATGTTCAAGCAGTGTTCTCACACAAAGTACACATTCCTACACCCAATACAGGCTCTCTCTCTCTCTCTCTCTCTCTCTCTCTCTCTCTCTCTCTCTCACACACACACACACACACACACACACACACACACACACCCTCTGTTCCTGGGTCCCTTAGGCAGTCTTCTACAGTTAAGATGATTGCGTTCTTCGGGTTGCAGAGAGGTTGCAGTGGCTGGATTCTTCTGCAGGGGAGAGTATTGCTGGGGCCCTGGGTCACCTGCTTTCGAACTGCCCAGCACCCATGGATTTGATTTTCAGCCCTATCGTCAGGAGCACCCTGCTTGGTCTTGATCCTTTGTCTCTGCTTCAGCCATGATTGCTGACTGTGTCGGTAGGGTGCAAGGTGGGGTGGGGTTTCTCAGACTCTTGGTCTGGTGGTTGTACCATGGCTGGGACCAGATCTTGCTGGTTTTCGCATACCACCTGTTCTCTGGCAGTCTTGAGAAATACACAAATTCCAGGTTTGTGCCAATAAATTGTTGCTTGGCAAAGGCCCTTGGGAGTTGAAGAGGCCAGCTGCCCTCTCCCTTGGCTGACATCTCCATCCAGCTGTGATGGCAGCTGGGGAAGATGGGTGCAGAGTGCCAGTCAGTCACTGAAGGACCCTGAAGGCTGTATGGTCTGGCAGAGGGAAGCGGGGCAAGTTGGGGTTGGGGGAGTGGCTATGCTCCACAGCCAGGGTGGGAGAGCTGGTTCGTACTTAGGAGAGGTGGGAAGTGGCCAGGTGAGGGGAGGCCATCACATGTGTGGCTATATATGCACACGTGACCCTGGAAAAGAATCTTCATGTTTACCCCAGAAAGGCCTTGAGGAAGAAGGAAAGACAAAACCGCTGTGAGAGACTATGGGGCCGTGTTTATGGCCACTGCTCCCTCCAGCCCTATCCCCCAAAGGTCACCTCGTTGTCTACAAAGAGATGGGCTAGCCATTCTCAGAGATTTGAATCCCAAAGTGTTGGATTTTATTGCTCGTTTTCTGCATCTAGGGATGTTTGAATTTGCTTTTGACTCTTGCCTGCCAGAATGGTGAACCGCACTGATTTCCAGCCTTGTGTGGCTTCTGGCGTCCGATGCCACAGTGGAGAGTGGGCAGCGAGGTCTTCCCTTGTGCTGTCTGTGTCTGCTTTAGATTTTAGGATTTTCTTGGTTTTATAATGGGAGGAGGGGGAGGCACATTCCACTTTCAAGGCCTGGAGCAATTTTTAAAACAATCTTTTAATAGGATGGAAATTTTGAGGGGCCCTGTCTGTGCTGCCTCACGCTGGCCTCTGTCAAAAGGCTTTTCGTTTCATTCTCAGTCTCCTGTGAGGACACTGGTGTTCTCATGCAACAGGCAGGAGACTGAGTTCAGAGAGGTACAGCCTCTCACCTGTGGACACACAGCAGGGGAACTCACTCTGCTAGGATCTCCACCAGGCTAGTCGGACTCCAGGGCCTGCTCTCTGGTTCTGGTCCCCAGGGCAGGGAGCTGTCTGAGGTGCTGGCCAGCTGTGGAGCCCTGGGGCTTGGTCGGGGCTGTATGGTGGAAATGAAGAACTCTGACTCACGACTTCCCTTGGTCTGTGACTTTCATGGGCAAGCCTGACTCTTCATACAGTCACTGTCTACTGGCCCGTGACTCCATTCATCCTGTGCTGATGCCCCCACCTTCCACCCACCTTCGTCCTCCGTCTCCTCACCCACCCAGCCACTACCCACTCTGTCCTCCATCTACTCATCCGCTCAACTGCCACCCACCAACTTACTGATACCCCCATCAGTCTACCTTCCCAGCCATCTGCCCTCCATCCACCAACAACCCATCTACCCAGCTCCCCACGCTCTTCTCACCAGTACCTACTTACTTAGCCATTTTCTAAGTTCATGTGTCCATTAACCCACCTTTTCACCCATCCATCTTCCTTCTAATTCTTACCCATCCACTGACACATTCATCTCCCCATCAAACCATCTTTCCACCTATACATTTACCTATCTACCTGTCCAGTCATTCACTTATCCGTTTACCCAACCACCCAGCCACCTTCCCATATGCCCATCTACCCATCTACCCTTCCACTCATATATCCATACACCCACCCATTCGCCCGCCTACTAACCATATATCCACCTGTTCATCCACTTTCCATCCACCCATCCATCCATCCATCCACCCATCCCTCCCTCCCTCCCTCCCTCCACCCAGTCACTCCTCCATGCCTCCATCTACCCACTACCTAGCTACTTCCTCTCCTTTTATCCACTTCCTAACCCTCTAGACTTGATCTTAATCATGGAATGGGATTAGAGGCTGCAGTTTCAGAGGAAAGGTATCTCAGGTTGGGGTAATGATAAGAAGGGAATCAGGAAGAATCTTTCAGTTTGGTGGGAATTGGTTCTTTGGAGGGCCCCAGAGGGAGACAGCTTGGGAGAGATGGGTGGGGAAGAAGGATGTGTGCTTACAAAGTGATCCTTGAGGTTTTCATTTTATGGGGGAGGGGCAGGGACTGGCCAGTCCCTGTCTCCACAGAATATGCCTGTATGTTAAGACTTGGGTTCCAGGGACAGCCTGGTCCAAGTTAGCTTGGGTTAGCTCATTACAAGTTTGGCTTTTCAGTTAGCTTTAGGTGTAGCTAGTGGAGGTGCCCAGCAGCTGTGCCCATGCCTCTTTCTCTTTTTCCCTCCCTCCCTCCCTCCCTCCCTCCCTCCCTCCCTCCCTCCTTCCCTCCCTTCCTTTCTTCTTCCTTTCTTCCCTCCCTCTCCCTCTCCGCTCCTCCCTCCTCCCTTCCTTCCTTTGAGCCAAACTTGCTCCAGTGTCTTCAGTCTCCTTCTGAGGACAGAGTGACTTCAGGGACCCTTGATGCCTCATACAGGGTGGTAGAGAGAGTTCGTTCCCACTGTGTCCCCTGAGCTGGGTCCTGTGGGCTCTGACTGACTTGATATCCGTCACTGTTGCAAAGGAAATGGAAGTGCTGAGTTGCGTGCCGTGGGCCCTAGAGGGCAATTTAGGAGCTGTTCTTAGATGGGCAGTGTGCAGGTCAGATCCATCCTTTGTGTCCCACAGAGGTTTGCAGAGCCGGCTAAGGGGATTCTGGGAGACAGCTCAGGCAGCCTGGCCCTTGAGCTAGCTCAGAGAGGTCAAGGGTGCTTCATCATAGTCTGGATGGGGCTCCAGGTAGGAGTGCTGAGATCAGCCTTGGCCCAGGCAAGCCCTTTTCACTGCTCCACCCTGGGACTGCTTCCGCTTTGGAGGCTAATAACTGGGGAAGGCGAAGATGGAGCACCCCGGAGCCAAAAGCAACATTTTCTTTTCTCCAATGTTAATTAAGAGTGCTGGGCGTTTAAGCTGTGTAATTTTTCACCTGCTTGTCCTGGTTATGAGATTAGCAGTTCATACCTATGAACCCAAGGTTCAGCCCTCACCCAACACTTGGCAGCATTTTATTCTTTTCTTTCTTAGGGAGGGGTGGAAAGGGAGGGTGAAGCCTGGCTGTTCCAATGAGAGTTTGTTTTTCCAACATTCTCATGAGCTCACTCCATTGAAGAATAGTCCAGGGGCTGGAGAGTGAGTGAGAAGCTGCCCAGCACCCTAAATCCCACATGGGGCCAAGCAAACACATCCAGATTGTTTTGTTTTGTTGGCTCGTTTTTGTTTTTAAAACTTCTTTTATTATTATGTAGCCCAGACTATCCTGAAATGCCTGGCCTCCAGCAATCCTCCTGCCTCAGCCTCTCAAGTAGCTTGAGCCATAGGCATGTGCCATCACGCCTGGCTCTGGGTCACTAGTTTGAATTCATGACTTGCATTTGGATTCAGAATTTCCCTTCTCTTTCCAGGGTAATTGGGGTGGGTGTCCCCGTCCTTTTCACCCACTGTCTTTAGCCTGAATCATTCTTCCTGGCCTGCCCCTTGCCCAAGTACTGTGCCCCAGAGGACTCCAGACCCTTCTCTGAGTCCCAACTAATTCTTTTCCCTGCACAGCCAGACTTGATTTGTGGCAATCACACCATGCTGTGTTCTGACCAGGTCACGGGGCACAAAGGAAGTAGAGCTTCGGAGAGAAACCAGACTCCATGATGGTTGGCAGTCGTGTGTGGCTTTACATCCCTTCCCCTCTTCCTTTTGTTGCCTTTTTCTGAATGACGTGGTTCTTTTTCTTTTGAAAAACACCTTACCGAGGAAAAGCACATGTACGAAACATGCATCAGTGTCAGGGTAAGGCGGGAGGGCAGGTCCTTGGCAGCACCACCTTCATGTATCAAGAGGACACGGCTGTCCCTGGAAGGCACTGTGGCTCTGTGGACCCTTCCTCCAGGGGATTGGCCATGGGGAGACATGGTTCTTAGTTCTGCCTCCCGCCTCATTCTTTAAAGAGGGATGTCCAGCCTTTGGCCATTGTCACCTACAATTGTGTGGGCTGCCTTCACAGATCTGCTGGAACCATGTGGAACCATGTGGCCTGCAGGCTGGAGGTTGGACACGTCTACTTGGTTTTCCGCTTTCTAGGACTAGGATTGTCTTCAGACCTTGGAAGCTTCTCTTTGAATTTCAAGCATGCTGTTACCCAGTTAGGCAGAACAGTGCGTGCCGGTGTCTGCCAAGCTCCCAGTGCACTCACTGGACCGGTGTAATTAAGGTCTCCTTCCCTTCCGCTCCTCTCCCTTGTCCCCTGACCACCTTCTTTCTTGTTGTCTACTCCCAGCTCCTGCTGTCTCTCTTCCATGGTACCCGCGGTGTGCCAGACTGGTTCATGCCCAAGGGCTTTTGCATCTGCATTTCCTCTGCCCATTGCCATTCTCCAGACCTTTGGATATTTTTGCTGGGTAAATTTCAGTTGAAATGTCACCCCCTCAGCCTCCTTGCTCCTCTTTTACCAAGGGTGTTTCCAGCTCACTGTTACAATGCCCAGACTGCAGATTGGATTACTGATTTCTTCCATGTGTTTTTTTCTACATTAGGTTATTGGTTCCAGAAGAGTGTCTCTCTCTCTCTCTCTCTCTCTCTCTCTCTCTCTCTCTCTCTCTCTCTCTCTCTCACACACACACACACACACACACGATACTCATGTCACTATGTAGCCCAGGTTAACCTTGAACTTGTGATCTTAAATCACATTTTCCCTGTTTCCCTGACAGGGGGACTTCTGTTGGTCATGTTCACTGTCCCATCTTGGTACTCAGCAGGGGCTGATGGGAGATGGGGTGAGGAGGCACTTGCTGAACTGAAGGACTTGAGTTCCTGTCCCCATTCAGGTCTGGGTTCATATCCCTTTATCACTCTTTATGTTTGTGGGTCCTTGGACAGATCACTTATCCCATCTAGCCTCAGTTTCCTCATCTGTGAATTATAGCTAAATAAAATAAACATGTCTAGACACTCGCAGCCTGGTGTCGGCATTGTCTGCTCTGAGCAGCTCAAATGAGGATGAAGCTGGTCAGCTGCTGAGCTCCTGACTGGGGGCTGGTGCCAAGAACAAGCTTATTTTCCCAGTGATCTAATGACTTCCTCTTATCAGACGAGGAGCACCGGGTCACCCTCTAATTTCCCTTTTGGCACTGGCTGCCAGGAAGCTTACTACTGAAGGCAGGTTTCAGGGGCAGCACTTGTTTCCTGTCAGGTCTTACCTGTCCCCTCTCTGTGATCTGATCACTCTCTTTTGGCTTTTGGTTTGAACTGCATGTGTGAGGTTTTTTTTTTTTTTTTCTTTGTAAAATACGCACACAATGTATCAGTTTTGAGTGTGTGGCTCAGTGTCATTAAGAGCCGCTACAGTGTTGTGCAGTTGTCTCCATTTCTAGCTCTAGACTCTAATCCTGAGCAGAAGTTCTGGCCATTCAGTACCAGCGCCCCTCTGTGTCCTGGCACCCACCAGTTGCTCTCTATTCATGCCCCAGGGCCCTTTCACGTGCATTTCCCCTGCCTGTTGCCATTCCCCAGAGCTTGGATGACTACACATGTTTTTCCTGGGTAAGTCTCAGTTGGAATGTCGCCTCTTCGTCCTCCTCTGTCCTCTTCTACCAAAGGTGTGTCCACTTCTCCATCACAGTGCCCTGATTGTGTAAGTGTAAGTGGACTCTTCAGTGAGTGTCCATTTGGACTAGCATGTTTTGTTACTGGACATCATGTCCTTAAGGGGCATTTGCATGGTGGTCTGTCCCAGAATGTCCTTGCTGAGGCTGGTGGCATTCCATCATCTGGTTGTCTTTATTGGCCTCTTGACCAGTGGGTGGCATGCCGTGGTGAGTGTGGGCATGTGGGATTAACTTAATGAACATGGCTTTGTCTTTCTGGGCCTTTGGTGAACCCAGGATAATCTATGCATTAAAGGTAGGTTCTGAACAATTTTAGAATCAAGCCAATTGTTAGTGTGCATGTGAGTTTGTCTCACTGTGTGTCTGTGTCTGTGTATGTGTCTGTATGTCTGTGTATTTGTGTGTGTGTATCTCTGTGTATCTGTGTCTATGTGTGTGTTTCTCTGTGCATTTGTGTGTGTGTATGTCTGTATGTGTGCATGCATTCCTTGTGTCTCTATATTTGTGGTCTGTGTGTGGATTTGTGTGTCTCTGTGTGTGTGTGGTATGTCTGTGTGTGTGCACATATTCTGTACGTCTCTGTATGTGTGAGTCTGTGTGTGTGTCATGTGTTTGCTTTTGTCTCTCTGCGTGTCTGTGTGTGCTAGGCACTGCATGGCTCCAGTTTCTTTTCACCTGGAGACCCCAGTTGGGAGGTGTTGACTGCTAATGATCCACACCTGTACCTTCTCCAGCTTCTCACTGTTGGCTGGCAGGTGTTTTCTCATCTTGACATGATGGACGGTAGCTCTTCCTGGTCTTTGGTGGGGTGAGGGCTGGGTTCCTAGGCCTTTGCCCTGCCAGGTCCATTGGTAGCCCTAGTGCTGTGCTGAGGCTGAGACCCTAGTTCCTCTCTTCTCTCCCCGTACCCAGGAGCTCTGGCCTCCTGAGGCCTGTACACGTGCCCATATCCCAGACTTGAGGCCAGTGAGGACAGGGGACACATCTCTTACCACTGAGGGTCTTGAGGAGCTGTAGGCTGTTTGTTGAATCTGAAGAGACTGACACACTGAGGGTGACTAGTGCCAGACACAGTGGCTACTGAGTAGAGGGTAAAGTAGAGGAAGGATTATCCTGAAGTTTAAGGCTGTCCTGGTCTACACAGTGAGTTTCAGGCTATCCAGGGCTACATGGCCAGACTGTGTCTCAAACAAAGGAGAAGCCCAAGTCCTTGTGGAATCAAGACCAGGAGCTCTCAGGTCTTACAGAGAGCTGGGGGTGGGGGGTGGGGGGTGGGGCTGAATCAGTCAAGGGCAGTGTGTTCGGTTTGGTGCCATAAACACAAGGTCCCATGGGTGGAGCTGTGTGCACATGAACTGGCTATTGGCTTGTGCTGTCCTCTGGTTGGATGAGGGGATGGGTCTGGCAGCCTTGAGGGTGGTACCCTGGCCGGGTGGAACTGATTGCGCATGTTCTGCCTGGCCAGAGAGAAGGGCTCTGTGTTTATTCCCCTGCTGTCAGCCCAGCTGTTTGCAAGCCCCAGGGTTTTCTGTAGCTGCCCGTCATTTAGAGGAGATTCATTCCAAATGCTTGAGAAGCTGTAAGGCATACAGCGCCAGGCTGAGACTTTCCTCCAGAGCTGCCCGTCCAGTGCAGGTTGCCAGTTAAAACAGGGCTTCAGAAACCCACCCAGTGACTATGTCCTAAATATCACAGGGGTGTACTCATGCTAAGCTAGTGTTCATCGCTGTCTGAAATCCCAGTGTGACCGCATGGCCCGGGTTTTTATTTCTTAGTTCTAGCAGGTCTCTTCTTGTCAGAACCGGAAGTTCTTAGAGAATTGGAGAAGCAAAGGACCCATCTTACTGTGTAACATGCAGAAGACTTGTTGAAAGCTTCATCTCCCACAGCTTAATTGTCTACAGCCAACAGTGGCCCCCAAATATCAAGTAGCAAATCTCAGGACTAGACATCACAGGTTTGAGGAGGTGTGCACTCTGGGGTGAATGATGACCTCTAGTGCCTTCCTGCCTGGGACCTGAGCCGCTCTGCCCAGTGGATCCATGCTGTGTTCACTACCCTCCTGCTAGTCACTTAACAGGGTGTGGCATTGATATGGAACTTGCCTTTAAGCGGTCCTGTGCCACTTAGTCATGGCCCCAAAGCACAGAAGCACTGATGGTGGTGATCCCTATGCCAAAGAGAGGCAGGAAGTGCTTATTGGAGGGGAGGGGTAAGAAAGGAGAAGTTTGCTGGCTGGGCACTTTGATCTAAGTCAGGATTGCAGGATTTGGAAATGTTTGAGGTCTCAGGCATCCCCAGGGATCCAGGAATCCTTTGCCAGAGAATAAGGGGGATTGCTGGGCACTGCTATAATGTGGTCACTGCTCTCATCTGGACAGACCCCAGTTTTTACAATGGTGACAATAGAATGTCTTCCTGGGGTCACTCTGGCCTTCCAATGCCCTTGCCAGCTCAGAGCCGTGCAACAATGTGGAGGTTAACTTGTCAATCACTTCACTGGAGGACCGTGGTTTGTAGAGGGTCTGGAACAGTGAGGACTCAAGTGTGGCCAGTCACAGAGACCAGCAGAAGTCTAAGCAACATCCTAGAGCACCTGTGGCTGATATGCCAGAGACCTGCTCCTCTGGGCATCCTGCTCACCAAGGGATTTGTGTGAGGTTGTGGAGACGGGATCTCTAATGGGTACCCTTGGAGAGAGAACTTTGCTGAATGAGTCTCTACCCCCAAGGCCCTGTCCATGTGAGGTCAAGTCATGTGTTTTCTAAAAGTTAAGTTTTGTGATTGCATGTGGTATGTGTATGTGCATATTTGCAAGTGCACATGTGTATGGAGGCCATAGGTCAGTGATGAGTGTCTTTCTCTTCCTTGCCCCACTTGAGACACAGTCTCTCTCTGAACCTGGAGCTCACAGAGTCAGCTGACATGGCCCCAGGGATCTTCCTGTCTCCTCTTCCCCAGAGCTGGGATTACAGGCATGTGTGGCTGTGTCCAGATTCTTAGATGGGCCTTGGGGATCAAACTCAGGTCCTCGCGCTTGGGAAACAAGCAAGACTGGCCCAGCCCTCAGCTTCCTGAGCGTGTGTCCCCTGTCTCAGGAACATGCTTGCTTTCACACGGGCTCAGTGACTGTGCTCCTGTTCTCTTCCCTGCTCTTCCCACTTAGCCTTCCATTTTGAAGGTGCACCAGGTCTCTGCTTTCCACGCTGTGGGGTCCATCAAGGGGCGTGCCTCTCAGGCTGCAGGCAGGGCAGAAAGGGATCGGTGGTCTCCTGGGTCTGGATGACAAGGGGCAGTCACGGAAGCCAGCCGTGTCTGTGACAGGAGGAGTGGTGAGGGAAGAGGAACTGTGGCCATGGGGAAAGGTGAACTGCCATGGTCTCCCAGAGGGACAGAGGGAAACAAGCAAGGAGTGGACACCCCAGCCTCTCTGTCCCTCCCTTTGACTGGACAGGAAGCTGGAGAACCAAGGTGAGGTCTCAGCAGAGTCCAGCCTCCCTGGCACAGAGCGGCACATCTGGGGATGGACAGCCAGACAGTAACTCCCACAGTGACCCCACCACCAACCCGCAGACCACGCCAGTGCTTCCTGGGTGGGAAGTATGTGTCAGCTGCATGCGGAGCTCTGTAGTGCGGGCAGCTCCAGAACATACTGGATGGAGTTGTCCTCACACGATGCTATTCTAGCATGTGTCCTATCTGCCCCCTCACTTCTGGAGAGTGGGGCTCCCAGGGGAAACTCTGGGAGACCCTGGCTAGGTGTAGTTGTGACCTTAGTCTGGGCAACTTCATCCATGCATGTTAAGAGACAACTGGGAAGGGTAGTGAAGGGCCCTGAAGGCCTGTGGGGTTCACTGGAGGTTTGTGGAGACTGGAGGCTGCTTAGATCTTCCTTCCCCTTCCTACTGTCACCTCTGAAAGGATGAGTGTTTTTTTTTTTTTTTTTTTTTTTTTTTTTACCAAAGTATCAATCGCTCAATTCTACCAATAAAGACCGAGAAGCCAGATGCTGGGGGTGAAAGCCTGCTGTCTCAGAGAGGCAGAGCAAGCACCCAGCTCACCTTCCTTTTTATCTACGTCCCTGAAACCTCCCGCCTTCCCTACACCATCTCAAACCAAACTCCTCCAACTGAATGTCCCTCCCTTCTACTTCCTGTGCATCTCTCTATCTGTTCTCCTGATTCCCTCTTACTCCATATGGTCTTTTTTCTTAATAACTACTTCCTGATTATTATTTTTTCTTAATAATCACTTAACAGTTCAACTCTTGTCGACTGATTGCTGGCTCTGCCTCTTGACCTATCGTTGACTTTATTTAATCCTGTTTACATTATTCAAGCAGAAAGCTCCTGGATTAGAGGTGTGTGCTAGAGCTGAGACACACCAGAGATAGAAACAGGTTTTTGCAGTAAATAATGTAATCTCGGGGTTCACAGTGTGGCAATTATCCTGCAGCAGGTGAGGACAGAATCAGCTGGCATGAGCTCCCGGGGCTCCAGAGATCCCCGATTCCGTGCCTGGCATGGACACAGGCTCTCTCTTTCAGGGTTATTTTTATGGCATGGTTCCTGGCTTCCCAAACCCTTCCCCGTCCCAACAGGACTTCACGTCTCCAGCACATCCATGGACTCCATCTGTGGCTTCCTCTTCTAGGCTTCCGAAACCCCTCCTCTTTCCCCTGCCTGACCAGAGTCTGTCTGTCTGCATACTCTGTGGACTTGATCTTCACAGCAAGCACCTCTTCCCACCCTCCTTCTCCTGGGCCAGCCCGCACTTCTTGTTCTCTCTGTCTTCTGCTGTACTCGACACAGGTAGTCCACATGGTTGTCAGGCCCCTGGGCTGCAGGCCTACCACGTCCCTCACCCGGGAAAACACACTGCTCTGCTCTCCTTACTGTCTCCTTGCTCACCTGTTCCCAGCCCCCATCCTCCCTCCTACCCGAGTCCCTCCCTGTGTCCTGCTGCTCCTGCCTCAAGCCTATGCACTTGCGGTCCCTAGCCCAAAGCACTTTGCCTCCTCAAGTCTGTCAGACGCCACCTCCTGTCAGATGTCTTTCCTGAGTCCTCAGGATAGCAGGCTTCGCGACCAGCCCCTCCCCAGATTCTCTATTTACTGCCTTACAGAGCCACAAGTGCCTGGAACAGGTGAGCAGGTACCGTTTTCCCCAGGGCCGTCAGCTAGCCCATCTTACTGGCTGACGAAACACGAGTCCCTGGACGTACCCAGCACAGATTCCTGCCAGCTGGTAGCCGCAACTGGTGGTGACCACCTGCCATTCTTTCATTCTTCCTTTAGGGCTCAGGCCATGCCCACAGGCCATACTTACCCGGCCTGGGTTGAGCAGGAGCTGGGTATCCCAGGCACATCCGTTCTCCAGAAAGCTCAGTACCCTCTCTGCTCCTCTTTCTCACCCCAGACCTTCAAGAAGTTACCATCCATCTTCTTAGTGTTTAAAGCGAGACTTGCGTATGGTGGTATAGACCTGTTTACCCTAGTACTTGGGAGGCTGAGGAAGGAGAATTCTCTCAAGTTCAAGCCAGTCATCACTACAATGTGAGACCTGTCTCCAAACAAACACACACACACACAAAAAACCTCCCCCTAAAACAAATCGACAAATATTGAGACCCAGGAACTATGCTTTGTTGTATTTTCTAAAAGATATAAAACAGGGCTGGGCTTGCCCAATCAGTGAGGTGGTCATCAGGGCTCAATCCCCAGAACCTATGTAAAATGCCGGGCATGATGCTCTGTCCCTGTAATCACAGCTCTGGGGAGACAGAAGGAGCCCTGGAGCTCACTGGCCAGCTAGTTGACCCTAATTGTCCAGCTCCAGGCCAGTGAGGAACCCTGTCTTAAAGAAGGTGGACAATGCTTCTGAGGATGAAACCCAAGGTTGTTCTTTGAAATCACACATATGCACACAGGCACACTCATACATATGCACATATGCAACATGTGACCCACCAGGAACAAATGCATACATAACCCCCCCACACGCAGATGTGCGCGCGCACACACACACACACACACACACACCAAACAGGTACCATCAAAACGGATGGTATGAGAATCCCTGTTTGTGACTTCAGGGGATTGTGCTGTCCAGGGGCTGACCCGATGTTGAGTCACTGTGCCTGTGCGGATCTGTAACTTTTGCAGGAGTGAGGACTTGAGTGGCTGTGGAAGACTTTGAGGAGAGCAGGGAGCAGGAAAGGGGAGGCTCCTGGGAGCATTTATGATTGGTCGGGGGAACCTAACCAATGCTGGGCATGGTGTGGGTTTTGGCTGCTTCTTCCTGGTGATGGAAGCTAGACCCCTGGATCACTCTGGCATCCCAGGGAAGGTCGGGGAGGCACGATGGGGTGATGGTTAATCTGGGAATCAGGCAGGGCAGGTGTGGCTTGGGGCAGCAGAGCAGAAGAGAGCTGATCTTGGAGATGGGCAGGACAGAGATAGCAAGGTGCTGTGAGAAAATGGAGAACGTCCAAGGTTGACCTTGAAATTTCAGGGTCTCATGGGAGAGATGATCATGAACTCTGGAGTTTATGGCTGGGGATGCAGTATACACCCTGTTGGGTGGCTGTGCCGGAGCCTAGAGGGGGCCTGCTCCTGCCCTGTGCCCCTCACCAAACCCCCTGACTGGCAGACATGGCTGGGAACTCAGTCAAGTGTTTGGAGGAGGAAAACTGTTCTGGTGGCTGTATGTAGACATGGGCATGTATGTAGACGTGTGCATGTATGTAGACGTGGGCATGTATGTAGATGTGGGCATGGGAATACGTGTGCAGGATGACCCATGGGTGTGTCAGGGTGACTGGGCAGGGTGAGGTCACAGTGCTGGACTGAGTGAGCATGTACTCATGTGTACTTACTTGCCTTTACCTTAGTATGTGTGTGTGTGTGTCTGTGGATTAGATGATGCAGAGGACTCAAGTCACCTTGAGAACACAGATGTAGGGCCAAATTGCTGACCTACTTCAGCATCTGTGGCACCTGAATGACACATGCTCATGTTCCTGTATCTTCCCTGCATGTGGCTGTCTGTGTGTGCGAGAGACCAGGCCCAAAGGCTGCGTGAGTGTGGGCAGAGGGGCGTGCCTGGAGGTGGAGATGGCTGTGTGCTGTGTGTGCACATGCTGGGGTGTGCACCTCATCTCTGTGTGTCCTTGGCGTGACCGGCTTCCTCTCCATCCTTCCAGGGCCTCTCGAGACATGATGCTGCTCCAGGAGTCTGCAGGAGCGTGGCTGGCCTTGGCCCTGGTCACGGCACTGACTCTAAGCCCAGGCATGGCTGTCCCGTGGCAGGACTGCACAGGCGTGGAGTGTCCAGTACTGGAGAACTGCATTGAGGAAGCCCTGGAGCCAGGAGCCTGCTGCGCCACCTGTGTTCAGCAGGGCTGTGCCTGTGAAGGCTACCAGTACTATGACTGTGTGCAGGGAGGTTTCGTGGACGGCCGTGTGCCAGCCGGCCAGTCCTATTTCGTGGACTTTGGTAGCACCGAGTGCTCCTGCCCGCAGGGTGGTGGCAAGATCAGCTGCCAGTTTATGCTGTGCCCTGAACTGCCACCCAACTGCATCGAGGCTGTGGTGGTAGCGGACAGTTGTCCCCAGTGTGGCCAGGTGGGCTGTGTCCACTCTGGCCGTAAGTATGCAGCTGGCCACACTGTCCATCTCTCATCCTGCCGGGCCTGCCACTGCCCTGATGTTGGCGGTGAGCTCATTTGCTACCAGCTCCCTGGTTGCCATGGGAACTTCTCAGATGCAGAGGATGGTGACGCTGAGCGACAGTATGAAGACCCCTACAGTTACGACCAGGAGGTGGCTGAGGCAGAAGCCACCATGGCCACTGTGAATGAGGTCCCAGCAGGTGCAGAGGGCCCCCCAGCTGCTCTAGGAGGCGGGAATCTGCCACCATCCTCCATCCGAGCAACTCCCTGGCCAGCTGCCCTCCCCAGACCCACAGCAGCTGCTGCCCTGGGTCCCCCAGGACCCATGCAGGCCAAAGCCAGGAGAGTGACCCAGGACATTGATGAGGAAGAGGAGGATGAAGTGGAGGAGATGTCGGTCACTGAGCCACCAGCAGCAGGTGACCCCGGGAGGCCGGACAGCTTGCCAACAGCATCCCCAGCTGGACCTGACCTCCCTGTCCAGGAGAAGGAGGCTGAAGCCAAGGCAGGACCAGAGGAGAACCTTATTCCTGATGCCCAGGCTACTCCTCCCAGTGCAGGGCAGGAGGGTGCTGCTCCCCTGCCTAAGTCAGGCATGGCTGGTCTCATTCCATCTCTGGCCACAGACAGCTCTCCCGAGGACCCAGTGAAGTCCAGCAGCTACCCCACCCTTTCCACACAGCCGCCTGACAGAGCCCAAGTCACATCCTCCCCAGAGGTGCCTGAAGAAATACCCCACCACTCGCAATTGCGACCTCGATCCCGGGCAGAAGAGGACACAGACCCTAACTCAGTACATTCTGTCCCCAGAGGTGGTCCTGATGGTAAGACCCTTTCCTGTGTCCCTGCAGGACAACTGAGCCTGGAAGGAACTGTCACTGCCTATGGGTTCATTTCAGCTGCCCTCTCTCAGGCCTGAGACAAAGTGGAATGGGTTGGTGGAGATTTCCATGGTGCTTTCTTGCAGGCCTAAGACAGAAAGACATTGGCAAGGGATCTCAGCAGCTGCCCTTTCATAGGCTTGGCCGAGGGGTACAGAGGGGTCATTTTTTAGGAGGTACAGAGTCCCTGGTGGGCTCTGGCTGAGGGCACAGAAGGTTTTCTTCATCAGAATAGAGTATGGTCCTGCCTACTAGAGTCCAAGGGTGTCTTAGCAGGGATCACAAGGCTCAGCAGGTCTGGTCAACTGTCCGTGAGTGTCCTCCTATAGAAGCCCAGCAGTGGGCTGGTGGCAGAGGGGACATGTTCTATCGTGGCTCTAACTCTGCTGCTCCTTCCAGCCATGAGTCTGGTTAATGCGTCAGCCCCGCAGTGGCTCACACCTTATACAAAGTAGACGCTAAAGTCCCCGTGGTGTCCACATGTCTTTCTCAGCTGCCCAGAGACTTCCTCCCCTGAGCCCCTCACTCTCATAGTTAGCTCAGGCCCATTCTCACAGTCTTGGGCAGGCAGCCTCTGGTCCTGGGACTTTGCACTTGCCACAGCTTCTGTCTGAGATGCTTTCCTAGGTGTCTGGATGACCTAGTCCTTTTCTCTGTGACAGATCGCCTCCTCAGGGTGCCCTCTCTGCCACCCGCCTGCCTTCCTGCAGCTTTGACCTCTCTCAGTCAAAGCTGACATTAGAGGCATCATCACTTCGGTCCTTGCTTATTTTCTGATGTTTAGCATTATACCAGTCAGATTTGGGGCTGAGCCCAAGGGCTCCAGTACCTCCTGTGCACAGCTGGCGCTCTGTAAACATTGGATGATGGTTGGAACTGGCGGGAGACCACTGCCAACCTCTCTTCCTCATTCTTCTTCAACTCTGTTGACTCACTGTCTCCCTGAGAATCTGATCTCCCGACTATTCTCAGCATTTGCTAAGCTCAGACAGCACCTCCTTCAGGAAGTCTTTCCTGAACAGTTGAGTCTTGTCTCCCTCCAACCCACCAACTCTATTTTCTCCTGTTTTCCTTACAATAGTGCCTGGGAAATTATGTGGTTTCCCCACGGCCAGAGCCTGTGTCTTGTTCAGTCCTATGCTGCAGGGTTGTCTGTGAGCAGGGCCCCAATGGTCCGGGGAAAGCAGGTGTGGGCTGGTGTGGCTCTGGGTCTTGGGTTTGAGGGATGGATGTCAGGGAAGGGCCTGGGAGGGTTTTCAGACAGAGTGGGTGAGGGGCTCTGAGGCAGTCATCTTGTGACCATGATCCTTTCCTGTTGTTCCAGGCTCTGTGGCTATGAGTGGGCCACAAAGTGTGTCTTTTATGACTAGGATGGCTCCAGGCCTATGGTCCTCATACCACCAGCATCTCTGCTTCCAGTCGGCTTCCCATCCCCATGGCTCCCTGCTCCCAGCCTGCTAGGGAGGTGTGGCTATAGAGGAGGCCTGTGACTGACTGGGCCTGGGGCCCAGGTTGTTCTCCGCCCTGAGCCTGGAAGTACAGGGGGCAGGGAAGGTCTAATGAAGTGCATGTGTGTGGGAGAGCTCAGTGCCCTTGGCCTGCAGCCTCTGGGTTTCCAGGATAGGAAAATCCCTGGCTTCCCCGGTGACTCCAAGGGATCTGGGAGCAGCTTTGTTCACCTGGTGGATCTCCATGCTGGGTTTTCTCAGCTGTGTTTGGGCTATGGCGTTGATGAAAGTTGCTGGAACTAGGCCTGAAGTACCTTCACCTACTGCAGGGCCATCCTAACAGGGGCCCAACTCACGGAAAGGCCCAGTTTATAGTCAGCAGGGCCACGAGAGCCCTGCAGCTTCAGCTGAGGAAGAGGAGGTTTAAAACAGGACCCAGAGTCCTCCATAGGCAAATGGCTTGGCCCTTTGTGCCTCAGTTTCTCCATCCGCAGGCAGTGTAGAAGCCCTACTTCAGGGCCGTTCTGAGGCCGCCGCGAGCTCCTCTGTGGTTGTCTACGGCATGGAGCTGAGTGCTCCCAGAGCATGAGATGTGACTGACTCTACTCTCGTCTGCCCTTCAGCCACAGCTCTCTCCTCCTCAGCATTTGTGGGGCCCAGCCTCTGTCAGGGGCAGTGTTAGGGAACAAGGCGGGCTCAGCCGTCCCTTCGGGGGCCTAGCAGACTGGAGTGCATTGAGCAGATAAAGGCAGCCAGCGGGGCATGCAGCTGGTGAGGGTGGGTGACAGCAGGCCTTGTGGGTGGGGCTTTGGTGGCCTGCCAAGCCTCTGAGAAAAGTGGGGTCTGAAACTTAGAGTCTCCAGGCTGCTATTGGAGGGGAGTTTGGGGCTATGGGTGGGGGAGAAGCTGGGAGAGACAGCTTTGCCCTACTCAACCTTCTGGGCTCACTGAGAAGCAGCCCGGAAATGACCCTAGCCCTGTTGCCATGGCAGCTCTGGGGCCTGGAGAAGGTGGTTTCTATCCACTGTCTGGGCCTAACTGGGGCGGGGGTCCTGCCTGGGAGTCAGAATTGTACCAGGGATCTCCACGGCCTCAGCTGGGCTGTCCCTGCCTGAGCGTGTCCAGATGTGGCCTAAATGGAAGCCACATGCCTGCCTCTCTGGGGCGTGGAGAGGGGCTCTGACGTCTGCTTCTGCTGTCACTCAAGGGGCTTTGGGAGGGTCCTGATTCTACTGGACTGGCATAGCAGAGGGAGCTGCAGAAACAGCAGGAGGTGGCTTGGCCTTGAAGAGGCTGTCAGAAAGCTGGGCAGGAAGGGCTCCCTTCCTTGGGGCTGCCTCATTCTGCAGGGCAGCTGTCTATCTGGCACTCAAGTACAGGTGCAGGCTCCTACCTGTCACAGGCACCATCCTCTGGGCACTAGTATATAAACTCAGTGACGATTAAGCCCTTTTGCTCCCACCAAGGCCCAGGAGGTTCCAGAGAGATCTGCCTTCTTTTTGGCCTATGGATATAGTGAGAGAAGGCTGGAATGAGGTAGTGGTACCCTGGGCCCATCTCTTGTGGGTCAGGGAGACTGGAGGGGAGACTGCCTGTGCTTAGTGTTAGGAGGGGCCCCGTGAAGGGGGGTGTCTGTAAAGTTCCTGCAGCCAGTAGGAATGAAATCTAAGAGGAGACCCTCTAGCTGATACGAGGAAGAGCTGTTGGCGCAGGGGCAGAAGACAAACCCAGGGCACCATGCCTGTCCTAGGATGCAGATCTGGGCCCAGAACCATGTCTGGTGAGGCATAGATATAATCCGTTACTTAGGAGTCTGGGACAGTGGGGCTGCAAGACCAGGGCCAGCCAGGGCAATGATTGAGACCCTGTCCTCAGAAGAAAAGGTGATAGCAAAATAGCACGGGGTGTGGCTTAGTGGCAGAGTGCAGCCGGGCATGTGCAGGCTCATCTCTCCTCAGCACTCCACTCACCAAAAAGATCTGGGCCTGTCTGAGCCCACAGGGTCATGAGGATGAAGGGCTGTGTATAAAGTTGTTCCCCGCAGGAACTTGGGAACCCTCTGATTCCATTCCCCCCACCCACTGCCAGCTCCTCCTAGGGCCTAGACATAGGACATGCCAGGGCTGCTGGGTGGTTGTGGTGCTGGGAGGAGCCCGGGGCTTTCCCCAGCTTCTGCAGCCTCTGCTGTCCTCAGCAAGGCCCTGTCTACAGCTCAGCTGTAGCGAGTGTGCTGACCCTTCCTGTCAGAGCTTTGGAGATGCAGAGGACCCTATGGTCTGTGTTTCCACCAGCACTGGTTACAAAACATTTGATACAAGAATTGAAGCTGCGTGGACCATGCAGTTTGGTCCTTATGCCCTAAACATCAGTCCACACAGCACAGTGATGTGTGACTGTAGTCTGGAGAAGATCTAGAGCATACGGTGGCTGTGCAGAGTCCAGGCTGGCTCATATATGGGACTGGAACACCTGCTGTTTGGGGGCTGTGCCAGGGCCTCCTGGATCCAGTGCCCTTAGGATCCGTAGGGACAACTGGGCAGTGTTGTCAGAGGTGCCCTGCTTCTGTTCTGCGAACCTGCCATCCTGGCCCTCATTGGTCTACCTGTCAGCTTCTCTACAGAGCATACTCGTGGTCATTAGAAGTGAGAAGGCCTCTGGGAAACTGCACTTCTGCCTGGTGTTGTTGAATGATAGGCAGGTGTGACCATGCTGGGCTCACGTACCACAGGCCAGCCGCTGGGCAGACAGAGAGGCAGCCCTTCCCACTGGGCAGAGGTGGCTGCTAGCCCTCCATCTCAGCTATGATGTCACCGCCAGTGGTTGGCAGTTGGATTTGGGTCTGTTTCTCTGGGCCACTGTTTGAACCCTGGAGTGATGCAGTCTGGTCGACACAATGGGGAAACTGTCTTCCCAGGTCAAGGGGCTTCTCTGAAGGTCACGCAGAGATGGTGGCCGTGGGAAGAGTGGGCTCTAGTTCCCATGGGGGACTCACAGGTAGCTCATATGGGTTTCCTAGGCACTATCCTCCCTATGGGCACCGGTTACATTTAAAGTTGTCCTCACGGTCTGAAGCCAAGGACCACTGGGGGGGGGGAGGGGTTTCTTTAATTGGGCCCTTCCACATCAATCATCAATCAATACAATTTCTCTCAGACAGGGCCTCAGGCCAGTCTGATCAATTGAAATTCCCTCTTCACAGGTGACTTAGGTTGTGTCAGGTTGACAGTACAAACTGATGTATACCGCCATGCCTGGGGGAACAAGACCATGGGGATCAAAGTTTCTCTAAATATTATGTCATCTTTATGAGTGGGATGTTCTCATGGTGTCTCTCAGGGCTGCCAACTCCATGGGGACCAGCTTTCTCTAAATCTTCTGTTTCTTTAATGTCTTTCTTTAAAAGCAGATTTATTGAGATCATATTTATAGCCAGAAGTCCCCTGCATTTGAAGGCACAGTTCAGTGGCTTTTAATATATTCACAGTTATGCAGAAATCATCTAAACCTAATTCCAGATTATTCTCAGCATGTGTGGACTCCACAGCCTGTCCCAGCTGCTTCCTCGACTTATGACTGCTCCCTCCCTTCTGCCCACTGATGTGTGGGTTCCTGATGGTCTAGGATGCTCAGGAACCTCTCCACTGGGTTTCCCGACCATGTGCCACCTCCAGGGCCGTGGGGTTGCCTCTCTGCCACTCTCCCAAGCCATGCTGCTGCCGGTGCTTCTGGTATTCTTCACTTCTCCTCCGACCCATAGGGTCTAATTTCTGCTCTGCCTGGTCTGATCCCCATGTGTTGTAGTAGGAGCGGCAGGGCTGCGTCCCCAGCACCCGGCCGGCCGCCCGCATGGCTAGGTTATGCCCCGAAATAATTACACGGAAACTGTATTTTTTTTAAACACTGCCTGGCCCGGCTAGTTCCAGCTTCTTATTGGCTAGCTCTTACATATTGTTCTAACCCATTTCTAATATTCTATGTAGCCCACGAGCTGGCTTACCAGGGAGGATCTTAACCTGCGTCTGTCTGGAGCAGGAGAATCATGGCGACTCCCAACTAAGCTTCTTTTTCCCAGCATTCTCTTCTGTTTACTCCACCTACCTAATTTTCTGTCCTATGAGGGCCGAGGCAGTTTCTTTATTATTAACCAATGAAAGCAACAGATAAGATACAAGACCCACCTCCATCACCCATGGTCTTGTCTCCGCTCCATCTGGTCTTGTTTTTGATCCCCATGGTCTCATCTCTGACCCACCCTGACTCATCTCCGCTCCACAAGGTTTCTCGTCCTCAACTGGTGTGCTCCAGTCCTAACCAAAGATGAAGAGCGCACAGTGGTCCTGTGTGCAGGCTCAGCACCGGTGACGCTGCTGCTTTGATGCTCTGCATAGCCAGCTCTGTCAGGAGTTTGACCCCAGGAGAGCGGCTGCAGAGTCCTCAGCAGGCCCTGAGGAATGAGCAAGAGAGTGAGTGAGGGGCCTCTCTACCCCTGCGTGCCAGCCCTCAACACCGTGGCAGGAGCTTCAGGGCCCCATCTTATTTGCTCCCCACAACAAAAGCATTTCCCCATGATCTGCACAAGGGCAGAGGATGAGCTCATGCCGCCCGGCCTGCTGGGAGGATCCAGGCTTGGATGACTCAGATCTTTCTCACTGTATAACATTCAGGCAAATTACTTCGTTGCCCTGTACAAGAGCCTTACAGCAGTCCTTCTGCCATCCTTTGCCTGCCACTGGAAGACTTTTCAGGACTCTGCAAGGCCCTCGCCCCTATGGGCACACAGTGCTTCCCAGCTCGGTGCCAAGTTACACTGGGAAGGAGCCCAGTATGACTCTCAGAGAGTGGATTCCAGCCCCTGCTCCTCCTGGCTGTGTGACCACAGGCAAAGGAGTCACCCTCTCTGAGCCTCAGTTCTGCATCTGGAAGATGTAGGAAGCCCTGTTAGGGCTCAGAGTGGCTGCAGAGCTCTGCTGTGTGTGCAATGTGGCGTGCTCCCTACTTTCCCTGCAGGGGTTGCTGTGCTCTGGGGAGTGCAAGGAGCGTGGATTTGTGCTTTTGTTTGGACAGATCTGTGTCCTTTCTGCTCGTCAGAAGCCCGTCCCTCCTGCCAAAGAGCCAAGGGCCGGGCCTGCTGGGGATGGGCTGGAGTGTTTAGCTGCTCACTTCCTGCCCCATCCATGTGTTTGTCATTCCAGCTGCCTCCAGATGTGCAGCTGAGTGCTCCTCCCTGCCTGCCATCCACTCTGTACTCCGCTGGCACGCCTTTGCCAGCCATGAACAAACGCCCAGCCTCTAGTCCTTTCTACCCATAGTGTTGCCTGTCTGTGAGGTGACATTCCATTAAGGGTGAGCAAGCGGGTGAGTTATGTGTCAGGTGCTGGATTCAACTCTGGCTATGCATGGATCTTTTCGTTCCTTGAGATACCCTCAGGGGTTCACCGTCATTATACCCATTCTATAGATGGGTGATCGAGGCCCAGGGAGGTTAAGGGAACTATCCGAGGTTCCAAGGCCAACGAAACAGAGAAATGTGCTGACTACCCACTTGGCCTTTTGCCCTGGTACTTCCTAGCCCTGCATGGCATCCCCCTGAGTGCCCAACTACACTGTACAGGCAAATGTGCCTCTATTGTCCAGATGGAGGCTCTGGAATGATTACAGGGCACTGGGCCCATTGGGCAGAGCAGGGCTGGTGTGTAGCTGGCAGACTGTCGGCTCTTCTCTGGCCTCTGGCCTGGACCTCTTTGCGTCATTCAGTCCAGGGGCCAGAGAGCAGAGTCTCTGGGATGTAGGTGGTGGAGTGTGGGAAGCTGAGCGCAGGGTCTGACTGTCCTGCTCATGCTTAGAGAGCCACTGAGCTTGGGATGGGATGGGCCAAGCTCCTGGATGGTGTTGGATGCCTGGGAGTCCGCAGCCAACAGAGGTGAGGCCTACCCTGCAGGGATGGGGTCCGGCTGTGGCTCAGTGCTTGGGGGTCCACTAGACCTTTGGGAGGCTCCTGGCCCGGAAGCAGTTACAGATGCCGGGCTGGTGGAAGGTCAGATTCCACTTGTATAGAAGATGCTGGTTCTGTTGTTTCCAACAGAGAAAGGAGAGGCTGAGCGTGGTCACTTTTGGTTTTCTTCAGAATCCTGGGATCTGGAATTTCACCTAGAAGCTCCCAACATGCGAATACTGGCAGTTTATTCAAATAGTTTAAAGCACCAAGAAAGTGTGCAGTGGGCCTGACCTTACTTCTGGGAGTGTAGACTGCCCTGCTCCTTCACATGCCCAGGCATACAACCAGAACTCTGAAGAGGCTAGGGATAGGCAAGGAGCCTGCCAAAGGCCCAGGGAGCTCTGAGATGGAATCATGAGTCCTGACTCCTAGCTAGGGCTCCCTTCCCTGTGAAGACCCTCCCAGCTGAGCCACAGCCCATGGGAAGTGCTTTCATGAAGGAGACTGATTGGCTCTGAGGGACTAATAGGATCCTGTGGCTCAGGAACGGTGGCAGTTCAGCTGCCATTAGGAAACCCGCATCAGCTCTGGCTGTAGCTTGAGGATCTGAAACAGTCAGGCCAGCATGTTGTTGATATTCCAGGCTTCTACCCCTCCAGGCTGTCTCCCTGCTGAGCAAAGAACAGGGCTGAGCAAGGTAGAAGGCCAGCTTGGAAGAATGAGGAGAGGGCAGTATCTGGGGAGGGTGGTCAAGTAAGTGCAGTTGGCAAGGGATAAGGAACCCTCTTGTGCCACTTCCTGATAGAGATGGTCTTCGGTTGTATGCTGGAGGTTTTGGTGTGAGGTGTAGACACCTGGGGAGAGGCCATGTGATCTGTGGGAGTCTGAAGCTGGGTGTCTGACAGTTTGGATCTGGACTGTTTCCTAGAGGCTCATGTGGAAAGGCTTGTTTGTAGACAGAAGTCTCTGTCCTGCCTGGTCCCACAGCCATTCAGTTCCAAATAAATACACAGAGGCTTATTTTAATTATAAACTGTTAGGCCTATTAGCTCAGGCTTGTTACTAACTAGCTCTTACAACTTAAATTAACAAATTAAATTTACCATAATTCTTGTCTATGTTTAGCCACATGGCTTGGTACCTTTTCTCAGTAAGGCATTCTCATCTTGCTTTCTCTGCGCCTGGCTGGTGATTGACTCTCTGCCTTTCCTCTTCCTAGAATTTTCTTAGTCTGGTTGCCCTGCCCATGCTTCCTGCCTTGCTACTGGCCAGTTAGCATTTTATTGAACCAACATGAGTGTGCAAAAGCATTATTTCACAGCCCTTGTTCCCACTTCAATGCTGTGAAAGATGGAACTTTTAAGAAGTGAGGCCTGGTGGCATAATGGTGGCGCATGCCTTTAATCCCAGCACTTGGAAGGCAGAAGTAGGATCTCTGTTAGTTCTCTGTTAGTGGTCTACAGAGTGAGTTCCAGGGCAGCCAGGGCCACACAGAAAAACCATGTCTTGAAAAACCAAAAGAAGAAGAGGAGGAGGGAGGATGGAGGAGGAGAATAAGGAGGAGGAGGAGGAAAAGAAGAAATAAGGCCTAGTGGAATGTCTTTAGGTCTCTGGGCACATGCACTTGACCATGGATGCAGGCCATCTCTCACTCAACCCATGGTGGGCTGCTAGGACTGTTTGTGGGACCATTACCATCCAGGGTAGACTCATTTGATACTCACAGAGACACATGGGTACACATATACTTACATTTGTGTTAGCATTTCCTGGGGAGGCATGAACAAATGTCTGTTCACCCCAGTTAAGACCATAATGACAGACCAAATGATTCCACACAAGTCCTTGGTGAACCCAGGGGTTTAGTTGGGGTTACAAGAACATGAACACAACTTAATGTGCATCCCCTAAGATCTGTTGTTGACTATTGGTACATCTTTGGGGAGTGGGCAGGGTTCGTATCTCACTCCCATGAAGGAATACTAGGAGTCCCAGCCTTAAAAGGGCATTGTGTGGACAATCACTGCAGCTTTGATTTCAAGGTAGCAATAGTGTTGTTATGCCTAGAGGAAGCATCATCACCAACACACCAACACACACACACACACACTGTGTTGTGGCTAGTTTTATGTCAACTTGACACAAGCTAGAGTCATTCGAAAGGAGGAAACCTCAACTGAAAAAAAATGTTTTCATAAGATTCAGTTGTAGGGCATTTTCTTATTTAGTGATTGATGGGGGAGGGCCCAGCCCATGGTAAATGGTACCGTCCCTGAGCTGGTGGTCCTGGGTTCTTATATAAGAAACCAACTGAGCAAGCCAGTAAGCACCAACCCTCCCTGGACTCTGCATCATCTCCTGCCTCCAGGTTCCTGCCCTGCTTGAGTTATTGCTCTGACTTCCTTTAATGGTGGACTATGATCTGGAAGTGTAAGTCAAATAAGCCCTTTCCTCCCCCAACCTGCTTCTGGTCATGTTGTCGGTTGCAGCAATAGAAACCCTAACTTAGATACTCACAGACTTAACACACAGTATCTTCAGGAAATTGATTCCAGGGACCTCCTGCCTTCATCTTGGGTACCAAAGTTGAAGGATGCTTAAGTCTCTATGTAAAACCCATGACCAGATCCTGTGTGCATCCTACTTTAATTCTTGCAGGTTGCTGGTTATTCTGAGGTAGGGTGAATGCAATGTGTTCATAGCAGCTACATTGCACTGTCTGGAGAACAGACACCAGAAGGATGTCTGTGCACTTTTGCTCAATGCCGATACAGGTCTTTTGGAAATATTTTCCTATATTGAGTTGGTTGAGTTCACAGCTGTAGAGTCAGTGGATGAGAGGGCCAGCATATAGACACATGCATGTTGGAAACATTCAATCTTGACCCTGTATCTTAAAACACCAAAAAAATCGATGCTACATCTAACCCAGTTAATTCCCTAATGGCATCTAATATTCTGCTCTCTCTAATTGTTCCCAAGGTGGGCTGTAAAACTTGTTTTGTAAAGGTAATATGCAATCAAGGATGATTAACCAGCATCTGGTTTACCGTGGCATTTGTATTCCCTGGGTTTGTTATTCCCAAACTCCCCTGAAGCCCAATACACACAGTCTCAAGTGTCTTTTAATGTAGCACAATGGAACAGGCCTTCATCAAATGTCCTGTTGGAGCTTAATGTGCAGACAGCAGTGCTTCGGGTCTCAGTGGACAGCACAGAGAGGTCACACCTGTGCACACACGTGGCCCTTCAGCCAGCGAGACCAGTGTTCCCTGGTGATACCTCCATGTTGTTAGTTCTCACTCCCCCATGGCCCCATTAAAATCATTGTTCTGACTTGCCAATTCCCTGGCCTATTTGTTGTATGAGCCCATTTGTTTCCCCATCACCCCGCTGCCCAAACTCCCGAAATAACCACACAGTAACTGTATTAATTAAATCACTGCTTGGCCCATTAGCTCTAGCTTCTTATTAACTAACTCTTACATCTTAATTTAACCCATTTTTATTAATCTGTGCATCACCACGAGGTTGTGGCCTACCAGCAAAGTTTCGGTGCATCTGTCTCTGGCAGAGGCTCCATGGCTTCTTCTGACTCCGCCTTCTTCCCCCAGCATTCAGTTTAGTTTTCCCCCAGCATTCAGTTTAGTTTTCCCCGCCTACTTAAGTTCTGCCTAGTGCAGGCCTAAGACACTTTCTTTATTAGCCAATGGTATTCACAGCATACAGAGGGGAATCCCACATCACCTATTCTTGTGTTTGTTTTGTAGAATGGAATGATCCCACTTGTGTCTGGCTCTTTTGGAAGAATACATTGGGTCCTATTCACATTCTTGTGTGTAGCAGTTAAATTGCGTTTGTTAGTGTTAATTGCTGCTCCTGTTGAGATGGCAAGCAGAATGTCTCAGTGCCATTCTGCTGTGGGAATGAATCATAGCTTGCTGATCTGCTCTGATACTGATAGGCATTTAGGTCTGTGCTGCTGGGTGCATCCCTCTGTCTCTGGAAAGCAAGAGGCGTCCCTGTGTATTAACTGCACACCTAGGTGGAGGGCTTATAGCATTGATTGATGGTTTTTGATCATTTTCCAGAGCACCCCAAAGTTTACATGTGCTTGATTTATGTGTGTGTGTGTGTGTGTGTGTGTGTGTGTGTGTGTGTGGCAGGTGGCTTCGCACCACTCTCATCTCTGGTTCATCCCAGTGCCAGCTATCTTTCGTCCTTGGCCCCAGGATAGAGCAGCATCTCCTCTTGGTTTGAAGTCGCATTCATGAGAATTGTAGTGCTGAGAACCTTTCCTTGTGGATGCCCCTTTTCATTCTCTTTTGCCTCTGAGTGTGTGTGGTATACGATAGGTTGAGCCTCTGTCTAGCTGTTCATAAACATGGCAGAGTGGCAAGACCCTCCACTGAGAGCCAAGGGATGTGCCACAGGTGCAGGCTGCAGTTCCGCAGTTGCTGCTGGACTCAGACTCTGATCAGCATACAGCGGGACCAGCCAGGCATGGGTGAGCATGACGGAAGGCAGGGGTGCATGGCATATGTGTGCTAATAGGTCTGGGAAGAACCTATGTAGATATAGAGAACAAAGGCTGGGTGGGCTTAGGTGGAACCCCATCCCAATGGTTCCGTCTGGTCCCTATTACTCCTCTGCACAGTCCCATGAACCTGGGGTAGAAGGCAGAGCTGAGGTCAGGACCTTTTCTGATTTGTCTACTTAACAGGCCTCATAAAAATGCTCAAGGCTCCTGGGTGGCCCAGAAAGGCTCACCCTGGGTTGTACAGGAAATGTCACCATGTCCCTCAAGGCTGGTGGGACCCACGATGCTGTGTCATTCTCTGGGCTGTGTGTTGAGGCCCTCAAAGCAAACATCTTGTTGGGCAGGGCTCTGGTGGGGCCTCCCACTGCTACCTTCCTGCCAGGAGAGAAAAATGCGCTGCTGCGGTTCAAAACCAGAATGCTGGGGGGGGGGGGCGGGGGAGGGGGGCGGGGGCTTTCATGTCAGGGAAAGGGGACTGTCTAGGAGGTCTTGATGTCTGGGCTGGATTGTTTGGGAGAGCCATTGTTCTGTGATCAAAGGAGGTTGTAGCCTCCGGAATCCCTGAATCTATTTACAAGGGAAGGGCACTGGAATGGCTAATACCTGCCTGCAATATACAGAAGGCTGGGCTCCTCCCCACGACACCATCTGGTGCTGGGGCTTGGGTTTCCACTCAGATGCCAGGTGCATCTCTGTGTAATCCTTTAAAAAGACGGACGGCAGTTTATATAGCTCCTGAACTCGGACTAAAACACGTTCAGGAATGACTTCATTTCATCTACACGTCTGCCTCGGGCTCTCTGACACCTGTGTGTGATTGGCCGGGAGCCGCTTCACTGTTTCATCTCTGATTGTTAGGTATTCCTGGAATCTTTGCTGTCACAAATGCATCATGCGTCTGGGACCCTCCTGTCTGGGTTCATGGTGGTGCCTGTCAGCATGGGAGATTCCTGGAAGGGGGAGTTCCAGCTTGCAGTTCTATATTGTATTGCAATGCATTTGTTTTTTTTTTTTTTTTTAATAGCACGAAATTTCCAAGTATGGAGCATGCAGCTGAACAGCATTAAATGAAGTCACACTGGAGTGAGATCTCCAACTTCTGAAACTCTGCCCCTGTTGAACACTCAGCCCCACCCCTGGTGCCCACCATGCGTCTGTCTTTGAATCTGAGTGGAGGCATGTGCTTGCTGTCTGTGGTCTGTGTGTCTAGATTGTGTTATATCATCCCTGAGCCTCAGTATTCACTATGGGATTTTCTAGTCCTGTTACCTTATCCTGTGGCCAGTGTCTTTCCCCATGTCATGCTTGTGGGATATGAACATGTCACATGGTTTTGGTCATCATTGGTGACTTGTTGCTGCATAGGGACCATGTTTCTGCAGACATTTCTAGCATAGACTGTTCAGTGGCCTGGGACCCTGGGGCATCTATTTCTTGTTTTCCTAATAACAAAATTTCTGCAAAATGAGTTTGCACATCTTCCCTTTCAGCAGGTGGCAGGGCGGGTTTTCCGAATCTCTCTCTTGCTCTACCACCCAGGGGTGTGAGAGGTGAGGTTTGACTGAGTAGGTGGGTCAGGGAACAACCGTACTCTCTAGCTGGGAGGACCCCGAAGCCCAATATTCCAAAGACCATAGCAGAGTGGTCCAGAGCCAGGCCAGTCACTGTTCACCAGGAGGTGAGGGTGCCCTGGCCATCCTTGGGAGGAATAGGGAGGCGTAGCCATTCCAGAAGAGGCAGAAGGGCAGACAGCATCACAGAACGGGCAGTGGCCCAGCCTTCCATCAGGCATTGATTCTGTGGCTGTGCTGTGCTGGCTTAGTTCATTCAGCAGGGTGCAACACATCACACCATGTGTGCTGGAGGACAAGGGCATCTCTGAGCGGCCCCTTTACGACACGTGCAGACATCAGACATCATAGGCTGGTGTGAGCTTTAAATGCTGATGGCTGCTAAGAGCATGAACGCCCCACCTGGAAGCAGAATTTGTGTTGTTGTTGGTCCATGCTGGGCCCTCTGTTGCCCACTGGGGAACTGAGGTGACTCAGGCCCAGTCTTGGACACAGGACTCTCCAAGGGTGTGTTGGGCTAAGTGTGTCACTCGGCAGGGATATTATGGTGCAGTGTGTGTGTCCCTGTGTGTAGCCAGAAGTGGGAGCCAACTGACCTTCCCCGGGGCAGGTGTGTGCTGGCCATTTGGAGGGGCAGGAAGTCATATTGGATGGGCTTCTTAAGTACTGATGGGTGGACATTCCCCCCGTGGACAGGAAGGAGGAGGGTGCTCCTAGCATAGATAATCACCAATGAAGACAGCAACAAGCAGAGGCCCAAGTGACTCGGCAGAAGGTGAGAACTGCTTTGTAGGCCTTGACTGTCCCACCAGGGAGTGGCACTTTGTCCTGTAATGGCTTTCCATGGAACTCCAGGGCTCCCTAAGGTGACTCAGAGTTATTTAAGGTCAGTGCAGTGTGAGAGAGGGTAAGTGAGGTGATGTGGTAGAATTGAGGTACACAGAAGCCATGGGCACCCTCTCTGAGGAAAAGTGATCCCTGAAGAGGGGAAAGGAGTTGGCCTGGTTGAGTAGAGGTGGGGCAAGGCAGGGGGAGGGGTGGAAGATTCTGGGCAGACAGCATAGCAAGAGCAAAGGCCCTGGGAAGAAATGAACCTGAGACAGCAAGGAATGAGTGAGCAGAGAGAGCAGAGAAGGGAAAATATGGAGAAAGAGGCAGGATCGTCCGTGGGACCTCACAGTCACGAAGAAGTCCTCATCTGATCCCTGTGTGTGGACAGTCACCTGGGTACCATCCTGAAAGTGATTGGAGGACAGATGGAAGCAGAGGGTCAGGAGTTAGGCAGACCGATAAGACAGGTGGGTGGCCCTGGTGGAGGGGACGTATTTGACCTAGAGGGTCCTCAGGACACTCAGGGACTTCGCTGACACAAAAAGGTCCTGTAAAGCAGCAGTTTAGGCATCAAAAGGAGGCAACCATCCCAGCCTTGGGAAGCCAGGGGCAACCTGAAGCAAGTCTACTGCTGGTTGGGCACAAATTCCTATGACGAGGCTAGGTACAGAAGTGTGGGGGAGGGGCGAAGGCAAGGTGACATAGGAAGCTCATGGATCAGAAGATATCACCAGAGTCAGAGTGTGAGGAAGAGGAGAGGCCTTGGTGTACTCTTCACAGACCAGAAGCCAGAGAGCTCAAGAAATCCCCCCCGGGGGGGGGCGCTAGGGTGTCTGGGGTCAGGGAGGGAGCTAGGCCTGTGGGAGCTTCCTCAGGCCCATTGTGACCTTGCCTCTCAAATCTTAGACGTTGAGTCCACATTAGACCCAGTTCCCCTTATGTTCCAAATAGGTTGATCTCACAGCATGAGGTCACAGCTCCAGATGCCTTTGAAGTGAGAAAACTGGGGTGGGAAAAGCGGGGGGGGGGGGGGGGGGGGGGGGGGGGGGGAAAGGGGGGGGGGGGGGGGAGGTGGATAGTGGAAGTCTACCAAGTGCAAGCTAAAATGGTCTGAGACCAAGAAACCAGAAGAGAAGACCACCAAGTCCATGCTGACGCGGCCCCTAGCATGCTGGAGCTGTGTTCATAGGTCTTTCAGGACTGGCTGGATCAAGTTGCCTGGAAGGAAAAGGGAAGAGAGGAAGTGTGGCGGGGCCGTCTAGTTCCCACTTCCTCTGGGCAGAGGGAGTAAGAGCAGCTGGAGTCTTTTGGCCCCATGCCTGGCTTGCTGCTGGCACTCAGCACGTCGTGGCTGTCATTGTTATCTCTTGAGGCATCCATCATACGTTGCCTGGCCAAGACCCCAGGATCTGGTGCAATCTGGTTGTCCCACAAGGCTTTCTTAGAAAAGCCTTACGGAGGGAAGATTCCCGCCTATAGAAGAAAGACCAAGTGTTAGGATTTGGATATGAAATGCCCCAGCCAAGGCTCAGTATGTCTTAAAGGCTGGGTTCCCAGCCTATGGGCCATCTCTGCCATACACACATGTGTATGTACACTGTGTATGTGTGTGTGTATCTCTTTATGGAGCCCAGGTTCAAATTTGTAATCCCCCTGCCTCAGCTTCCAGCATGGTTGGTTTACAGGCATGTATTCCCCTGCTTGTCTTGTATACTTTTATGTAGTCACTTTTGTAAATGGAGGCTAAGCGGGGTGATGTGATGGGGTTGGGGTACACAGAGTCAGGGAGACATTCTCTGAGGAGATTTGATCCCTGAAAAGGGAAAAGGATGGAGTCAGCCTGGTTGAGAGCCATGGCCCTGCTCCTCTTGGTTTTTAGGGTTTGTTTTGAGACAGTCTCACAATGTTGCCCCTGTTGATCTTGAACAATAATCCTGCTGTAAGACTGTCTAAATATTGGATCACAGGCTAGTGCCACCAGGCCTGGATATTTGTGTGAATTTGAGAATCACCTTGACAAACCCTATAAACAGATTGGGTCCTTGGTTATAACTGTATTAAAGGTATAGTTCTCATGCTGGAGGGTTCATGTCCTGAATACATGGACCTTATTCCAGTATGTATGTGTTTCAAATACAGTGGTTAATGCACTTGCTGATCTAGCAGAGAACACAGGTTCAACCCAGCACCCACACAGTAGCCCAAGACTACCTGCAACTCCAGTTCTAGGGGATCTGATGCCCTCTTATGGCCTTCGTGAGCTCTGCACTCATGTGTGCATATACATGCAGCAAAATAAAACATCAGTCTAATGAGGAGGAGGAGGAGAGAGAGAAAGACAGAGAGACAGAGCAAATCCCTTCTTGTTGGACAACATGATTGATTACTGCTGATTTATTTCTAGATTTCTCTTTTAAATGGCATTTTTTTTCTAAATTTCCTGTTGTTGTATTAAGAAAAACCATTATTTGAATACATCAATTTTGGCTTTGATCATTGTGTTATAATAATTGTTAATTAGTATTAATTTGTATTAGATAGACTTCATCAGTACAACCAAATCCCTGAGAAAAGCAACTTAAGGTAGCTTTTAGTGAACTCCCACAAGTCCCTGAAGCCCTTTTCTTATCTCCTGTCCCATCTAGGCTGCTCGGGTCAGGTTCCTCAGAAGCAGAACCCCACTCAGGGCTTCTTATGTCTGCAATGATTTGTTTAGGGACATGTCTTGACAGAAACAGTCTAGAGGTTGGGAAAGGGGCTAGACAAATCACAGGTCAGCTGCTGCCTGTGCAGTCTGATCCTGTGGGCTCTGGAGTAAGCAGCCTGCAAAATACACACACACACACACACACACACACACACACACACGCACGCACGCACGCACGCACGCACGCACGCACGCACGCACTCACGCAAGCTCGCATGCACGCACGCAACACACGCACTCTTCCCATGCCCTTGGAACCAGTCATTGGCTGCCCACCCTGCAGGAGGACCGAGTCTCCCTAGTGCTTCCTTAGAAGGGTAGGGCTGGACGTGCAGGGCAGGGGGTGTTTGAAGGTTGGGGGTAAGAGGTTTCCTTGCCCAGTGCCTACAGTGTGTACTTCACTTGGTGGCCCCCAAACCCAACCACACCTCCGCATTGCAACCCACAGGCTCCACCAAAGACCTGATTGAGACGTGCTGTGCAGCCGGCCAGCAGTGGGCCATTGACAATGATGAATGCCAGGAGATCCCCGAGAACGGCGCTGAGAGCGATGTCTGCAGGTGAGCGGCCTGGAGTGAGGGCACCTGTTCTTGCCTTCCCGGGACCCAAAGTGAATGAAGTGAGCCTTCTGGCTAGGCTGATGTGGGGAGACAGACTGGTCTTGAGAGTCAGATGATCTGGTCCTGAGTGTCAGTTGGCCACATGGATCTGTGGCTGTCTTGGTGTGTAAATACAATGGTGTGCAACTGAGAGCAAGTTCAAAGGAACATCATCACCTTTGGGTGTCTGGGGCTCCCTGATTACTGCAGCTACCCCTTCCCAGTTCAGCCACCCTGAATGCTCCAGAGCCTGGCCACTCTCTGTCCTCATCTGCCACCCGTGCTGTGGCTCAGATGTGTGTGCTCTGCTTCCCCTGCCAGGATTAGTCAGCTCTTACTCCCCTTCTCATCTTTCAACAGCCTACTCATTTCTTCAAAAAGGAGGATGGAGTTCAGAGAGGCTGTGTGATTCACCTAGAGCTGCACAGCCCACCAGTAGTATGGCCAGGATTAGAACCCCCGTTTTCTAATGTCCAGCTCACTCTGCCTCCTCCTCTTCTGAGATAGTCTCACTATGTAGGCCTGCTGACCTAAAACTCTATGTAGACCAGGCTGACTTCAAATTCACAGAAATCTGCCTGCCTTTGCCTCCCAAGCGCTGGGATTAAAAGCATACGCCACTGTTGTGGAATATTATTTTAAGGTGTGCTACTTTTGTTTATGCTCTGGAACATTTATTTCATGATGCAAAGATGTGTTTGGTTAAATAAAACTCACATTCACCTGCAGTCAGGAGGTTTGGTCAGCCACTAGCTGATGGGACGTGGTAGAGAGGAGCCAGGTGGAGACAGTTTTTAAGGCTGAGGAGGAGACACAGGAGAGGAGGCGAGCTTGGTGAGCTGCTTGCTATTCAGCCTCTCAGGGAAGCAGGATTCCACCCCAGCCTTTGAATCCTGAGTGACAGATTTAGATAAGTTCCCTTTGTGGCTGTGATAGAGTCGGTGTGTCTGAGGGAACAGATTTCCCTCGGGCTGCTGGCTCTCGTAGCATAAACACTGCTGATAGCGGGGCAGAGTTGCAATTGTTGATTGTCGCGTTCAGCCCTCGACCTGCAAGGATGACGTGACCACCGGAGCTCTTCTCACTGCAGTTTATTCCAGGACTTTATTTACTTTCTCTCTCTCTTCCCCTCTCTCTCCCTCTCTCTTCTCTCCTTTTTTCTCTCTCTTTCCTTCCTCTCTCCCTCTGGGCAAACCTCTCCCAGCCCTTAAGTAGGCATGGGCTGCCAATCCCGGATTGCCAGGTGGGCACTGCCCATAAGTTCACACATATGCAGGCAACTGATAATCATTGCGTGATCATAGCACAGGTCAGGCCTTAGCCATCTCAGGAGTTGATTATACATCTCCATCAGGTGTGATTCCATGCAGCTCGCTACAGTTGATTCCAACAACCGTGGCATAAAAGGCAGCAACAATTTATAAAAGAGAACAGTACGCTACCCTCTCTGACCCCATTCTGCCTTCTTTAGAGAAATCTAAATGCTAACCTTGTCCCTTCCCTTTTCTTTGTGCCATTCCCATTTGGGGTACTGAATGGTCAGAGCACACTTACAATTTAGACCCCATGTGTCTTGAGCTTTTTAGCCATAATGCTTACATCCCTCTTGAGACGGAGCTGACCTCACATCAACCATAGCTCCACTACTGGACAGCTGAGCCCTGCATGTGTCCCTCCTATGTAGTGCTGAGTCCCGCCTCCCATAACCTAAGCTTTGCTGGCTTATCAGCCTCCTCATCCATGGATTAGCCATGTGGAGAGGTATTGTGAAATATTAAGATGTGTTACATTTGTTTATTCTGTGGGATATTTGTTTAATGATGAAAAGATGTGTTGCATTCTTTTATGTTGCTTTTGTTTAACTCTGTGAATCTGTTTTACTGTGCCTGTCTAAAACACCTGGTTGGTCAAATAAAGAGCTGAACAGCCAATAGCAAGGCAGGAGAAAGGATAGGCGGGGCTCCCAGACAGACAGAATAAATAGGAGAAAAAGCCGGATCAGGAAGCAAGAGAGATCAAGGAGTGAGAAAAGAAGGGATCAGCCACACAGTCAGACATGGAGTAAGAAGGAAAGAAGAGATATACAGAAGTAGAGAGAGGTAAAAGTCCAGAGGTCAAAGGTAGATGGTATAATTTAAGGTTAGAAAATCTGGCTAGAAACAAGCCAAGTGAAGGCCGGACTTTTATAAGAGAATAAGCCTCTGTGTGATTTATTTGGGAGCTTGGTGGTGGGCCACCCAAAGAGTAAAGAGGAAAAAACAACCAACAGAGAGGGGCAGGTAGTGACCACTCCCCCCTCCAGATCTACCCTGCCCTTCCTGAGGTTGAATCTAACTTTCTCAGGATTGGTAGTGGAACTCTGAATGCCAGTGCCTCTCTTCAGAGGTCAAGGACACAGCTCTGAGGCCAGTGCGTCCCAGGCCTTGGACCTGGTGGGGGTTGTGCCTGTCCTGCTGCCGGTACTGGCCCCTCTCGCTGTAGACCTCAGGTGGGGACTGTCACCCTCCTGGGGAGGGTTCCAGGAAGACAGGTACTGAGGCAGCCCCCTATTTCAGGATAGCCCAGAGGCACTGTTGTGTCTCCTACTTGAAGGAGAAAAGCTGCATGGCTGGTGTCGTGGGGGCCAAGGAGGGTGAGACCTGTGGAGCCGAAGACAATGATACCTGTGGCATCTCCCTGTACAAGGCAAGTCCCCTGCCTCCGCAACTGTTGGGGGTGGGGTGGGGGGCAGACTCACTGCCTGCCCAGGAAAAGCTAACAGTTGTGGCATTGATCGACAAATCCACAAAGTATGCGGTCAGCTCCACCAATAACCCAGGTGACTTTGCTTTCTCTGAGGCAGGTCTGGTTGAGGGTGGCAGGGTGTGCCTGAAGAGGCCTGCGGGTGGAAGTCTTGCTGGAGTGCACAGTGGCCCCAGGATCGGTGTGGCTGCAAGCGATGGAATGGCCTAGAAGCTGGTTTCCCTTGCATGTGTATGCTGGATACTAGAGACAGGCAGGGCCAAGCTGCACCAGGGACAGGAATGAAGCAGGAGGGAGGGAAAGAAGGGGGGATGGCCTGGGATTAGAAGAGGATCTTGCTGCAGGCAGGTCTCGAGTCCGGCTTCTGTGGTTACCTTTAATCCAGGTCAGTTTCCCTTCTGTCAGCCTCAGTTTCCACGTGCACAAAACGGGGGCAAGGAATTACCCCTCCTGGGGCGGGCGAGGCCCAGTACCAGCACCTAGGACTTGTGGTCACATGGTCTCCAGCAGTGGGTATTGCGGTATCAGATGAAGGACTGGGGTATCACTCGCCACAGCTGTGCTTGTGGCTGGCCTGGCATCAGCAAATGTTCAGCTGGGCCTGTGTGGCTATCACTGGCTGGCTGCTCTGGAGCCAGGTGATGCAGGTGACCCACAGCTAAGCTGTCTCTGTTCCGGGAATGGAACCTTCTCTCCCACAACGGGCTGCCTGGGCCTGGTTCAGAAAGAGATGGACAGCATGTGTTGCTGAGCCTCCCTCAGTGTGACATGCCCGAGATCACCCCATTATAAGAGAGTGAAAAGTTTTGGTTCAGTTTGTCTGCTTGGCCCTGCTGTCGTTGGTGAGATGGCAGCATGGTAGAATCAGTTGCTCACATGGAAGAGACCTGTGTCCTCCATTCTCCTTCAAGGACATGTCCTCAGTGACCCAACGCCTGCCACTAGACTGGCCCTGGACCCTGGAGTAGGCATACTCCAAACTCACACTGTCATGGCATGCAAGACCTTTAGAAGCCTAGGTTCAAAATGGGCAACATGATCACCTTTACCCTGTGGCCAAAGCAAGTGATTGGTCACCCCAAGCTGGAGCTCACTCTGAGATGCTGAGCTGCCCAGCCACAGGCTGGGTACCAGGGAGGCTGACCAGCTGGTGCTGTTACCACACCCAGCCTACTGCCACAGTTTGACAATGTAAATCTGGTTTCCCTGTGGCAGTTGGCAGTCCTCACTGGGCGGGTCTGTATATCCTTAGGGATACAACCGCTGTCTTTTTGTTGAATTGTCATTGTCGGGATATTAGCTTCAGGTCCCTTTGTGACCTGACATGACACCAGGAGGTCTGTCACATATACACTGTGAGGAGGAGCACCAGGGAGAGCAAGGTGGGTACACTCCCAAGCAGACGCTGTCCTGAGCACTTTTTGAAGTCGATGGGATTATAAGGGCCCTTGAGAAATGCTGTCTTTGCTGAGCTGAGAGGATCCAGGTCTGCTTCTAAGGGTGGGGCATGGTGAGCAGGGCTGGGCTTCATTTGTAGTTCTTTCCAAAGGGACATCTATTCATCCATTAAAGAAAATTAACATTAGTCCTAACCTTCTCCAGACTTGGGATGTAGGCCACCTTCCAGCCTGGGAGAGCATACAGACAGACAGAAGAACTAGGCGATGTTAATTCACCCCAGAACCTGCCCCAGGCTATGCCCACGGACCCTGAATGAGTCACAGGCACACAGACCGTGGGGAGACAGGCAGGCTCTGAGGTACTGATGCTCTGTCTTCCTCAGCAATGCTGTGACTGCTGTGGCCTGGGACTCCGTGTGCGGGCTGAGGGCCAGTCGTGCGAATCCAACCCCAACCTGGGCTATCCCTGCAACCATGTCATGCTCTCCTGCTGTGAAGGCGAAGAACCCCTCATAGTGCCTGAGGTCCGCCGGCCACCAGAGCCTGAGGCTGCCCCACGGAGAGGTGGGTGATACTCTCCCAGATGGAGGTAGTTAGAGGAGGATGGTTAGGGCTCTTAGATTGGTTGGGCTGGGTGGTCCATTGTTGTATGTGGTTTGAGCTCTGCAGAGGTTCTGTGACTATTGACTAGACTCTGACCCTGTTGGTGCTGGCATGGCAGTCCCACCCAGTTCTCTGTACCAATCACCAATGACCATCAACACCTTGGCTGTTCTGGCCATATTCACATCCTTCCACTGTTTCCCCATTGCACCATTCAGGTCTGTTTATCTATGTCTCCATCTGGTCATCTGTGCATCGGTCTATCATTTATCTGTCATCCATCCATCCATCCATCCATCCATCCATCCATCCATCCATGCATCCATCTACCCATGCATCCATCTACCCATCCATCCATCTACCCATCCATCCATCCACCCATCCATCCTATCATCCATCCATCCTATCATCCATCCATCCATCCATCCACCCATCCATCCACCCATCCATCCATCCATCCATCCATCTACCCATCCACCCATCTACCCATCCATCCATCTACCCATCCATCCATCCACCCATCCATCCATCTACCCATCCATCCATCCACCCATCTATCCATCTACCCATCCATCCATCCACCCATCCATCCATCCACCCATCCATCCATCCATCCATCCATCCACCCATCCATCCATCCATCCATCCATCCATCCACCCATCCATCCATCCATCCATCCATCCATCCATCTACCCATCCATCCATCCACCCATCCATCCATCCACCCATCCATCCTATCATCCATCCATCCACCCATCCATCCATCCATCCATCCATCCATCCACCCATCCATCCATCCATCCATCCATCCATCCATCTACCCATCCATCCATCCACCCATCCATCCATCCACCCATCCATCCTATCATCCATCCATCCACCCATCCATCCTATCATCCATCCACCCACCCATCCACCCATCCACCCATCCATCCATCCATCCATCCATCCATCCACATCCATCCATCTTTCTTATCCACCTAATTCTCTGTCTATGCATTTATTGTTCCACTTCCTCATTGGTCCCCAAATCTATCCATGATCCACCTCCCCAACTCACTCATTCACCTGTTCTTTCACCTACCCACCCCACACCCACCTACTCATTCATTTTCATCCATCTTCCCTTTTTTCTGTCCCTCTACTTGCCCATCCATCTACCCACCCAGCCATTTGCCAGCTTAGCCGAGGTGCTGGTTGAAAAAATAACTTACGAAGAACAAGCTATATCCAAAGAGTGGTTCAAGGTAGAGGTCAGGAGGAGACCCAGACTCAGAGGACAGTGCACATGGAACCGGGTAGACAACACTGCTGGCCAGGGTCCATCCATCCTCAACATAACCACCCACACAACATTGTGTCTTCTCCACTGAGGAGCTTCTGGAGTCTTCTTGGCTCTGGGAGATGCTGGTGGTAGGAGCAGACTGTTCTGCTTCAAGTCCTGTTTGAAATGGTCGCAGGCATATCCTCTCCCTTTTCTGCTGGGAGAATGGTCAGAAAAGGCACGCAGATGGCAATGAACAGGGCTGGTCCATGGAGGTACATGCTGGTGTGCTCAGGGACCCCTGGGCCTTGGTCTGCCTCTGGTCACTGTTTCCAGGTCCTAGAACAGCTGTGGACACCAGGCCAGGACTTCTCAGGATGGAGCTCAGTGCAGGCACTCTGCCTATGACATATCCTATGACATAGAGCTTCATGCTGCCATCCTGTTCTCTTGATGCCCGAGGCTGATGGCAAGGGCTGAGGTATCAGGCCAGTGCAGAGCAGCCCAGAAACAGCCGCCTTTCTCTCACTACTACCCTCTGCAGAGCAGACTGTGGGTCCCAGGACCTGGGGGACACAAAGAGCCTAGTGCTGACGTCATAGCCTGATTTGTCTCAACCTAGGCCAGCACTCTTTCTATGACTCCAGTTCAGCACTTTAGCAAGAGCCTCAATTATGCATGGTCTGTCCTGTTGAAGGGACCCAGATGATGAAGACTCAGACCCATTACAGGGGTTCACTATTGTTCATTCACCCATCCACCATCCCTCCATTCCTCCATCCCTCCATCCCTCCATCTATACCTCCATCCCCCATCCATCCCATCCCTCATCCATCCCCTCCATTCCCCCTCTGTCCCTCCTCCGTCCCTCCTCCGTCCCTCCTCCATCCCTCCATCCCTCCATCCCTCCGTCCCTCTCCCCTCCTTCACTTCTCCATCATTACCATCCATTGAGCGTCTGTTGCTTTCCTGGATCCTGTGGGCTCAGCCACCCATTGGTCAAGTTGGCTGTGTTCCAAGTGCTGACCAACCACCCCAGTTTCAGAGGCAGAGGTGGCAAGCCGGGAGGCCCTGTCACTGGGCACAGAAACGGAACTTCCCAATAGTCTGCCGGGAGATGACCAGGATGAGTGCTTGCTGCTCCCTGGGGAACTTTGCCAGCATCTGTGCATCAACACTGTGGGCTCCTACCGCTGTGCCTGCTTTCCTGGATTCGAGCTGCAGGGCGACGGCCGCACCTGCCGCCCAGGTGAGCTGTAGGCAGTCCAGGTACAGGCTTGTCCTGCCAGTGGAGGGTGGCCTTGCTAGACTCTCTTCCTCCTGACTCTGGGTTGATGCTGGCAGAAGCCAGAGGAGGCTCCTAGCTCTGGGGACTCTGAAGACTGCCTGAAGCTGGGCTTGCGCTTCAGAGACCCTCTCCAGGCCCTAGTTGTGACCCTAGCACTGTGCCTTTTTTCCTGTCAACTGTATGGGAGTGGAACTGCTTTTTAGTCTAGATACCTGCTGCTTCTTTCCCTCTTTTGTCTTCTCCCAGTAACTGTGAGATAGCTCTTGCCCAAGGTGTGTGTGTTTGTAGCCAGAGCCTTAGTTTCCTCCTCTATGAATGGACAAGGGGAGTGGTCAGTGAGGTCATCTGTCAGTGCCTGGTGTGGTTGCTTGTGAGTGTCCAAGGCCAGACAGAAGATGTAAGCCTGCCCCCTACTGTATGCTCCGCTCATAACAGATAGAGGCGTCCCTCAGTTGGACACTGTGCGGGAGTCTGCACCAAGGCCTGAGTCTGCCCAAGTGTCTCTCAACACCATCCCGCTGCCTGTGCCACAGCCTAACACCTGCAAAGGTGAGTGGAGGGATGTGCTCTCTGCAGGGAGGGCCGGGAGGGCCTGAGCTGTACAAGTCTGGGCTGTGTGGTGTGGTGGGCTCTGGGGCTGGTGTATGCAAGCTGGTCCAGGCCATCAGATACCTCTGCTTTGTAGAAGGGTGGGACCTGCCTGGTGATGACTGAGGAGGAGGAGGAGGGAGAAGAGGAGAAGGTGACATCAGGGGATTCTGGGTCTCTGTGTGACCCTGGACAAGTGGGTCCCCTGCTCAGTCTCATTTCTGGAAAGCCAAGTCTTCATTCAGGAATTCTGGGAAGTCTTCCCTTCCTGCCTTTGGCCTTTTGTTCCTCACTGTCCTCCCTGGCCCTTGGGGAAAGGCTTGGCCTCTGAGTGGAATGTCGGAGAGACCCAAAGTGCTGTTCCTAATGCCACCTGGGACTGTAGCCACTTCCTGGGGTCCCTGTGAAGAGCCACAGGCATGGGGTTCTCATCTTTTCACATCTTCCTCCCTGGGCCTGCAGTGGAGACCTCAACCCATATCAGAGTGGGGGGATAAGCAGTGTGGTCAGGGCCAAGGCCTATGTATTCTGACTACAGGAATCTTCCCTCAGACAATGGGCCCTGCCGGCAGGTATGCCGTGTTGTCGGAGGCACAGCCATGTGCTCCTGCTTCCCTGGCTACGCCATCATGGCGGACGGTGTGTCCTGTGAAGGTGAGTACCTTGGGATCACCCTCTAACCTTTGCAGATCAGGTTGTCCTGTGGTGAGGGCTTAGGAAAGGTGTGACCACGACATCAAACGCACACTGATCATGAGATTCAGCTGTTGTGACAGAGAACCCAGCAGAGCAGTGTAGGTGGTTCCCTCTGGTATCACTGAGCTCCTGGTATGGGCCTCCCATGGTGCTGGAGAGGTCCAAGATCCCAGCTCCTGTCTGGTTGCTCTGCTGCTTCTTAGAGGATGTTTCTCAGAACTGAACTTGTCCCGTGTCACCTGGAGGCCCACTGGACACAGATTCCTGGGAACTCTACAGGCTCCCCAGACGTCCTGATTAGGGGAAAGCTCAGAACATCTGTTCTTACCAGGACCCATGGCCATACTAACCCAGACTCTGCTCCCTGAGGGCTGGGCTGGTCTGGCTGAGCTTGCGTAGTGATCTGAGTTCATCCATGCTCAAGCCCGAGGTGGAGAAAGAGAAGGGAGTGATGGGTCAGTGTGTCAGGGGCAGCATCCACCCTCACCCCCCAACATACACAACACACCCTTCACACATGAAGTGGAAAGAACTTCAGTCATGGAGGGAGAGTTGGCAATGGTGACAGCTTCCTCTGGCGTTCACAAGCACATGGAGAATGATGGTCACAAAGTCCACGCCCTTTACCCCACTGAGCAGTGTAGGTAAGGTCCTGTCTCAGCTGGTTCACTGTGTACTAGAACTCACAGTGTACAGTGGGAGCAGTAGTTCTGACACTTGCTGGTTGGCTTCCTCGGTGAGTTTTGTCTGATCTAGCTTAAGCGGTCCTAGGATCGTACCTCTCCCATCTGCACAGAGGCAGAAGAGCGAGCTACAAGTCCAGGGCTCAGAAGACATGGTCTGAGTGTCTGCATATGATGACCAAGTCTGTCCAAGAGGATGCCCCCATTCCTCTCTGAAACTCAGATCCCATGTCCAATCATCCTGGGGACTCTGTATATGAGTGATGTCATCCTGTTAGTCTAGAGAAGGTAGCTAAGGTGTACAGCATGTGGCAACTGACCAACCTTTCTGTGGGCTCTGATTCTCCCCAGGGCTTTAGGGACTGAGAAGGGTGTCGTGGTTCAGAAGTCTTCAGATCTGATCCCCACCAGGGACCTGGGAACAGGGTGCCCAGTATACTGCCTCTGCCGGCCATGCAGCTTAGCCGGTGTTAACTTTCTCCCACACACCTCTTCCCCCCAGAAGCTCCCCAGCAGAAGGGCTGAGGGGTAGAAGTCAGAGGTTACAAAAGAGCATCTGTGAGGGTTCGTGTAGCGCCCACACAGGAGAAGGCCTGCCCCAATCTGTTCTCAGGAACAGTCATGGAATTCTCTGCTGGGACAGCCTGAGAACTTTAAAAACATTTTCAGATTTGGGTTTGTAATGGAACTTCATAAACCTGCCTAGCTTGTCAGCCTCAGGAGCCCCCCCCCCCCTCTGTGAATGCTGCCGGCCTGGACCCCAAAGCCCTTGAACTTGCAGACTCTTCTGCTGGTAATTCCTTGGTGGCTGCAGACTCGGGCATTACCACAGGCTGCCCGTGGTGTGGTGTGGGCCGTTGCTTGCCCTCTCCTGAGTCTTACTCCATCTGCTCTTACTAGGCAGCAGGAGTCAGCTCTCTACCATCTTTGAGTTTTACAAACTCAACTTGGGTCCAAGGTTCAGCCGTCATACTGATAGGCACACATAGGGTTTTTGAGGGTTTTGTTTTGGTTTTCTCTCTCTGTCCCCGGATGGCCCTGGCAGCCGTGCGTCTCTAACAGCCTCTGTTTTTCCTTCCGTGGCTGCCATTAGACCAAGACGAGTGCCTGATGGGCACTCACGATTGTAGCTGGCAACAGTTCTGTGTGAACACCCTGGGATCCTTCTACTGTGTCAACCACACAGTGCTCTGTGCAGAGGGCTATATCCTCAACGCACATAGGAAGTGTGTGGGTAAGCTGGAGCCCCTGCCTGCCGCTCGTGCCACGGCTGTCTGCTCTGCTCCACGCCAGTCTACCACACCGTGCCACATGCTAAAGGACCCGTCCTTTGCATGTGAGCTCCCACACAGCGGCCTGCTGCGCTCTGTGTCACACCCTTGTGTCCCAGTGTCTTGTCCCGCTTGTCCTCAGTGGCTATGTTCCCAGATATGCCTGTGACTCAGAAAACGAATGGGGTGGTAGCTCCCTGGTGTGTCAGGGACAGAGAGGCCAGATGTGGGCAGCAGGATTGTGCAGCAGTGTGGAGGTGGGGAGGCCTAGGCTGGAAGCAGGACCCTAGTGGCTCCGGACCTTGTCTTCTCTCAGCTATTGGAAGCTGTTGACACCAGGAGGATTGTGGGACATATGCAGTGTGCACACAGCCTGGGTCATAGAGCCTGTCACCTCAGACTCTTAGATTGCCTACAGATTTATCTGGAGTCTCCCAAAAGGCAAGTGAACTGTACTGGGTCCAGATGACCCAGGTCAGCATCCGTTTGCCATGTGGCCCTGAGCCACACAGATGGCACTTTCTACTCTGAGTCTTCCCTCCGTGGACAGGGAGAGTGTGGGCCCTGTGTCAGCCCACACATGCCTGGGCCTCTTGTCTCCCTACACCTATGTAGGCGGGGACTCTGGGGTTCTGTGGACAAGGATGGGCTCCATGCTGTCTTGTGTCTGGGTCATCTGGTATTCTCACTGAGGAAACAAAAGCCCTGGACTTGGGCATCTCAGCAATAGTGGGGAAGTTAGGAAGCCTAGCCAGTGTTATGACAGGGACACAGGCAACAGGAGATGTCATTCTTGCCAGTGGCACCCAGGAGAGGAGGAATCTACCCCTGTTTCCAGGAATGGGCACAGAGCAGCAAGGAGGCAGCTGAGACAAAGGTGTGGTGGTACAAACTGGGCAGAGTGCTCAGGGCTTGCGGCCGGAGTCCTGTCTGTCTTGTCTGTGCTTGGGGACCATGTCCAGCCTGGACATATCCTCTTACTCCTCTGTGCTGCTGGGCAGCAGCGCTGGCCAACATGTTTGCCTGGCTGCAGCTGTGGTACAACATGACCCTCTGACGTGCTTGCCAGTGGTGACAGCTCCTCCTGGGTGGGCTGGGTCTGTGTGTGCCTGTTGGGGGACATGTGAGCCCCTTTGTAGGATATCCTCCCATCTGCCACTCCCTGGCTCAGCAGCTAAGACCTGTGCTTGCAGGGTTCTTAGCAGCTGGAAGATGGGCCCGAGGATAAGGAAGCCAAGTTACATTCCATTCAGCAAGATTTATGAGCAGGCTCTATTTCTTCCCTCTGTGTTCTGCAAAAACTGTCAGCCCTCTCTCCTGCTCCATGCAAATATTGCTTGGGGGCTTGGGGGTTCCCCAGTTGCTCCACTGTGGTGCAATAACCCAGACAGGGGAGGGACAGGATCATGCTAAGATGAAGTGTGGCTTTGCTGACATCCACTAACCCCTCTGAGCCTTAGTTTCCCCCTAAGAAAGAGATCTATGATGATGTCTGCCTCTGAAAGTCACCATGGAGGTCAGATGCATTAGTTCCTGGGAGGAGCTCTGGCAGGGTTCCTAAGCCACTGAGGCTTGGAAACTGGGGACGGGACTGGGTGTGGCCTCTGCTACACAGCCCTCGCCCCACCCCGTGCTTTACTCTTATGAAAGTCCCAGCTGGACTGAACAGTGGGGAGCTGAGATGGTGCAACCTTGGCTCTGGGGCCCCCCTGCAGCGGGAAGCAAGAGGTGAAGAAAGGGTGTAGCTTGGACCACGTGCCCTGACTTCATCCTTGCTGACTGCATAACTCAGTCCAGTGGCATCCCTTTGCAGAGAGAGTTCCCATCTGTGAAATGGCCACCCCGTATCACAAGAAGTCTCATCAGTTCTTGTAACTTTCTGACCTCTGTGATCCTTTGAGTGGTAGTTGTCGTTCAATAATGAGGCCTCCCTGCTGTGGGAAACTTCTGGGGTCCTGGGTGTCTGCGTCCCTGGGCCAGTCCAGCTCTAAGTCAGAAGTCTTTGTGGTGGCTGACCAGAACCGTCAATTCCCTGTCCCTATTCCTGGCCATGCCATCTCTCCCTGGAAGGGCCTCTTTCCCTCCCCCACTTTCCTACTTGGTCCCCTAGTTATCCTCATAGATTCAACTCAAACATTAGCACCCCGAGAAGCAGCTGGCATTGGTCCTGGGCGGGCAGTCCTCTAAGCTGAGCCCTGGGCACCTCACATGCCTTCATCTGTGTCTTTTCCTGCCTGCCATGATCCAGCCATTCGACTGGCCACTCGTGAAGGTCAGGGGCTGTACTGACCCACTGTGTGGCCCCAGGAACATGGCACAGAATGAGCACTGGCCAGTGTGGCACTGAGCAACTAGACTGTGCCTAGTGCCACTACCTCCCAGGTACAGGCAGGAGAAGCAGGGCTGGGCAGAGCCTCCATGGGACCTTAGCCTTGGCCTGGAGGCAATTCTAGGTTGGTGACTTCTGTTTCCTTTTGTGTCCGTTCTCTGTTCCCTCCTCCCAGCTGCTCGTTCCTATAATATTCCTATGTCCATCCGTGGCCTCTTCCTCATGTACCCATTCCCTAAAGTGACCTCAGCCACCAGACCACTCCCCTCAGCTCCTTCAGTGAGCCTAGAGGTCAGTCTCTAGCCCCGGAGAATTCTGGGACCTTCCTCTGCACACCTGCTCCAGCCGGCTACTCCTTCCCAGGTGCTGGCATCTACCTAGCTGCTCGACCCCAAAGCTTGACTGACTTCCTGGTTCTCTGCCCATCAGTGGGTCTTGTTGCTCCTGCCCTCTCCCACACCCAGTGGTACCAGCCACCATCCCTCTGGGGATAATTATATTTCCTCCTAAACTCTTCAGCTCCAGCCAGGATGCCCTCACTCCTATACCAGGAGCCCTCTATGGCTCCCATCCTCTGCTTGTCCTAACTTCATCTGTTCACATTTTCTTCTCTCCTCCACAGCCACTCCTGCCTCTGGGCTGGTCCTGAACTCACCTGGGCTGTCATATAACTGTTCCTTCTGCCTGGACTGTCAGAGTGGCTCCTGCTGTCACCTCTTCACATTCTTGCTCAGACGCGTCCTTCTGACAGTGCTCCTCGTCCCTACCTTAAACTTGCTTGCCCTGTCTACACCTCAGCCTGCCCTCCTCCTGCTGTGGTCCCCATAGCCTTCTTGAGCAACCTCATTGCCTATGCCAGCATCTCCAAGTGGCCACTCCAAGGGCGGGTGTTTCTGCCTCACTCACTCACCCATCCCTCTTGCCGAGAGCCCTGCTTGGCACGTAGAGGGTGTGATAAATCTCTGTTGAATGAAAGGGATACTTGGAAGGGACATCAGCCACGTGCTTCTCCCTGCATGGTGAGTACCTGAGGTCAGAGCCTGGGGTTTTCTGCCTCCTGGTACCTGGTTGTGCTAGGCCTGTGTACTTGGAGCCCCCGCTGGCCGTGACAGCTGCTTTGATCTTCACACAGACATCAACGAGTGTGTGACGGACCTGCACACGTGCACCCGGGATGAGCACTGTGTGAACACGCCGGGCTCCTTCCAGTGCTACAAGTCTCTCACCTGTGAGCCAGGCTACGAGCTCACAGACGGCGAGTGCACGGGTGAGAAAGCGCTGAGGCCCAGCTTCACATGCGTGTGCACCCCAGGCTGACCACACCCCAGGGATGTCCCTACCCCCACATTCCTGCCATCTGCCCCTGGCCTTCCTACCACCTGCTGGCCTCTATGCCAGTCTCTCCCCTCACTGTGCCTCAGTTCCCCGTTTGCACATGGAAGACTGCTCATGTTCCTTTCACTGGGAAATTCTAGCTTTATAAAAGAAGAGTTTTTTTTTTTTTTAAAGCATCTTAAATACTTCTCAAACTTCTTTTAATGCCAGATGGGGTTCTGGGTACCAGAAGCACTGATGTGAGGTGACCTTTCTGTGACCTTCTGGTATGGGGAAGAGGGGACTTTAGAGGTGGCAGAATGGCCATGGGAGGTGGAAGGGTGTGTCTTTAGTGCAGATCTATAAAGGCCCCATAAAAGTGAGAATGCAGTTGAGATCCAGGCGATGGTCACTTACCTGGAAGGGTGTTTTTGGCCTACGGAACAGCAAGCATAGAGGCTTCTGATATGGAGGAAGGAGCGCAGCAAGGGCCCCAGCTTTGAGCCCTGTGCTCCTATCTCACATTTTTCTGTCTGTGCCTAACATTCTATAGCAATGGAACCTTGCCCGTGCCTCAGTTTCCCCCTCAGGAAGATGAGCTAGTCACAGGATCTACATCTTGTGTTGCTGTGAGGATGACATAAATCACCTCATGTGCTTTGCATAGTATTGGGGACCATGGAGGAACTCGGGGCATGAAGAAGCTTCAGATGTGGAGAAGCTTTGGGGCATGGAGAAGCTTTGGGACATGGAAAAGCTTAGGACCATGGAGGAGCTTGAGGGCATGGAGAAGCTCAGGACCATGGAGGACCTTGGGGCATGGAGAAGCTCGGGGCATGGAGAAACTCGGGGAATGGAAAAGCTTTGGGGCATGGAGAAGCTCGGGACCATGGAGGAGCTCAGGGCATGGAGAAGCTCGGGACCATGGAGGAGCTCAGGGCATGGAGAAGCTCGGGACCATGGAGGAACTCAGGGCATGTGGTTGTGGCATTTTTACTCCTGGAACATGAGCCTCCCTGATGACTTGGCTCTGCAGCCTTGCCGGGATGCAGACCTCTGTGACTGCTGAGGTTACGGGGCATGAGGATGGGACGTGTGACAGGGTTGCTGGATATGTGGATGGGGTGCACCTGCATCCCACCCCTGATGCCCGACCTCTGTATGACAGATGTGGATGAGTGTGTGACAGGCACACACAACTGCAAGCCAGGCTTCTCATGCCAGAACACCAAAGGCTCCTTCTACTGCCAGGCCCGGCAGCGCTGCATGGATGGCTTCTTGCAGGACCCGGAGGGCAACTGCGTGGGTAAGCGGGCTGTGGGCTGTTGTTCCTGGGGTCCTGAGAGTTTTAAAGGCCTGGTGATTCTAAGTGACTGCTCCTTTCTCTAAGCCTCCATGTCTTCATCCTTTGAGTGTGGGTGGTTAGGATATATGCAAAATGGTAGCTGCTCTGCTTGCCCTGGAGCTCTTCCTCTCAAGGCCTCAGTTTACCGTCTTGTGGGACCACACTGGAAGAATGCAGATCATGTGTTTTTGACCCAGGTGACAGGAAGAAAGGGCTATGAAAGGTCTATGATGCAATGCCACAGGGTTCCCGACTGTAGTGAAACCCACGGGAACCTTTACTGTCAAAGCTCAGTGAAGCTGAGCTCTTCTAGATCAGCTCCATGCTGAGCTTAGGGTAGGGACATCCAGTGTGACGGATGCTGGTCACACTGTTGCACGATGTCCTGAGAAGGTCTGAGATATGTCATTCACTTCTCCCAAACAGCCAGGACAGACCACGTCCACAGAGCTGCTGACCTGGCTCCTGTCAGAACACAGATGGCAGAAGGGATGATGAGAGAGGCAAATGGCTAGCAGTGTGCAGGAGGCAGGACTGGTCAGGTGACAGGCAGTCCATGTGACAACAGTGGCTCATCACAAAGAGACCAAATGGCAGAGGGGGTTCTGCCTGTCTGAAGCTTCATCGAGGTTCTGGGGTTCCCCCAGACAGCCTCATTGCTGGATCCCTTCCTGCCCAAGTGCTTGTTGCCTTTAATGTCTCCCAGCACCATGTCCCAGGGCACATGGGATCCTTGGGATCCTGCAGGCCCTGGGACCACCCTCCAGGCCAGAGCTGGCAAGGAGGGGAGGATTTTACATATCCACGCAGTTCCTCAATGGTTTCTGAGTGCCTCCTATGTTCCAGGGTTCTAGGTAGGGCAGCCATAACATAGGCTGAACTGTTTTGTGGGGAGGAGACCAAATAGGCAGTCATGTTCATAAGAACATCAGTAATTCATGTGTACTCTGATAAATAATTAACAACCTATAACCAGCCAGGAGAGTCTCCTTGAGATAACACTGGCCAATGGCCTGAGGAATGAAATAAGCTAGCACTAGAAACATTAGGGACAGTGTGTGGCAGGTAATGGAGCGCTCGCTCTCTCTCTCTCTCTCTCTCTCTCTCTCTCTCTCTCTCTCTCTCTCTCTCTATATGTGTGTGTGTGTGTGTGTGTGTGTGTGTGTGTGTGAGAGAGAGAGAGAGAGAGAGCACTGCAGAGTTGGGGGAGCAGCTGGCAGGCCGCTGTATTATCAGTACTGGAGGCACTGTTTGGAAAGCAAGAGCTGCCATTCCAGTCACCCCAGCTGCCTGCCTTCCCCTTGCTTTAGCTGTTCCACTGGACAGATGTGGACAGATGTAGTCAGCCTAGTGGCTCTGGCTTCTGGAGGTGGGACTCTCATATATCAGGGTTCAGGGGTGGGATGGTCTAGGCTGAAGGCCCAGAACTGGTCAGACAAGCATAGGAGTGGGTGAAACAGGCTCTCCAGCACCCTGTCCCTTTTACAGACATCAACGAATGCACATCGTTGCTGGAGCCCTGCCGCCCGGGATTCAGCTGCATCAACACAGTGGGTTCCTACACATGTCAGAGGAACCCCCTGGTCTGCGGGCGTGGTTACCATGCCAATGAGGATGGCTCTGAGTGTGTGGGTAAGGTTGGAGCCTCCCTGAATCCACGCAGCCTCCCCATCTAGCTCTCTGCCCAAGAGGCCCTGTAGAGGAGCCGTCCAGACCTCAGGGTGCCTTACTTGCCTGCCCCACAGATGTGAACGAGTGTGAAACAGGTGTGCACCGCTGTGGTGAGGGCCAGCTATGCCACAACCTCCCTGGATCCTACCGCTGTGACTGCAAGCCCGGCTTCCAGTGGGATGCATTCGGCAGGACCTGCATCGGTAAGGGATGCTGGGGTCTGGGATCCCCTGGAACTTCTGGATATCAGCCTTCAAGCCACCCCTTCCTCCGTGTTCTAGCCCTCTTGTCCTCCTTGCCTCTCACCCTTTACCCTGGGTACCTCTATTTCTGGACCACTTCCCGTGCGGTTGCCCACTCTGTGCCCGCTGCTCATTGTCTCCCCTGCAGATGTGAACGAATGCTGGATCTCACCGGGCCGCCTGTGCCAGCACACTTGCGAGAACACACCGGGCTCCTACCGCTGCTCCTGTGCTGCCGGCTTCATTTTGGCTGCAGATGGCAAGCACTGTGAAGGTACTTCCCACCCTGACTTCTGACCTCTGACCGCAGGCACTAGATACCACTTGGACAGACAGGCTCTGCTCCTGCTGCGATCACAGGGAGTTTGCTGCCAAGATGCCACAAGGCAACCGTGAGAGCTCAGGTGAAGGAGCAATGGCCACGTGGTTCCCAGGGATGATGTCACCAATCCATAAGGTTTAGGAGAGTCTATTTTTTCTGGCTTTTCAGGAATTTCAGTATGAATGTAGAATTAGCTGCTACTTGCACATTGCCGATGGCATAAGCCTTGAGGTACACACTGACCTAAACCAAGTGTGGGCATGGACTATGGCTGTGGGTCAAGTCTTCTCAAGTGTGATGGGCCTGTAGCTGGGGAAATGATGGCACACTGTCTCCACACATGCCCCTAGTGCAGCTGGCTCGGTCTGCTGGGGAAGGAAGTCATGAGGAAGCTCAGTGAGAAGCTGGGTCATGGCATCTCTGGCCCCATTTTCTTTGCACTGTCTCCCTCACTCTCTTCCACATGAGAAAGATCTCCCGAGACTTCGGTGGGACTCCCAGTCCTCTGGGCTTAGCACATCCAGGTTGGGCGTGAGCAGCTTGGCGCGGGCAGGGCCTCTGTCTCAGCATTCTGCCTAGGCACAGCTCCTACATTCGTCTCTGCGCTCCCACTGCTGCGTGCTGGAGACGTGGAGGTGAACTGCGCATGGATTCCGCTGCCCAGAGCGGACCAAACCACACATTGATACATGTCTTTGTGAATGGCATGGATTTTAGGAGTTAGACACCGTCAGGCATGGCTTGCCCTCTTTTACATTCCCTCTGTCCTGTCCACCTTTGCCTCCTTGATGTTCCTCAGAAACACCCAGCAGCTCCCACTTCAGGGGCTTTGCACATGCTGAGCCCTCTACCTGAAGAACCCCTTTCCCAGATGGTCACATGGCCCTGATCCGCTGATCACATCCTCCCTGACCACTTTATATAAGGCTGCAGCCCACCACAGGACCACCGTGAGGCACCCCCTTCCCATTTCTCTGATGTTTCCCCCTTGCCACTTGACATACTTAGGCATGCTAGCCGTCTCGTTTCTACCACTCTTTCTCCTCTCCTCTCCTCTGTCCATGTGAGCTAGCTTTCCCAGAAGATATTGTCTGCCTTGCTCATAGCTGTCTCCCCAAGTCCAGTGTGGGCCTGGCACAGTCTATTCTGAAATGTTCAGTGGGCAGATGCTCTGAGGAAGTCATGAACAAACCTTCCTGATTCACCCCCACTCCAGCTCCTGCACCCTCCCCCACTTTCATGCGGTGTCAACTCTTGGCCTATGGTGCACCCAGGTGGCTCGAGAGCCATCTGCTCCAGCAGTTGTATGTCCCCAGCAGGATAGCACCAGGCTCTGCCTTGACTTTGTCCTGGGGCCAGAGGACCTGTTCTTGCTGTGTTCCTTGCCTGGTCCCACCCTCACCAATGGGTGGATGAAAGGAATGGCTGTCTGAACAAGGATACGGGTGAGCCAGCCCAGCCCAATATATGGGCTGGGAGGCTCCACCGTGATGGAGACTGTATCCCCACAGATGTGAATGAGTGTGAGGCCCGGCGCTGCAGCCAGGAATGTGCCAACATCTACGGCTCCTATCAGTGCTACTGCCGTCAGGGCTACCAGCTGGCAGAGGATGGGCATAGCTGCACAGGTGGGCACCTGTCTTCCCCCACGGACTCTGTGAAGAAGGGACCCATTTCCTGTGTGCTGGGATAGGTCTAAGTTCATATCCCAGCTTACAGTGTTTTTGCTGTGGGACCTTGGGTCTCTCTACTCTTACCTAAGGTTCCTCTGCTGTAAAGTGAGATGATGACCCTGATCTCAACAGGAGTGTATCACCCAAGTCGGGCTGGTACCGTCATGATCAGTAACACACATTGTTGTGTGAGGTGCACTCCAGTTCTAGCCCCCATCGTCTATGTGGCTCTGAAAAGATCACACGCACCATTAGAGCCTTCTTGTCTTCCCTTGTAAAACGGGCCCCTGGGATTCCCGGCTGTGCCGGTGGATGGCTGGCTGAGGCTCACCAGCTGACCCTTCCTGGCAGACATCGACGAGTGTGCACAGGGCGCTGGCATTCTCTGCACCTTCCGCTGTGTCAACGTGCCTGGGAGCTACCAGTGTGCATGCCCAGAGCAGGGCTACACTATGATGGCCAATGGGAGGTCCTGCAAGGGTAAGTGACAGCCTCCACTCCACCAGGCCTTGGACAGCTCTGTGCATACACTAGGCGCTGCAAACTGCCTCGTGCTTGGAGAGCTGCACTAATCCCATGTGCTCAGAACAGCTCTGCTCGGGACAATAGTCCCATGTCCAGTCCTGGGGTAAGGAAGAGGATGGGCTTCCAGCCACTCATGCCAGCATAGAATCTCCCAGGCTTGGCCATGAACCTGTCCCCTGCCCTGGTGTGAAGAGACAGGGAACTGTCTACGAGCCTCAGAGACCCAAGTTGGTGTCCTCAAATTTCCATCACACTGTCTAGCAGCAGGTTGGAACAGGAAAGTGTGTGGTCCACAGGCCGGGATATAGGGAAGGAGTCCAAGGGAGGTCAGCACTGTCTAGTGCAGGTTGACAGCCCCCTGTCACCACAGTGCGAGTCAGGAGATAGGGGAGGTGGCTCTGCCACTGGGGACACAGAAAGCCCCAGCTTTAGCAGTTTATCAGATTTGCTACAGAGGAGATAGTTCTGGGATGGACCAGAGTGACTTTGACTCTCCCTCTGAGCTGGATCCCTGAGCTATGATTCTAACCAGTGCCACTGACCACAAAATTTTGGGCCTGCCAAGACATCAAGGCAAGGTGGCCGTGGGAAGGGCCCTGAATCCTCCTCAAGAGAAGCTTTGGACTTGAATCCTGGGTGGCCTTGTGCAGTGAACAGATCAGTGGGTCTCGGTGGTTAGCTCTTCCTGCCCCCGTGTGTCTTGAGGGAAAGAGTGCCTTAGGCATGGGGAGGACAGGTAGGCAACTCTGCCTTCAGTTGGTGGCTGTGGGTCCTGGGAGTTAGTCCAGCACCAGGTTGCATCCCCATTAGTGGGGCACTTGCTGTGCAGTGGGCACCTTGCACTTTGTTCTGAGAACCTGAGAAGCCAGCATGGTCAGGGCCCACTGCCGCTGTGTGATGGTGATGGGGCTGGACAGTGAGCCACACTCTTAGACCACATGGTGTCTGGGACCCAGGCCTCCAGCCGGGTGGGAGTGGTTCAGGCTGGGTTTCTACATCATGAGGACTCTCTTATCAGCCCTACTTTCCCCTCCCAGACCTGGATGAGTGTGCACTGGGCACCCACAACTGCTCTGAATCTGAGACGTGCCATAACCTCCAGGGCGGTTTCCGCTGCCTGCGCTTCGAGTGCCCACCAAACTATGTCCGTGTCTCGGAAACGTGAGTGCCTTCAGCTCTGGTGTGACCCAGCGCCCTTCATGGCCCCTGTGCCACAGGCCCAATGGCAGGTGGTCCCTGCCGTGGCCACTTCCTGCCTCTTCCTGTAAAGCACTAGGAAGAGAATAGAGGAATAGAGAGCTGTCTAGGTACATAGAGGGCTGTCACCTCCAAGACAAGTCAGTTTAATCTGGAGCCAGGTATGAATGGCCACAGCCCAGGAACATGAATTAAGGTTGCCTCAAATAACATGCTCATGGAAGCAGTTTTATGAAGTCAATCAGTTAATTAACCTTATAGAATCTTTAACACAGACATAGTATTTGTTGGGAACTTCAGTTCCCAACCTCACCTCCTTACACACAGACACACACGCACACATGCATGCACGCACACACACCCCTCGTACCTCACCTACTGTCTACCTGCCCTCCCCCCCAGCGTTTGACCCCTTGCTATAGTTCTACTCATTACCTCCCGGGGAGTTCTGGGGACCTGCAGCCAGAGCAGCCTCATGGTGCAGCTTCATGAGACAACCCCCAGTGGGGGCCTCCTGAGCACACCATCAAGCTGTTCCTGTCCCTACCCTGTCATCTGGCTGCTGGCTGCATTTGTAGGATCCTGCCAGGCACTCACCAGGTTGTAGACTGAGGCCTCAGTTCCTCGCCCCTCAGCCTCTCAAGGGCTGCCTGGGATCTGGCCTCCTTAGTGCAGGCCACTAGGTGAGGGAGATGCAGAATTTAAGCTGACTTTAACTTGGAGGTGACAACACCCATCCCTGCAAGAGGAGACAGGTGGAGTGTGCCTGCCAGCAGGCAGCACTCAGGTTGTATCAGGAAGTGGGGTGTAGTGGGAGGGGAAGAAAGGAAGGAGCAAACATGGATGAAAAAGAGCTGCTGACAGGCCTGCTGGGACCCTTGCTGGGCACTGCCAACCACACCCCACCAGGAGACCATCTCTTAGTGGGAACTGAGGCCCAGAGGTAAAGTGATATCTGGACTCCTAAGGGTAGAGCTCACATTTGACCTCTGGTCCTCTGGTTCCTGAGCCAGCTTCTGGGTTCTGTCCCATCTCTGGGATGGGAGTGAGGGTCCCCAGCCACTGACCAAACGTCCTCCCCTCACAGGAAGTGTGAGCGCACCACATGCCAGGATATCGCCGAGTGCCAGACCTCGCCAGCCCGCATCACGTATTACCAGCTCAATTTCCAGACTGGCCTACTGGTACCCGCTCACATCTTCCGCATTGGCCCTGCTCCTGCCTTTGCTGGGGACACCATCTCTCTGACCATCACCAAGGGTAATGAGGAGGGCTACTTCGTCACAAGCAGACCCAATGCCTACACTGGCGTGGTATCCCTGCAGAGGTCTGTCCTAGAGCCCCGGGACTTTGCCCTGGATGTCGAGATGAAGCTGTGGCGGCAGGGCTCGGTCACTACCTTCCTGGTCAAGATGTACATCTTCTTTACCACCTTTGCCCCATGAGGTGCCACGTGAGCCAGTCCCTCCAGGTGGCATCTGGGCAGCTGTGCCACTGCTGAGTGGCCTTTACTGTGACTTTGTGACCTAACATAATCATGCTGATATGTTGGTCTCCGGTCTTTGCCCTGGAAAGGAGGGAGATGTTCCCCAGCAGGCAATGGGTACAGGTCAAGGTCACCCAAGACTGGATGATGGCCTGCAGACTGGAAACCGCCGCAAGGGGCTTCAGAACTCCACTCCGTGACTCTGGCTAAAGCTGATATTCTATTCCTGGTCCCACTGTGTTTTTTCAATTCAAAAAACGACAAACAAACCCATCTGTGCCTAGTGGCAGGCACAGGCCTTTAATCCCAGCAGTGGGGAGGCAGAGGCAGAAAGATCTCTCTGAGTTCCAGGCCAGCCTGGTCTATATTAGGAGTTCTACCAGCTGGGGCTGCATAGAGAAATCCTGTGTAAAAAAAAAAAGAAAAAAGAAAAAAAAAGAAGAAAGAATTCATCTCAAGTTTTTTTTTTGCTATAGTTTAATTATAAGAATAGTATGTATACATTATTAAAATTGATCAAATAGCACAAAAAGGTTATTTAGTCTCTTTGTCTCCTTTCTTTTGTAAAAATGTTGGAGTTTGACATCAGTACCAGGACATCACAGGGCCCGTAACCTAGTGATGAGCTTAGAGTGAGATCCGAAGGTCAGTTAGCTGACCTTTTTCCATTACAAGCCTCTCCTCCTGCCCACACTCGTTCCCTCCTGCTGCCCCCTCCTCCTCAGATGTGGACCCTAGCTGCTTGCCTTGTCATCTTGGATATGATGGCAGCAGGTCTTGAGTGGACTTGGGTGGGGCTAAAACAGATACGTATTTCTTTGAGCCTGTGTGATTTCAGCTCGGTTAGGCTTCAGCCAAGGAGGCACCTATGAGAACGTGGGAAACCAGGGCCCTGAGAGCAGAGGGACGGTGCCTAAGGTCTACAGCGAGGGTCAGAGTGGGCATGCCAACTCCACTGTGTGTCCCCTGAGACAGGGTTTCTTTCTGTGAGCAGTCTAGAACAGTTAACATGTGGCAAGCGGCAGTCAGTATATTACTATGGGATGGAAACTGAGCTGGGTCAAGCAGATCTGTAATCCCAAGTACTTGGGACACTGAGGCAAGAGGATTGACAGTTAGTGGTAGCTCTGTCCCAGAGTTAAAAAAAAGGGTGGGGGGGGCTGAGGATGTAGTGTAGTGGTAGAGCACTTGGTTGGTTCACTCTCTAGTACCACACAGGAAAACCAGATGGTGGAGAGAGCATAGGCACGGCTGAGTGTGTCACAGGTAGTAACAGCAGTGTGGGTGTCCATGCACACAGTTGCTTGGGACACCAGCTCTGGCTGGGTGTAGAAAATCTTACTGGGAGCAGTGGGTAGAACCTGGAGAAGTGGCCCGCGGGAATGGTGGCACATAGCCCCCAGTGGCTGGCATTCTTTTTAAAGATGTTTTTTAAGAAACCACATTTTGGTATAAATTCTCCTGGTTTTAAGCTGTGGTTGAAATTTTAAAAACAAAAATTGGGCATGAGGGCCAGCAAATGGCTCAGTGGGTAAAGGAACCTGATAGACCTGAGTTGGGTTCCCAGGACTCACATGGTGGAAGGAGAGAACTGACTCCCACAAGCTGTCCTCTGACCTCTGCACTCGTGCTCTGGCATGTGCGTGCATACGTGCTCTCTCTCTCTCACACACACACATGAGCACACACACTCACTTTCTAAATACATTTTTTTAAAGGAAAGCAGTAAACATGGGAGCTGGGAAGATGGCCTAGTGGTTAAGAGATTCATATGGCAGCTCACAATTATCTGCAACTCTAATTCCAGGGGATCTGATGCCCTCTTGTCCCTGTAGACACCAGACACACGTGGTGCACATGCACACATGCAGGTAAAGCAGTATAGTGGCATTTCATTTTTATTAACTCTCTGGTCTTCAGGCAAGCTTTAACAGAAAGTTAAACAGCCCAACTGGTCAGCCTTACAGACCAGGCAGTGGTGACACACACCTTTAATCCCAGTAGCTACACTAGTTGCTGTAGAAACTGGGCATGCATGCCTTTAATCCCAGTGGTACAGGTCTTTAATCCCAGCCCTAGAGAGGATTATTAAACAGGAAGAAACAGTCTCATTCTGAGATTTCTGGAGGCAGGATCGCCATTTCAGACTGAGGTGGAGGTAAGAGCCGGTGACTGGCGGCTTTGCTTTTCAGATCTTCAGGTTGAACCCCAATTTCTCGTAGTTTTTATTAATTGTGCTTCATAAAACATTCATACACATAAGAAAGAATAAATAAATCTTAACAAAATAAAATGAAGATAAACCAAGCAAATCCTACGGTCACAGCTCTCGCGGAGGTCATCACCCAGTGACTTCTTCTCCTCCCTTTCACTGCCCCCTCTCCCCAGGAGAGTAGCAGAAGTTGCTCCTCTGCTACTGGCCTACCCAACTCCCTTCTCAGTTCTTTGGCCTTCAGAGTCCCAGAGCTCACAGCTCTGCTGTGACATCATCTGCAAGACAAAGGACTAGATGGAGCCCCATTGACAAGCACATCAGTGACACCGGGATATAGGTCACTCCCCAGCTGGCAGCACCTGCCCCTGTTCTCTTGCCGCCTGGGGCATCCTGCCAGCTCATGGCTACTTCCCCTGGATCTGAATTAGGGTTCCTGGACTCTTTGGGGGGCAATGTCTCAGCTGCATCCATCAGTATTTCCGATGGGGAAGATGAGCCCTAGCAGCGTTTGACTGCAAACTGGCCAGCAACTGGTCTCAGCTGTGCTGCTGGGCAGTCTCTGTGGCTTCTATTCTGCAGCTCCTTTTGTGGAAGCATTCCCCATCATGCTGGTCAAATACCCCTGCTCCACTACATTTCAGGAGGAGCCAGATTCCCACCGTTCATAGTGGTTCAAGATCTCCAGTCCTCACAGAATTGCTCCCCTGACTCCCATCTTCCAGGTATGGCTAACTCTCCCTGGTCCCCGAGGAGCCCCATGGGGACATCTTGACTTTCATATGGCCCGAGGCTACAACAAGAAACCTTGTCTCAAAAAACCAATAAAGAAAGAAAGAAAAGAAAGAAAAAAATACACACACACATGCTTTTCACTTTATTTATTTAGGCAGAAATGGGATGAATCTAGGGCCTTGTGCATGCAAGGCCAGTATTCTGCATTAGGCTATTTCTGCCTTTTCTTTTTTATGCTCAGATCAGGTTTCACTAAGTGGCCTAGACAGGCTTTGGACTTGACATCCTTCTGTCTCAGCCTCCTTAGTAGCTAGGATTAGATGGCTTAAAATAATATTTGTCCTATTGTGAGTTACTCTTTCCAGTGCTGGAAATGGAGAGATAGGGCCCTGTAGGTGCATCTGCTTCTGAGCTCCATACCCAGACAGCAGTGTGATGGTTTGGTTTGTGTTTGTAACTTTTCTGTTGTTGTTATAACACCAAGAGCAAGGTGACTTAGAAAAGGAAAGTTTCTTCGGGATTGCAGTTCCTGAGAGACAGCAGTCCATCATGATGGGAAGTGTGACGGCCAGCAGCAGGCTTGGCGGTCTGCGCAGCAGACTGCAGGCAAACCCTAAGAGAAAGCGAATCAGAAAGCGGCACTATGCTTTCAACTCCCAAAGTCTGCCTTCTGTGACACACTTCCTCCAGCAAGACCACACCTCCTAAACCTACCCAAACGGTGCCACCAACTGGGGACCGGGGCCGAGACTTTGAAGGCATCTTATGTAAACTACCCCTGGGAGTGATAAACACAGGGGTGCCACGGTATCTACAACCTTAGATTTTCATTGTTCTTCCAAGCTGACTACATTCTGATTCTTCAGGCTCCCATATTAGTTATCCTGCCCCCTGTCCCCCTGTGTGCTGTGCCATGATACACCAGAACCCCTCCCCTCAATCACATGGCACCCCTCTTTGACTGTTCTTCCTCTGCCCTCCGGGGTCTTGCTCTCAGCTTCTCTGTGAGGTCACCTTCCAAGGACTCCACTTATGAGGAAGATTGCATGTTGTTTCTCTCCCGTCCCTGACTTGACTGTCCTCTACACTGGGAGTAAAGCGCAGCTGTCTGAGGCCCTTCCGGGTTGGTGAGCAGCTGGAGCTCATTGGGTCACCTCAGAGGGTACTGCACCAGTTCATCCCCTCTGCGTAGATCTAGAAATGTCCCCCACTGGATTGTGACCCCTCCCTCTCTCCATCTCACCTCTAGGTTTGCCCACTCTGATGATGAACTTCACTGTGTGGCCACAGACATTTTTTTCTGGTGGGGGGGGCGGCTGAGGCTCCAAGGGCAGGAGCTTTTCTCCCTCTGAGGTTAGGGAATTAGCCCACACCAACCCAACTCCTGCCAGAGGATTTTCACTACTTCCTGTTTCCTTCTACTCCATGAAGTCAACTCCTTAAGAGTTGAATTGAATTGGTCCCTAACTCCATTGGGAATGGTGATCAGGTGTTACACACGATAATCTCAGTACCTGGGAGATGAAGGCAGAAGGATCAGGATTAAAGACATCTTAAACTAGAGTGAGTTCAAGGCTAGCTCAGACCTCTTATGCTAGGGAACATTGATGAAGACCACGTGCCTGTTACAAAACATCACAGACCCCTCTCAGGGTACCATACCTGACCCTGCAGGATCTTGGCTGGATCTCAGCAGCTTTGAGGACTGGGAGTAAATCAGACGATGCCTCCCGTTGGGTTTGTCAGGAGTCAGCCTCATAATTGGGCTGGAGCTGTGGGGTCCTCGGTAGGAAGGCCATGGACACAGGCTGTCATGTGGCCGCTCACCGTGGCTGCATGGCTGAAGTCTGCTGGTCAAGTTTCTCACCGTCAGGTTCTTTCTCTTTTTCTCCACTCTATCAGTTACTCCTTTCTGTTGCCATGATAAAATGCCAAGACCAAAAACAACTTTGAAGAGAAAAATCCTTTGGCTTCCAGTTCCTAAGGAGACTGTCATGACGAGGAAGGTAGGGCACCAGGAGTGTGGACAGCCTGGTCGTCAGGAGGTAGAGAGGGAGAGCCGGAAGCAGGACCAGGCTATAAAACCTTAAAGCCCTGCCCCCAGTAACATACCAGTGATGTACTCCTCCTCCCACCCCCTGCAAAGGCTCCGCCTCCAAAAGGTTCCACAACCTCCCCAAACAGTGCCACCAAATTAGAGCAAGCTCTTAAATACATGAGCCTTTGGTGACATTTCTAGTTCAAACCACGATTCCCCATCATCCTCTGTTGTCACATATATATAGTGGAGTAACAGCCACTTGATCAGAAGCTCAATTAAAGCAACCAGAGGCTTAAAGGGTCCCCATCATGGTAGGGGGACTTAGGGGGCTGAGACCTTAAGCTTGGAGGTCTTAGTTGATCTAAGGGTAGACAGGAGAAAGCACACGGCCTGAACGTGCAGTTAGTAGTTTTTCAGTTAATTGGGTTTTCAATGTGTGTGCATGGGTGTTTTGTCTGCTTGTATATCTGTGCATTTGGGCATCCTTGTGTCTAGAGAGGCCAGAGAGGCTGTCAGATCCCCTAGGACTGGAGCTAAAGTTAACTGTGAGCAGCCAGTGGGTCCCCTGGAAGAGCAGTCAGTGTTCTTAACTGTGGAGCCAACATCTCTCCGGCCCCAATGGATATATGGCTTTTGAAAAGTTAGGCACTCAGCATTTTAAGCTTGTGATGAATGTGTATCCAGGCCAATGCTATTGGCTGCAAGTCCTCTGAGGGGCGCTCTCTCCCCCTTGGCCCTCTTGAAGCTACCTGGGCTGTCCCAGATGCCACCAGCAGACTCTGCCACAGAGCATGGAGCCTGTGTGAGGATTCCTCTAAAGAGGACACACGTGCAAGAGGGCATGCTGTCTGCATGTGTCAAAGCTCCATGTGTCTGTACATAGGGTTGTTCCAATAACAGTGGTACGCAGATGCTGGCACTGTGCTTCTCAAATGCTAAGGGGACACACAGCTAACTTGCTGATGGTCTGGGTGGGCAGAGGGGGGTGTCCATGGCACATGAATACCTGGGGTGTTTAACTAAGCCTCTAGGATACACTATTAACCAGAGTTCATCCTGCAGCAGAGGCAGCAGAAGGCCTCTGACTTCTTGGCATGACATTTAGAGAAGTTTGGAGCACCATATAAACAGTGAGAAAATGTACCTATGGTTTTAGGCCTTGAACTTCTCTGAAAGCTCCGGGCTTCCTTTTTCTCCTGATTTTCTTAAGTCAAGCTGTTCTCTTGAAAGTTTCTAATTTGATGACCTCTTGAGATCACATGATTTAGACAGGATGGCCCAGAGACACCACAAATCTTTGTGTATATACAGAGCCATCCTGCTGTGGGCAGGGCAGTGTTTTCTGGGGGCTATAAATGGGGCTCACAGGAGAGGGCTCCAGCCGGATTCTGTCGCACGGTGGAGCAAGGGCGCCCTCTCGTGGCTGCATCCCAACCCAGTCAACAAGTAATGGCAAAGGTGGATTTGGGCAGAGGTGTTTTCAGTGCCAGGGGAGGCTTTGAGGCCTCACATCGTGGCCCGAAGTGACTTTGGAAAAATTTTAGTGTGAGCTGACGCCAGAGGTCTATGTGGACAGTTGGAGATTAAGTGGGATGCCTGGCAATGGTCCTTGAGGGGACCAGCAGAGCTAGCTGTCCTTCCTTAAGCCATGTGTCTGGGTCCATAGTCACCCTAGAGTCAACTTCCCTGCCCCACCTAGGACTAATGGATCCCGACATGCAAGAGTCTTCCCGGAAAACAACCCCTGTGAAGGCCTGGGACTTCCTGGTCTGTGGGCAACACACTCCACCCAGAGAAGCAGCCCCGTGCTTCAAGCTCCGTGCTGGGGGCTCGAGTCTCGCCTCACCCACCACAACCTAGGCAGAGTTTGGCCATATAAGGATTCACACATTGTGAGGACGGCCAAAGCTAGGAAAACAAGAGAAGCCACAGGCTGGCAGAAAATAATTGCAAAAGCGAAGCTGATAACGGACAACTGTCACGCATAGAAGGGGCTCCTAACACACGACAGCAGACGATGAGCAGACATCTCGGTGAGAACGCGCATGTGCGCTGACGACTGATACGCACGTGAAAGTATGACCTGTTTCTGTCACTACGGAGCTGCCAGTGAGACCCAGCTGCCACAGCCCCTCGTGTGAGCTTTCGCCTTTCAGTTAGCCACCCAAAAAACATCAGAGAGGAAGTTCCAAAAACAAATAAGCCAGGAATTGATGAGACGGCTCAGTGGGTAAAGGCCCTTGCCAAGTGGCCTGAGTTTGATGCCAGAAGGTGGAAAGAGAGAGCCGACTTTACCAGGTTAACCTCTGACCTCCACAGGTGGCACCCATCCACACACACACACACACACACACACACACACGTGTATGCACACACAGGACTAATCAATGTGGGGGCATTTGAGGCGGCTCAGTGGGGAAGAGCGCTCACTGTACTTGCAGAGGTCCTTCAGGTGAAGAGAATCGGTAAGCGCTCCAGAGCCTCAAGTGAAGAGGGCTCAGTTTCCAACACCCACACAGTGGCTCACAACTCTGGTCCCGGGGGATTTTCTGGCCTCTGGTGACACCCAGCATACATATGGTATGCAAACATAATTGTAGGCAAAACATTCATATGCATAAAATGAAAATTGATTTAAAAATAACAAAAATTTAAAATAAGTAATTCATAATTCTCTGGCTTTGACCTCTCCCACACTGAATGACACACTGTCTTGCTTTCACTCTCTGTTATCCTCAGGGTATGAGTTGCCCTGCCATTCCGGCTGTCTGTCACTGCCATCTTGGTTGTAGAATCTACTGTCTTATCCCAGTACTGGCATTCAAATGACTCTTGTTTTGTTTTGCTTTTCAAGTTTTAATTCCTGGTTGTTTTGAGAAAAGGTCTCCTGTGGCTCAGGCTGACCTTGAACTCACTGAGTAGCTGGGACTGGTCTTGAGCTCTTGATCTTTCTGTGTCCACTTCCCAAGTGTTAGGGTTGCAGCTATGGCCACGGTTGCCCAGGAAAGTGGCCCTTGCTTTGCCTAGAATGACTCCAGAGTAGTGATGCTGGCAACCCAGGTGTGCTGAAGAGAAGCCGTGAGCGCCTCCCATCTGGGGCTGTGGTGTTTGCTGGGAAATGTCCCCAGAGGCTGATTTAAAGACTTGGTACCTAGTTGGTGACTCTGTCTGGGGGACGTTTAGGCTTTGCTGGAGGAAGTGCAGCACTGAGGGAGAGCTGAGAGGATGCAGCTTCTCCCCGCATCCCGAGTCCACCGGCTCTGCTCTGTGCATCTTGTTGAAAATGGGACCACTCAGCTTTCCACTCCTGTCTCCACACCTGTTGAGTGCTGCCATATTTTCCTGCCACAGTGGACCCTCATCCCTCTGAAACCATAGCCCAGTAAACCCTTTCTTCTAGAAGTTGCCTCGGTCGTGGTGTTTTTACCACAGCAGCAGAAAGGTGACTGGTACATCCCCTCGTGGGAAGAGGATCTGGGCATGCTCTCCTCAAGGGGACAGGAGCCAGATGTGCTCCCCTCGGGTGAAGGGAAGTGAGTGCTCCCTCACACGAGGAGGAAGTGTTTTCTCTGAGCCAACGGGAGTGGGGTGGGGAGGAGGGGGAGAGAGAAGTTAGATAGCCTTTGTTACAGCACAGCACAGCATCTGATCGCTGTGTTGTTGCTGCCTTGTGCTATTTCTGCATGTCTCCCCAGGCCTCATTGATAAAATGAACCATCGTAGGTATGTATATAAAAGAAAAACACAAGACCCATGGGACTCCGGGCCATCTGCCATTTTAGGTGCCTACTGGGGATCTTGGAGCTTGTTCCAGGATAATGTGGGGGGGGGGTACACATCCACTTTGATCTTTGCTGAGATCTGAGTGAATTCACCAAAGGGAGTCTGTGTTACTATCCCAATCACACAGGTTGCTGAGGAATTCAAAGAGTGGCTGGGGCCAGACAACTAGGGATGAGCTAGAGTGGAAACGGACGGGGTGAGAAGGCAGAGATCCCAGGCAGACGCGGAAGCTGTGGTTTCCATCGCTGGAAGAGTCCAGGTGCAGCTAAGCCTCCAGGGCTAAGGGTCTCAGACACCCTAACATTTGCCGCTACGGAGGTTATCTAGGGCAACCCAAAGTTTGAGCGCTGTAACATCAGTCACTGCAGGAGCTGAGGAGCCCGGTACCTGAGACCCGTCCAGGAGCCGTGACACCAGCATGCACCCGCTTGCTGCCGCTAATCATTGCTAGAAGCCTAGCGTTACAATAGCTGCCCAGTGCTAGGCCCACTGGGGGCTAAAGCAGAGGGTAATGAGCCTCCAGCATGAGCACCCACAGCTCTGAGTTCTTGGCTTCTAAATCTGAGAAGAACTGAGTCCTGGCTTCCAGGGCTTTCTTTAGCTGTGGTCTCTGGCTCTGCCATCTGACACTCAAGGACTGGGACTACCCACTGGAGGGTTTCCCTTTGCTCTTACACCCATATCTGGGTACACAAGGACTCCAGCAGCAAGGCTCTGGGTGCTACCCCAATGCTTCAAGTCTCGCTCATCCAGTGTGGAACCTGACATCATGGTAGTGCCCTCTCCAGGCAGTGGGGGAGTGTTGATGACACCTAGCGGTCAAGGGAGGGATTGCTAGCAGCTGGGTAGGTGCAGACTGGGTAAGCTGAGAGGTGGCCAGGGGGGTACATAAACAAGGGTGTGCCGAACCCACATGACGCCCCTCACTTGTTCCCAAACTCCAATGGACACGCCATTTTTCCTGTCACTCCTGCCACAGGCAAGGCATCCCTGCCACTTTGGCTGTGGCTGCCAGGCACCTTAGAACTCCCATACCCCATTTTCTCTCAATGTACACAGAAATTACATTGACTTGAGACTTGCTGCTGGAGAGCATTGTATGGGTTAAGAGGCCCACTAGAGCCCCACCACGGGCCTCTTGGTGCTCTGATAACTGTAATTTCTGTGTAATTGGCATTTAAGAAATGCTAGGTGTTCCCAGCCGCCAGCCCACATGCACACACATGCACACAGGGGTGTACACCTATGGGAAGGTGACTCCTGTGTGTGGCCAGTGTGGGATGCTGACCATAGGTCACATTTGCTGAGTCGATCTGGCCACCCACGTGACAGCAGGCAGTCCTAATAGCTGTGCTGGGCAGTGGCTGTAAATGAGGCCTGTCCTACGCTGGGTGCTTGGAGGACCTGGGTGTCTAAGTGTGGGGAGCTTTGTGGGTGGCACCCAACCCACAGCTCTGTGATGTTTGGCCTTTGTGACTCCCAGGCCCTTGCCCAGCCACTCTCAGGGGTTGGAAGTGATGCAGGACTGGTCTACCTACGTTGACTGCGCTGGGAGGAACATGTGTGGCCAATGCCTTTCTATGCCTGTCTCCATTTTATAGACACAGAAACCAAGGTCTAGAGAGGTTCCATATTCTACTCAGGGACCCTAACTAGGGCTGTTAAGAGGCTGTGGTGGGGCTGGTCCTCCTGAGCCCATCTGCCACACCTTCTGTCCCGTTCCCACCACCACCACCACAGAGTTGGTGTTTCTCATGGCCTTCACAGTTCCTGCAATAGCTCCCCTCTCCGTCCCCACTGCCCAGACCAGCACCAGGCATAAAGTGTGCAGATAAATGCTAAGTGAATCAGCTCCACTGGTATACTCGGTCTGGGAGAAAGGGGGCTCATTTCCACTCTTCAGAGTTCACCAGAATGTCCAGGGTGAGCCGGTTCTGGAGGAAAAGGTTGATGGAGCAGTTGGATAGGAGTTGCCTAGGTGTCCTCTCTCTACCCATGAAGCTGCTGTTAACTCGGCACCGGCCCCAGAAACTGGGCTTGCCTCCAAGGCTCTCTGTGCCCTGGTGGATCAGTCAGAGACAGCCTTATCCTCATTCCTGTCCATTTTATCAGATCAGAAGCTCAAGGCCAGCTCTGCTTGGCTGAGGTCAAGGCTTCTGAGGCTGCCCTCCCTACTCCAGGACTCCACGAGGCACAGGAAGGGTGGGAACAGGAAGGGACTGTAGGGCTTCCATGCTGGCTCGAGGGCTCTGCCATCAGGGTCAGGGTTTATGCCTGAAGCTCCCACTCGTAGGCCTGTTCATCAGGACGACGCCCTTTGGCCAGCTGAGCCATCCCTGCTGGAGGCTGGCAGAGCCCGAGGGATAGTAGCTGGGGTTGAGGATTTTTGGCATCAACCTGCCGCCAAAGGTCAAGCTCAAAGAGAACAAGGGTCATCTTGTCATCTATGGGGGCCAAGAACTTCTGGGGAAAGCCCACTAGCCCTGAGAAGACAAAGTGTACCATGGCCCAGGTCTGGGCCATTCTGGCTGTTGTGCAGCTGGAGACCCCAGCTTCTTTCTCTACTGTGAATGGCACAGTCTCAGTAGCCATGCCCTCCTGGCCTACTCACATCCTGCCCTCTTGGGGAGCCCCTCCAGCCCGCGTGCCCTTTGCTGGCCTGTTCCTTGCACAGTATCCTACTTGTGGCTCCAGCCATGGATGCTACAGTTGAAGCCTCTCAGCAGGGAGGAGTAATGTGAGGTTCTGAATGGAAGAGAAAGGGAGACTGGTGGGGCTGTGCTGGCTGTAAACTGAGCCCCAATAGCTGGCACCAGCCATGGCATAGAGGAGGTTCTGACAAAGGCAGGTCTTTCCCAGCTATTAGACAGCTGTGTTTGTCAACATGTTAGGTCGGGGCCAGAGCAAAGTGGAGGGGTGGACTGCGTGGCCATGAGAGGCGTGGGCAGGTAGTTCAGGCTTGAACAGGACAGAGGAGAGTTAGCCCAGTGGTCACTCTGTTGCTTGTGCTGGAAATAAGGCTCCTCTCTCACTCCCCTGTATTCTATCTATTGGACCCCAGAACGTTCTAGACCTGACCTCCCCTTCCTCTTTTTCAACATTTTCCAACCATTGGTGAGTCCTGCAGAATGAAACCCTAAGAACACTCTAGAACCTGGCTCCTCCCCCCCCCAAGCTTCCCTATTCCTACCCATCCAACCGTGTGGGTCATTTGTATGTGGCCCTGACTACTCTGGCCTAACCACTGCCCTGCTTCTCTTGCCCTGCCTCCAGTGCCCCAGTGTGCCTCCTGCTGAGCCTCTGTAGGAGTCTTGCTTCTGTAGACATAGCCCTTGCTAAGCAGCCTTGGCCCACCTTGGTGTCCTACGGTTCCCTGGAGCGCACCTCTCTAACTCACTCTCCCCTTGCCTTCATATCCCCCTTGCTGTCGTGGCCAGGGACCACTGCCTCCGCCCCAAATGCTGTTTCTCGATGTTCGCGAGGCCCCTCCCTCCCTGCTTCTCCATGTCTTTCTCAGGTAGGCCCTCGCAGACCACCAGGTCTTTCTATGAAGACTCCCCCACCACCTTGCACTCTTGTCTTCTTAGAGAAATGTAGCTTTCTCAGAGTCTGTTCACTTACGAACAGTATTCCTGTCCTCCGTATGAAATAATGGGGGCTCTAGGAAACAGGTGTTGTGGTGTGATGGACTGACTTATGGTGGGCAAAACTGGGTGTCTGGGATAAGGGGGATATTTTCAGGGCGCTCCTATCTCTCCCCAAGACTCAGTTTCCCCGTCCGCGTTCTAATGCAGGGCTCCCCTTCTCACAGCCAGTAACATCATGTTGGGGGAACGGAGCCTTTGCTTTATCCTAGAAAAGGGTTACCATGGAAACAGGCTTGGCTCGAGCTTAGACAGCATCCAGCCCTTTGTTAGACCGGGGGCCTGCCTTTGGCTATCTCCTCCCCAGCTGCCTGAGGTCTGACTATGTAGGGACCAGTGGCTGAGGAGGGGGGTGCGGGTGGGAAGGGGGCGGGCGTCATTCTGGCTGTACTTTTCCCCCAGCTCCTCCCCAAAGTGTTGTTTGGGTCACCAACTTGTGAAGCTCTGGAGGACAGGCAGTGGAGCCGGAAGATCAGGCCCCAGGGCACTCGACCTAGGGGCATACTCCCAACTCACGTGGCCTTAGGGCCGGGACTCCTCCCTTTTCCATTCCCCTGGCCCTGGCTTTTCCTGGCTCATCTCTATGGTGATAAGCAGGCTGGGCGCCGCTACTCGCTAGCGCCCACGAGGACAGGATGTGGGCCCGGCGGGTGCGCATCGCAGTCCTCAGCGTGGCCACAGGTGGACATCCTCGGGTCCCTCTTCGGGCCCCACAACCCAGGACGGGACAGCTGCGCACGGCCGACTGAGAGGGGCCGCAGTATTTCTGCTGACCCCGGGCGTTAACCTGCAGCCTGGCCCGGAGCCACCGGGAAGGCACGCAAGGACTTTCATAAATGAGCTCGGCCTCCAACAGCAGGTGGCCAGGCTCAGCTGGCGAGTGCTGGTCCCTCGCGTGGCCACCCGCCTTTGACTGGCACAGCTAGGACGGTCTCCAAGGCCATCACCGCCGAAGGTGCGGGACGCCGCCAGGGGGCGCTGCGAGTATCGCTGTCCCTTCAGTGAGCGCAACCGCAGAACGCACAGGTGCTGGGGTGCTCAGCGCTGGTTCGCAGAGAGCTGAAGCGCAGGCCCTAAAACTTTCCACCCGGAGGTCACACGCTCTGCTGACAGCAGATCTCGGCTCCAGAACACAAGGCTGGCACGCCCTGGGTTTCAGTACATTGCAGGATGCGGACCCTGCAGCTCACTGCCCCGCCCAGCAAGGGTTCCGATCTCTCGGTTCTGCTCTTTCTCAGCTGTGAGACTTAAGCAAGTTTGTGACTGGTTTCCTGCCTTGTGAGACGAGATTGGTACGAGTAGAGATCGCACAGGGTTGCAACGGGGAAACCTAGAGCACTCCCAGATACATGTTCCCGACCACCACAGCGCAGTTGACTGCTGGGTCTGGCGATTTGGTGCACAGAAAAACAGGTCGCTGAGCAGGTGGCACTGTGTCCTGGCAGGTGCTTACGAGACCCGAAAGACATTTGGATCAAACTCTTCTCCTTGTGGGAAGACAAGACCAATGAAAAGCTCCACTAGGTTGATTTGGGAGGCAAATTCAGTGCTAGGCCATTCTCTTTGTCCCAGAAAAGACAGCCATCCTTGGTGTACCTGGTTGTCCCCCTGATCCGTACAGTCCACGCCCCTTTGTAAGCTGCCTACCCGAGTGCAGGTGTGGCGGGTAGCATCCCGCAGCAAGCGTGTGCTAGTGAACTGTGCCTTCAGAGTAAGGACTGCAGGGCGGGATGCGGGGCTTGCGGCCCGTTGCCTGACACACTGTGTATGAAAGAGGGCCTGCAGCTGAACCAGCTCAGGTTTGCGGTCCAGAGGCGTGTAGGAGGAAGAGATCCCAGCCAGAGTCGACTGTGAGGTACCTACACCAGGTTCATTTCTGCACGTGGAAAACCGATACATCCACATCATGATCTTAAATGGTGACAACTATGAAGATGAGCAATGGGTAGGGCTGGGGGACCCTGTTAGAAAGAAATAAAAGGTCAGGGAAGACTGTCCTAGACAGATCTGCTAGGACAAAGGATGGGAAGTGGTTTGCCTATGGGGAGTCAGTAGTAACTGAGAAGGACTGCAGGGCAGGCAGGGCTGTGCTCCCGTGCACACTTGCCTTCTGACCACGGCAGGCACACCCAGCAACACTCTTGCAAACCGTCAGCTTTCACAACTGGAAGCCGGGTCAACCCTTTTTGATCACACGGGGGCAGCAGAAGACACAGCTGTGAGAAGGTACAGGTGGTAGCCCAGCGGGACTCTTCCAAAAGCCAGGCTGAACACCGCAGGGCACCCTCTGTACTCGATGCTGCGCCTGTACTTCCCCCGAGGGGCATCTCTCCGAACCTCGGTCCCTCCACCTGGGAAATGGGAGCAATCGGGAAGTCACAGCGCTTTCGCAGGTTTGCTTTGTGACTGTGGGCAACTCGTCTGGTCTGAGTCTTTTCCTCAAGTGAAACACCGGGATGAGAACGGACCTATACTGTGGGACTTGGGGGCGAGATCAATGCTACTATTGCACAGTGCCCGCTAGGTACCCAGCATGTAGGCTGTAGCTCTTGGCAGTTACGATAGTGAAGTCATTTGTGACCTGGGGCTGAGAGCAGAAAGTGACCCATGTTCAGATGTTCATGCCGAAAGCTTGCCAGGAGGGATGATTTGTTCATCAGGTTCTCATTAGGACAGGTGGTCAAGGTCCTCCAGGGCTGCCCATTTGACAGAGGGGACACCGGGGACCAGAGAGGGCGCCAGCTCCAGGCCTGGGAGTCCCATCTGATTCCTGTAAGCAGATCATCCTGCCCAGGCGCAGGACTTTCCCTTGGTGGAAGGTTCTCATGCTGTCCCTTTCCGATACTGAAATCTCCTGTGTGAGGCCCTGAGAGAAGAGAGAGCTCTGAGTGCCAGACCCTTGAAGGGACATCCTCCTGAGAGCTATGAGAACTTCTCATGGAAGCCAGTTCTTTCAAGGTCCAGGACACTGATGTCTGTGGTGGGTGTGGGGGTGGATTCCAGAGGGAAGCAGCCCTGGGGCAGGGGGAGGGGAGGTGTGGTGAGAGAGGGGTGCTCAACCTTTCCCCTGGGAGTGAACCTCAGCCGTACTTTTTGCGGAAGCTTGTTCCCCTCTCTCCTCCAGCCCTTGAGCAAGGCCCACAGCTGGATTAGTGTAATAGCCCCAAGCCTTGGACACCCCCTATGTCTCCAGGGTTATTTTCCTTGTGGTGAAGGTGGTATTTACAGTGAAAACAGCCATTGAAGCAAATCGCAAAAATAATGTCAGTTTCCACTTTTGACAAAAATGGGAAGGCAGGTGGCTTCTTGTCTGAGATAAGCGCATCTGCTTCTGCAGTAATTACTATCTGAGATAATTATGAAAAAGAATTTAAATACTCAGGGCATGCGCGGGGCCAGGACAGCGTTCTTTCTCCTTAGTCCTAATCTCTCCTGCAAGTCGGAGTCTTGTCCCAACCGGGACAGTGCTGGGAGGGCCGAGAGGCAGGGGTGGGGTGGGGGACGAGCCAGGCTGGGCAGTTGCCCCTCTTCTGGCTTTTCCAGGCCTCGGGGCCCTTATCTGTAAGCTAGGTTGACCCCACAGGAGCCTGGTGAGGAAATAAAGCAGGTGAGGATGAGGAGCCTGGAACACTGCATGGCCATAGCCAGGTTTCAGCGATTGGCTTCTTCTTTCCTTTGGGGAACAAGGGAGCCTCTGAAACCCTCCACCAAACTTTGGCACCCCAAAAATGGAGGTGGAGCTCACTCTCAGGATACAGAAGTCACATCAGCAGGTGCCCAGAGCCTAGAGGAGAGAAGTCCAGCCTTAGGGAATCCTGGTCTTGGTCCGGGATGGTGATGGGGTCAGGCTAGAGTTGAACCAAGAGCCCAAGGCAGGAAGCTGAGTCCAGTCTGGAGTGTGGACCAGCTTCCTTGTGCCAGCTCAGCAGCACTGGGTGGACCAGAGTAGGTAACCTTGCCCCTAAAGGGTTGGAGCAGCATCTGGGTGACCATGTGGCAAGAAGAGAGCATCCTGACAACTTTTGTTCTGAGGCTGTATTGAAGGGTGAATCAGGAGTCAGGGGTGCCCAGTTTTGGTGGGTCTGTGTCAGTAGCTTAGCCAGTAAGACACAAAGGACAAAGGGGGGGGGGCAGAGCTTTGCTCAGACTGACCATTCCTTTGGCTGAACCTGGGCCTTGTGATGGCCACAGGACCCTAATGGGCATGAAGGAGGAGGGGGCTAGCCAAGGGAACAGGGCCTTGTGACTCAACAGAACAGGACAAGACAGGTGCTCCAGTTTTGCCTGGCTCTGCCCTGGGTCACTGTCTGGCTGCACGCAAGACAACATCTAACTTGGATCTCTTGGAACCCTCCATGCAGTGGAGAGCTGGGCTGCGAAAGGGAGTCCCAGTGGCATAAACAAGACAGCAATGCTATCTTTCTCATATTAAAACTTTCCAGCACGAGCTGGGCAGAGGGAACCGGCTTCCTTCTAGCTGCTGGTTCTACCAAACCAAGGAGGATGCCCAACGCGGCCGCCAGGTTTTCAGTCCTTCATGTTCTACATTAGCAGGTCAAAGGAGGACAAGAGGAAAAGGAGCCAAGTGGAGGTATCAGTTATATCCCTAGAAACACTCCTGGAAGCCAGCGGGGCGCTTTTGCTTACATCCTAGTGTTTGGAGGGTTGATCACAGGTCACTCCTAGATGCAAGATTGAAGGTCCAGTGCCACCTGAAGTGGAGGACAGGGCTGGAGCCTGCATGGGACTCTGACAGAATGCAACCCCAGGCCTTTCTGCGTAGACTGGGGTGGGAGGAATGGACTGGTACAAGCTGCCATGTTCTAGGTTCCCTAAACCAGCAAACAAGCTATACAGACTGAGGAGCAAGGCCCCACGCAGCACTGGGACCCCCCCCCCTTCTGGGGATGGCAGTCCCCTTGATGGTAGCCTCCCTAGCCACGGGCTGCTCCTTCTGTTTCTCGTGAAATCCACTGATCTTCAGCCTGCCTGGGGCACAGGAGGGGCACCCAGGAATGCCTGAACTGTGGATGGAGCCTTGCTCTATGAAGACTCTAGAGGGCAGGCTCTACATGGAACCTGGGCTGTAGGGAATCGGCTGCCATGGGCCACCTGGGTGAGTGGGAAGGGGCAGTTGTTTGCATGGGAGCTAAGCTCTCATTCTAAGGTCCACGTTCTGTGTAAGACTCTAGTGTGGGCTCTGAGCACATCACTAAGCAGGAAGTGAAGTAGGGTGACGCCAGAGGTTGCCAGTGACTCACTGGCCAGGGGCTTTCTGGGAAGGCACAGAGCAGAGACCTGTGAGACGAAAGGAGGGCAATCAAGCCTTGGATCAAGGTGTTCCAGAGCACAGCTTGTGCAAAGGCCCTGTGGCAGCTTTGCCTGGTGTGTCAAAGTTGGAGGCAGGGAAGAGAAGGTGGAACATGCCGGCAGAAGGGGGGTGGTGGTAGGACCTGAGACCATGGAAGTAACACCATGGACCTCCAGGCCACGCATCTCTCTCCTGGGGCCCAGAGGCTTCCCTGAAGCCACAGTTCCTACTCAGGCCTCCTCTTCTCCGTTCTTGCCTCAAAGACTACCAACCCCTTCCCCACATTGGCTGAGATTGTGGTATAGTCCTGCAGTACAGGCATCCAGAAAGACAGTGTAGACACCAGCTGTATAGCGTAGATACAACCCCCATAACGTAGGTGCTTAGTGCTGGAGCGTAGACTCAAACACTGTAGCCTAAATGCCAAGCCTTGGAGTATAGACACCACACCCTGCAACACAGATGCCCCGCTTCTGTCCCTGAGCAGAGGTAGAGATAGAGTTATGGATACACGTGGCTTTGTGGTTCTGTAGCTGGGAGGGGGTCTAACACTGGTGGGTGCCCATTGCTCTGGTCACGTGGCTCTGGAGTTGGTCCCCTGAGACTCTTCTCTGTTGATACAGTACCCATACTCTTGAGGATGGGGGCCACGTTGCCTTGGGTTGAACAGAGCAAGGGGCAGGTGTGGGGTCTGCCGGGATGCTGACAGCAACGAAGGGAACAGTGCCCTTGTGTGCCAGGACCCATGCCAAGCTTCACCCTGAGCAGCATCCCTCTAGGTTCCCAGCAATAGGATCCCCGGTTGAAACTGAGGCTCAGGAAATGGAGCCTTAAAACTTGGATCTAGAAGGACAAATTGGAACCTACAGGACATACGACAAGATGACATCCCAGTCCTGTCTCTAGGGTCCTGCCAACTGTCAGGCCCTGTGTAGAGAAGTTCCCACCTCGTGGTGAAGCTAGACACAGAGCAGAAAGACAACATACCTCACACACAGCCCCTCTGTGGCAAAGCCAGGCTCTAACATGCCACTGCCTACTCACACAGAGACAGTCTAGGTGGAGCTGGGAAGAAGGCTGCCTTCTATACCTAAGTACAAGGTGGGGAAACTGAGGCAGCTATGTGTGGTATTTGGGAGCTGCCAATAGTCACGGTGGGAACAGCCCAAAGTCAATATTGGAGGCATTCTTGGAGCTGTGGGGTACCCCTAGAAACCCAAAGAGTTGATCACTCACCAGGTTCACACATCCTGAAGACAGGCCCAACGGGCCTTCTCCCTGACATGCTGGGGTACGGAGAGGAGGCTGCCAAGGAGAAGGAAGGAGAGGTTCTGTCTTCCAGGCAGACTCCTCATGGCTGGCAATCACGTCATCGGCTGGGACACCACCACCCCCGGAGTCACCGTCCTGTCCTTCATGACCTCATCTCTTGGCTGGGCCCCAGCAAAGTGCCTACTGCCTGGAATCAATACCTCTTGGCAGCAACCGAAGCACCCTTGTCTTCCTGCTCCACATCCCAGCACATCAACCCACAGGCCAGCTCCTGCTCAGCTAGGAGCCCATGGGAAGTCAACAGACCCACTGTCCTTACCTACTGCCCTGAGCCCTTCTGGTGGAGGATGGAGCCTCCACTCAAATCCGGCCTCTTTTCCCTTCCCTCCAAGCCACACAGCCTGGTCCTTTGTGCCTGGACTTTCCAGGTTTTCCAGGCAACCCAGCTTTAGTGACCCCATCCTGCCCACAGCTCTTCCTTACCCTACCAGTGGTCATCACAGCATGATACCATTGGGAATGGAGTGAGGAGGAAGATCAGACTGGGCATTGGCTGACAGTCAGCTGTGGTCTCTCCTGCAGAGTTAGCAGGAAGGCTCCCTTCACTATGGCTGTTTGCAGCCAGGGCTGGTTCCTGGAAAAGAAAATTGGGCTGCCTGTGGACTTGGAAGCAGCTCAGAAGGGACTTGGAAGCAGAGCAGAGGGTGGACACTGCTACTCTCTTAGTCAACAGAGCAATGACAGACTCACATCCCTCTCTGAACCTCAGTTTCCCCAGCTGTACAACGGGAAAAACTTTAAAGAATGCGTGTGGTAAAGGATGGAGGCATGGGTCCGGTGTGCAGCAGGGGACTGGAGTCCTGTCTTCTGAGCCCATTTAGTGACTTCATTTTGACTTCATGATGATTGCATGACTAGGAAGGAGAACTTTTCCTTTCCCATTTACATCTAGGCAAACTACTCTCCTGAGAGGCCGCAGAACTCATGGGTTAGCGCGGAAAGTCCTTGTGTGGAATCTGCTGTGCTCTGACTAGGAACTCGGGCGTGTGATGGCTGTAATTAGTCTTCTGTGTTCCGAGACAGCTTGGGGCAAGCCCATCTACAGAGACCTCACTCTTACTCATAAGGCACAATACACACTTGGTTCTCTCCATCTGTCAATGGTTCACTGGATTGGAGGACTGGGGCATACGGCTGAGTCTCTGGAAACTTCTGGTCGGTGGGGAGCTGAAGCCCAGGTTGAGGAGAGAAGTAGAGGCTGGTAAGGAACTGAGGCTGAGTCACTGAACTGTCCCCCTCCCAGGGAAGCTGAACCTCTTCTGTGCTCAAGGCTGGGAGAAGACAGCTTGTCTAAGAAGGGCATGATCTGAAGCCATGGAATGGCCTTGTCACACTGGCAGGAAACCTATGAAGACAAAGAAATGGAAATAATGTAGGCTTTGACACTGCAAGTGGCACATGGCAAGCAGGGGAAGATTGACTCCGTGCTGAGTGCTCAGTAGCCCAGAGAAGAAAATGCCCTCAGGTTTTATTACTAAGGCACAGAGCCCACTGGGAGGGAGCGGATCACTACTTCCACCCTTGAATCTCTAGATCCCCTAAATGCTGCAGCTACACCCTAGAGACAAGACAGGTGCTGTCTGTGGTTGTTTTTAGAGGGGGCAGCTGAGCAAGAGATATCCTTTAATGAGGAGCACTGGGAGGGAGGAGCACTGGGAGGGTGGAGCACTGGGAGGGAGGAGCACTGGGAGGGTGGAGCATTGGGAGGGAGGAGCACTGGGAGGGAGGAGCATTGGGAGGAGCACTAGGAGGGAGGAGCATTGGGAAGGAGAACCATTGGGAGGGATGATCATTGGGAAGAATTGGACTACTTGGCTTCAGAGGCCCAGACACAAGCATTTGTAGGGCTGCTGCAATATGGTTGTGACTGGGAGAGGCGGGCAAGCCTGTGGCTGGGATTCTCTCTGCATATGGTCTGACTGGAGGAGGGAGTAGCTCTGGCTGAGTAGGGCTTTTCTCCAGTCCTAGTCTCTGGGAGAGAAATGGGCTACTTTGGAAGACATGTTTTCCATCGATATGGTCATGTACCCACTAATGGATTCATCTTCTGTCTCTCCACCATCACTCCTACCTACCCACCCACCTATATGCACTCATTCACCCACCTATCTACCTGTGTATGGATCTACTGGTGAATCCACCCATGCATTCATGCATGCACCCAATACCTCTATCCACCTGTCCATGCATGCCATGCATCCATACCCCACCCATCTGTGCACACATGCATGCATGTATCCAGATGTTTAGTAGAAGGTTGGGGACTGTTGTAGAAGCAGGCACTATTGCAAGGAGGACCCACCAAGTGGGAGCTCGCACGGACAATAAGCATCCACCCAGGGGGATGAAAAGCAAGATGGACATACTGCTGGCCAAGACAGGAGTGAGGTGTAAGACAGGGTGACGTTGGTGACTGTGGGAAAGGAAAGGGTAGGGCAGTCCCCAACTTCAGCCTGTTGTTGGCATAGACTCCAATACTAAGCCTCAAGAGCTACCTAGAGCAGCTATGCATGAGGTCATATGGTTCACCATCCAGCTGGCACTGGTGGTAACACGGCCAGATGGAGACCTGAGGCAGTACACAGCATGTTCTTGTAAGAGGATGGAAAGGCAACAGGTGAGTGGGGCTGGTCCACCCTAATCCCTCAAAGGAGGTGAATGCCCCCGGCCTCAGGTGTCAGGTGCATGTATGTGCTAGCGTGTTGCAAGTCCTGGGCCTCTAGTGGATTTGACCAACACCTACTTTGCCTCCCTCCCCCCACTCCTTCCTTCTCTTCACTTTCTTCCCCCCTCTTCCTCCCTCCTCTCTCTCTTTCCTCTCCCCTTTCTTCCATCCCTTCCTTCTTACCCTCCTCCCTCCCTTTTGTTTTTTTCTGAGGCAGGGTCTCACTTTGTAACTCAGTCAGGCCTAGAAGTCCAATTCCCCTCCTCAGCCTCCTGAAGCTGGGATCAGGCAGCCCAACATCGCCTCCCACTTTGTCTTCTGAGGGAAGATCACTGTTTAGATGAGGGGAAGACAAGAGAATTGTCACTCCATGCTTCAGGGCACATGTGACCAACATGGTCAGTTAGAGAAGAGCCTGCCTTGGCTGGACCTAGTGACTGGGTACTTGGGACAATCACGTGACTAAGACAGACCAGTGAGGGCCCTTCCTGAGAGTGCTACACCTGGTGGCCATCTTGCTTTCCATGGGAGGAAGAGAAGTCTGGGGCAACTGGGAGGCAACACTAGCAAAAGACACAGGCTCCTGGGGAAGTGCCAGTGCCTTCACACCTTCTTTCTTCAAGTTAGAACCCTTTGTGTCCAAACAATCCTGTGGGGAAATTGAGGCCCAGGGTCACCTTGTGGTTGGCTCAAAACTCTTGCACGGCCTGGTCAATGTTCACAGCCTGAAGGGGCAGCCTGAGTGTAGACAGACTGCCACCATCCCACAGTGTTTGCAAGGCTTCAGTGTAGCCAAGTGCCTCAGTCTACCTCCCAACCCTGGAATTCCCCTGCTGAGGCTCCCTACACCCAGTCTGACCTCAGGTTCAGAGGTTCCTAGGGCCTATGGTCACCTGTCATCAGTGGACAAGTAAGAAGTACACAGGAATCTGACCACTAAAAGAAGTGGGCCAGACACTGTGTTCTTGACTACAGCCCTGTGCAGTGGCAGACACTGGGCCCAAGGGCTTCTGGGAGGGAACTCAGTCGGGACAGGCTGCTGGGAGGTGGATAGGGTCCTGTCCTGTTAAGCCTCTGAGAAAGGAGGTGGTCTCCTGGAGCTGTCCAGTTGTCCCCTGGCCACCTTCCCTGGAGGACGTCATCTGTGCTTTCATGAGAGGGTTCTGATCAGAGGGCAGTTTGAGGAGGGAACTAGTGAGGTCCCCACTATTCATTTGTGCTCTGAATGAAATTCCTCTTCCTTGCATGCCTTTCGGGGGAATAAAAACACAGAAACCATGAACAAGGAGTAAGGAACCTGGGAGATGGATTGACCGTGATAATATCAAAGCGTTCATTTCTGAGCTCATTCCGGAGCTGTCAGGGGTCTGGAGGACTTGCCGTAAGCCATAAATAACCCATTTTAATAACGGGGACTTTGATTCCTCTCTGGGGGCTGAAACTCTTCTTGGGATTCGGGTGGCAACTTGTCAGGGCGCCAGCACGGGGCTTCTTGGGCACTTATTAAGGGATTACATCTTCTGGGCATGTGCAGGTCTTCATGGTCCACTGGGAAAGCCGCACCGACAATGCCGTGACCCACAGAGACGGACTATTAGTGGGAAACAAACCCCCTCCCGCCTCAAGTTCATTGTTTGCCAGTTTCACCCTGAATTTGGTCGAAAGCTATTAATTATTCTCTTCATCTACCCAGCCTTCCAGCAGCGCTGTGAGTCATGGCTAAGTCCACGGTCAGTGGTGAGATTTCAGTATCTCAGGAAAGAGTGGCCCATGCCAGAGACACCTTTGGGCCCCACCAGGTTTCCTCTGAGATGTATCTCTGAATACCCAGGTTCTCATCTTGGCCCTGATCTGCTGTGTGGCCATGATCCCGTCCCTACCCTGAGAGGGAACATGATAAGCAGGGTGGCTGCATGGCTGTCTAGTTTGCACACAAATAGGGATGACGACACCCTTTCCATACAAGAGGCGCATAGCTCCTCTGGAGCAATCAATATTTGTTGAAGCAGCTGTGTGCCCGGTCCTGCTCTGGAAACTGAAGACCAAGCACAGATCAGATGGATACTCTCCTTGGGCTGCCTGGGCCCTGCAGGGTACGGGCAGACATCTGTGTTCCCTGCATCCCTGCCCAGTTCCTGCATCTCAGGACTGGGGCTCAGGTTTGGTCTGAGCTGCCACATGCACAGGTAAACGATTACATTGCTCAGCCTTCCGGCTGTAAGCGGCAGATCAGTGCTGCCCAGTGAGTTCTAAGCAGAAGTTGCTAGAAGGGCTTCTCGTAGGATCTTTTTGTTAAAAGCTTTGTTTTCATATTTGCTGTTCTTTCTAGCTAGGATGCGGATGTGATGGCTGGAACTCTGCAGCTGTCTTAGAACATGGAACACCAGGAAGAAAGCAGAGTCAGGCGAGGCGGTGTGGAGTCCATGACCCTGACAGTCTGCTGGAGCCACCTGAGCCCAGCTTTTGTAGAGTCTGGCGAGAGAGAGAGAGAGAGAGAGAGAGAGAGAGAGAGAGAGAGAGAGAGAGGGAGGGAGGGAGGNTGTGCGCATGCGCAGTCACACCTCGCTGTCGGCACAGCTTTAAAAGTCCATCTGCAGTTTGGGCTTTGATCATCATACTGTCCACAAATTATAAAAGGAGAGACACCAGAGCTGGTGTGATTGTCACTGTTCCCAGAGACACGGGTGTTTCATGGCACTGATTTTTGACTGTCACAAGTGGAATTTTCTTCAGTTCTTGGTGTAGAGTGGCTCTCGATGCCTGTTGGCCAATTGCACTGTGATCGCTCCTGCTCCTGAAGTCTATGCCCCCACCCCCCAGTCCTCTCTGGATGACCCTTGTGTCTGCATGTGCCTCACCCGTGCCAGGGACACCTTATGTAAATCCTACAACCCATCCCCATCTCCAAGGGTGCTGCAGGCCCACCTATCCCACAGCGGGACCCCCTTCTTCATCCATCTCCTCTGGACCACTCTATCAGTTCCTTCTCCTGGACTTGCCCTTCCAACACACTCAGCTGTCCTGCACCTGAAAGCAAAACTTAAACCCCCCTTTTTTTCCCCCATTCATGGACAGACTTCTCAAGAGCCAAGTCACACATTGCTGCCACCTGGGCATCGTCCAGAGTTTGGGTTCACTGTGAGACCCAGGACTTTCGGCAGTCCTTACAGCCCTTGGAGTATCATATATGCATTCAATCTGTGAGCCCCAATCACTTGCTTTAGGCTACTGGACACAGGTGTCCAGGACAGAGTCTTGCCTTCATGGAGTACTTGAGTGGACACATGTGCATGATGGACCTCGTGTCTACGCCGTGGAAAAAAACTTGGCAGAGTGAAGGAAAGCAGCCAAGACCTCACCAACAGGCTTGAGGAATGAGGGGTGGAACTTGGGGACTCTTGAAGGGAATGCATTTCCAACAGTGGGGACAGCAGGTGCAAAGGCACTCAGGTGGGCTTGGTATGGGAAGGCCAAACGGCTGAGACTCTGCAGGGGGGAGGGTTGGAGAGGTGGCAGTGGTGGGGTGCTCACAGATCTTCAGGGCATCAAAGGCAGCTGGGAAGTTTGGCGTCTTACTCAGAGAATGATGGGGCATGGTGGGGGTTATCTGAGGCTTCTCTGGCACTTAGAACATGGACGGCAGGAATGGGGGGTGTCGCTGGGAGGCTGTAGAGCGTTGAGACAATGGCTGCTCACTGCCCCGTCAGTCCTCTTTGGACTGTTCATTTTCTTCTGCGGCTCCTCAGCTCTTGGCTCTCCTCTCTTCCCCTCAGCTGGCCCAGAGGCTCTCCTCTTCATCCTCCCTGGCCTCCCCACCTCCAGTCTCTCTTGCTAACCTGTCTCCCACTCAAATTTACCCTCCAGCACAGACATTCCTCAATGTCCAGACTCCATACTGAGTGGGTGGCTCCTTCTTCACCCCTTCACACCCACAGCCTGGCTTGCATCTGTCCTCCCGTGCCAGGGTACAGTGCTACCCTTGCCCCCGTTATCAGCACACTGGTAAGAAACTTGGGGGGGCATTTCTGTGTCCCACCATCCGGTGAATGCTGGCGTGTCCTTGAATGTGTTATTTGGAATCGGTGGGAGCCCATGCACCAAGGGCATTGACTTTTACCTTACAGAATCAGGAAGTGAATGGGATATGAGGGCTTGGGGGCTCAACAAAGACACCAGGGACCCAGTATTTCCCATCCTCTGGTGGAGTTTCCTCAGCATGTTTACTGTTCCTTTTTAGGTTTGATTCTTGGTCTCAAAAAGATTTCCAAGCAGCAACCACCACATAGACTCAAACTAGGAAGTGCAAGAATGGGGTGCAAAGGGGTTTTCTCAGTACTCTTCTGTTATCTGGGTAGACACCTGTTCCCAGAAGCCTCCAGCACAATCCCTCATGGTCACTCCTTAGCCAGCGACAGACAGATGATCACAAGAGGAACATCACTATTTGTGCGTGCCTAGTGTCAGGCATCCGCTGGGACTGTGTGCTGAAAAACGAGAGTCCTGATAGCAGAGAGAAGCATGGCTGTTGCATGGACAACAGCCAGACGGATTACTAGGGTGATGTCTCCAGGAACATCCTCTCACTAGGGGGGCTAGAGCTTGACCCTGGACCACACTGTAGTCACCATGGGCCCGGGGATCAGCATTTCACAGCCACCATCCTGAGTGCTCAACCTCCATCAGAAGGTAGGAGTATCGGTCCATTTACTGAGCAAGAAATAGGTTCAGAGCGAAGATGGAGAGGGATGACCCTGCAGGGGGTTCCCCTGCATTTCTGCAGAGTAGCCACTGAACAGTGGTTATCTAGGGGGTGCCCCCAAAGACTGGCTTTTGATTTAAATTCCTTCCTGGCTATCCACAGCTGAGATTGGTCCCAGGTTGCAGGCTGCAAGCAGCGGGCAGCAGACAGATAGATGGTTTCAAAATGTCTGAACCTGAGTTTACCACTTCCTGGCCTGGGTGAGGGGCCCTGATTAAGAATGTACCACCAGAAACGCAATTATTGCCTTGGGAGGGGCCTGGCAGGGCAGGGTAACCATTCACCTGCCTATTATTTCTTGGAAATCACTCGGCTGAGAATGAGGAACAATGCCCTAGAGATTTGGCCTGCCCATGAGACCCATGCCACCGAGTCCCATCTAGGGTTCACTGGAGTCTGGGCACTGGGGTGTCTAGAGACACTGTCCAGGCAGTAGCCCCATTCAGACATGAACACTAGACGCTGGTCATGCTGGTGACCAGCTCTCTACCGGTCTTCCATCTTTGGCACACCGTTGCCACACACGGACTCTCACGCCCTGATACCAGCTGACCTTCCAATCAGAGTCTCACAAAACTCCCATCACACGGCTCCTGCACACACATGGCACCCACACTCTTTCCCGCAACTTTCATTTCATCTCCTGTTCTCTATGTCCTGTTAGTATGTGTGCACACGTGAAGGCAGGGGCACATGTAATATATATGTGCACATATGTGGAGGCCAGAGGTTGATGTCCTGGGCCTTTTATTGCTTTCTACCTTCCTATTTCTTTCAGCAAAGTCTGTCGCTAAACTCAGAGCTCCCCAGTGGGCTAGACTGGAAGAGATTAGGAAGATCTGAAGATCTGTGATCCTAGAGCTGGAATCACAGGTGTGCACTCCTGTGGTGGGTGCTGGGGATCTGGACTCAGGTCCTCCTGAGTGCACAGCAAGTGCTTTGAGCATCTCCCCATCTCTCATGCTCCCTCACTTGGAAGTTCCTGAACATTTCCTTTCTGTAGCACCCACACACTGACCTCTGTCCATCTGTGTGTGCACCCACAGATGCTCCCTCCCTCCCTTTGCCTCAGAGGCTGCTTGCTTCTGCACGGATATCACAGGCAGCCACACTTCTCATCTGCCCACACGTGCACACTCTTGTCCCAGACCTTCTTACTGCACCTATGTATAAAGCACGCGTGTGCATCCTCACCTGCAAGCCCTCCACCTCCCTAGACAGCTCTGAGACACAGAGAGCCCCCGAGACAATTGTTGCTCTCTCCCCATCTATGCAGAAACATCTTAGGGTGGAGGCCTATGACCCAGAGGGAGAAGAGAAAGCCGGGTGCAGGAGTGAACCCCCACAACACCAGTGCTATGGAAGCGAGTGCTGACTTAACTCCTCGATAGAGAATGAAGGAGCCAGCAACCAATCCTGTAAAAGATGGGGTTGGAGGATGGGTCCGGTGGGGCCTTTAGCCACATGCTCTAGGGTCCTGGGCTGGCAGGGGATGGAGGGGCTGGGCAGGTCCAGGAAAGGGGCAGAAGGGGCAGGTGAGGGTGGGGCTGCCGGCCTAGAGGGTGAGGGCTGTCTCGCCGCAGCTGCCATAACTCAGTCGGGATGGACAGGTTCTTTTCTCCTACCTAATTTACTGCCTGCTTTGGAGGGGTGAGGCCCATTCTTTGAACTTCAAAAGGACAGGGAATGAGCTTATGCTGTGGTGGCAGCCCAGAGGGTTGGGGGCTGGCAGTGCACAGCCTGAGATGCCACTGGCCCCGGTCTCTGGCCACTGGTGGAGCCTCGGAGAGAATCACAGAGCATCAAGTCCCTTGGCACATTGTAGAGCTGAAGGCTATGGCATGGGGTCTATTCTAGTCTGGCAGCCCAGTCATCTCCGTGCAGGAATGGGGGAACGCCTCTTACGCTTTTAGGGACATTCATTTATTCACACTCATTATCCCTCATTGTCCCCATGAGGGAACCCTTCTCATTTAAGTTCTTCCCCATTTTGCAGATGGATACATCGAGACATTAGTTGGTCGCAGTCACCCAGAGAGGCTGGGAGCCTCAGCCCTTGGTATCCCTTTGAAGCTGCCCCACAGTCTGTGTACCTGGGCTAGGAGCCAAGAGAGAATGCATTGGCTATTCTCATGTGTTTTTGCTGAGGGGCTCAGCCAGGAGTCAGTTTTCATGGGCCTCAGTTTCCTCATCTGTGGGGGGCTGCATGCTCACCCTCTCAAATTCGAAGACTCCCAAGCCCCATGTAGCAGGCAGCCCTAGAGCCCAGTCAACCTGCAGGTTTTCTTCCTGTATGTGGCTTTACCTATTAAGGTTCAGCTTTACACTGTCTGTTTTGCTTCTGGGCTGGCACCTGGAGCTTTGTGGCTACTGGGCAAGCCCTCCATCACAGAGCCACACCCCAGCCCCTCTACCTTCTCTTGAAGAACCAGAAACCATGGTCATCCCAGCGTCTCCATCTGTAAATGGCAGACGGAGATGGGGAGTGGTTCTCTTGCATAGAGGGCATGCTCTGTGTCCCCTTTCCCCCGCCAGTGCACTCCACCTGGCCCTGAGTTGCCTGGATTGTGACCCCTAATTCACCTGAGGTAAACCTCATTGGAATCCTTCCTTACCTGCTGTGTGACCTTGGGCAAGTTATGTAGCATCTCTGAGCCTCAGAGTGAATTGGAGAATGTGTGTGAAAGAGGACCCGGCACAAGCCTTGGCCGACTGTCTGTGAGGCAGTGGCCTGGTTATCTGCAGCTGAGCTTGGTGAGGTCAGGGACCCACCCTCATGCTTCTCAGGTGGAGGCTGTAGACATGGGGGAGAGGGACTGAGAAGTCGGACTGAGGCAGGGTAAAGCCCTCATTTTGGCGCTTTGCCTTTGGCCTGGGTGACCTCTCAGGCCCCATTTCCGCTGGTGTTGCCGCTTTAAGCCTGGGGCAGGTGGTTATGGCATCTAGGGAGCTCCGGCAGGGAAGTGCCTGTTATGTAGCTGTTGCTTGGGGAGCCAGGAAGGGAAGGATGGGCCCTAAGAGGACCTGCAAGGTCCAGAAATAGGCGTGGCCTGGGAATGGCTCTTTCCAAAGGAGACAAAGAGTAGCAGTCAGTTTACAGCGAGGGGGCGGGGCGGCCAGAGGGACCGAGGGTAAGAAAACTGGGACCAAACCATGAACTCTGTCTCTGGAGCTACGTTGGCACTAAAGGACGTGACTGCTGTAATGGCCTTCCTTTTGGGTTGATAGATAGGCTGTCTTGAATGTGTTCCCGGGTTGGGGCAGTCGGGTGCTTGACGAGGTTGGATCTGGATTCGAATGCCTTAGGCCTGCTGTGTGAGAGCCCCCCCCCCCCCCCGGATTCGCGAAGACTCGGGGGCCGGTCTAGAGCTCCACCCCTGCGTGGACCGAGGAGTTTTCCTGCACTGCCACATCCCCAAAGCTCAGGGAGTCACGCACTCTAGAAGTTTCCTTTTAGCCGAGGTGTGCCCTGGTTCATTGTCTTCAAAGGCAAAGGCGGTTCTCAGAGGACAGAGGACGGTGTGAGGGCAGTCACCTCAGCACCCACACTGGAGGTGGGGAGCTGGAGGGCTTGAGTTTGGAACCGAGATCTTCTCTGTGTCTTTGAGGGTGGAGGTGACTGCGGTTTCTAAGGGGTGGAAGGGGACACTCCAGGGCTTTATAACGCTGTCGCTAGGCAGATGTGCACAGACAGAATGTTCCTGGCCCCACAGAACAGATGCCTCAGGCGGCCTGAATGTGTCTGACGTGGCAGCTGTGGTCCTGTTGGCTCACTTAGAGAGGAGCTGGTTGTACTAGAAGGTGGTCCGCAGGGGGGAATGTGCACTGTCTTTTAGGAATGATTTGGGGGTCATAAATTTTCGGTGGCATGGCAGTCCTCCGAGTTTTCATAACGCCGAAGCGTTCGGACTTGTCTTGGAGGGGAGGGCTTCACGCGGTAGTGGGTAGCGCACCGGCTCTAGAGAATTGTTATTGCAAGGGGGAATTTTTTTTCCCCTTAAGGTGGAATCCTCAGATTTCATGCTCTGCTTTAACTTGTTTTATTTCACCCAGAACACAAATAAAAATAGCCCACCAAGCTATATGGATGGAGTTAATAGAAGGGCCCTTTCTCGGGAAGAGGGGAATACTTGTTAGGAGTTTACTCTTGCTGGCCTTAGCCTGGACGCGGTGGAGTAAACCTCTTGGACCAGGTCCCTGTCCCTACTGGTCCCTGTCCAAGGATGGGAAGGGCAGTCAGTACCTTCCGGTTGAATTCCTGTGATGGCGGCCCGGAAATTTAGACGTTCTCCAGACTGGGAAGGATGTGACCTCCAGGGCTCCCCAGCTGAGCTTTCTAGGGCTCACATGTCATGAGTCTGCACTCAGGGCTCAGGGGCGAAGCTTATCTCCAGCGTCCAGAGCCCTCTCCAGTCAAGTGGGGACTCAAGTGTGAGCAGGATTGCTGAGAGGGGATGCTTCTCATAGTTGGTTCTGGGGTTGACTGAAGTCTCCTAGGCATCTTGGCAGCCCTGTTTCCATGCCAACGGGTCGCCTTGCCACTCACAAGCATTTCCCTTATTCACTAGCACAGCTCTCAAAGGGTGTCAAGGGAAACGCTCTCTGCTTCAAACTGGTTCATTTGCATCAATTTGCATATCCATTAAGTTTTCTGGATTCTCCCAGAATAGGCCTGCTGACACAGTGAGCGCCTTGTCTCTCAATCAACAGGACAGGATAAAAGGGGTCTGATCTGAGTCACATTGGTAGAGGTAAAAGCTGTGCTGGGCAGCACAGCTGTGGCTGAGCAGGGCTCTTTGCAGGCTGGCCTGGGATGGCTCTGAGGATCCCCACATAGGGCTGAATATGTGGGGCTAGGCAGCCTGGGAGGGTGGTTCCAAATCAGCCCCTCAGCCAGAATGTCCTTTGGATGCAAGGCTCTTAGGGCGGATTCCTTTGTTCTAGACCCACTGTGGGCTCTACGTTATCTCACCTCTCCTGTGAGGGAGTGTGGTACTTCTCATCTATGCATGGGAGGCGGACACTTATTCTGCAGCTGAGTAGGGAAGCCAGTGAGAAACAAACCCCTGAGCATGGCAGGGCTTGCATGCCTGGCCCAGAGATGGGGACAAAGTATGGAAGAGTGCGCCGTTTACTCAGGCTAATATGACACCACAGCACAGAGACCTGTTCCTCAGAGATCCACGGGGCAGGCGTCGGAAACCAAGATGCCCTCCAAGATGGCATCTTCTGAGGTCACTCCCTGTGGCTGGCAGCTGCTGTCCTCCTCTCTCTTCAGACACCACCAGCATGAGGGGCTGTGCTAATGACCTTGCTTTAGTTCAGCTACTCCACAAAGATCCTGTCTCCAGATACAGTCTTAGCTGAGCTTTCGAGGGCTGCAATTTAGCTGCCTATCAGACCATAACTTGTCTTAGAGTGTTGGTGGGGACAGTAAGGAGAGAAGGAAGTGGAGGCTGAGCTGGGGACACTGTGGGTCTGGAGCCCTGGGTGACAAGAGGATCTGGTCCTTTTTCCTCATGGGATAGACACATGGCACAGTTCCCACGGTTGGCAGCTTCTGGATGAGAAGGACATTTCAAACCACGGCCCTGTATCAAGTTGGGATTGAGCAGGTCAGTGGTTTTGGGGACCCACAGCCTTATGATCTTTGTAGTGGTAACTGACTTGCATGTAGGTCCTTGTGAGCAGGTCAGATTCAGGGGACTCCTAAGCTTTACACTCAGGAAAGTGTCCCTGGCAGCAAGGGCTTACGACCTGCCTGTTTGTTTAGGAGCCAGAAGTAGAAGTAAGGGAGAGTCGGGACTGGGGAGGAGGTTGATCCATGAAGGTACTCCTGAGCTAGTCACTGCTGTGTGGAGTGAGGGCTTGCACCTGCCAGGTCCCCTCAGAGAAGTGTGGTGGGTGCCTCAGGATTGTTCCTCAAGAATAGAAGGTCCCCACTACTCCTGGGCCAAGTGCTCATGGGCTGAACGACCTTCCTAGTCCTATCAGGTTTGCCCCTGTATCTTGTCAGTGTGGCTCAGGTCTGCTGTGTCATACCCAGGAGACAGCATTAGAGTGACATGTGAGATGTTCCAGGTTCTTCTCTTCTAGAGATGGTTGTGACAACCATAGCCAGGGCAAGGACGAGAAATAGAAGACAAGAGGGTCCTGGGACACCTTCCAAGCAGTAAGAAGTGTAGAAACAACAACCAGCTTCAGGGAATCCAGGTCCTGGCCAGCGTACCTGTCAGAGTCTCTTTAACACTCGGCCCTGGTCTGTGCCAGGCTAGACACACAGCCACGGGTCTGATGTGCTTGGTCCCAGGTGAGGTATGTTGGGAAGAGGCTGTGCCAGGCACAGGGCAGGGACTTGACCTTTCTGCTGTGGCTGAAGAAATCTCAAAGGTGGACTAGAGGGCTGGAGGTTGGGTGTGCCTGGACTCTCATCCCCTGGGTGGAGGTCTCAGGATAGAAACAGCAGGGGCTGAGGTTAGACCTAAATCTGAGATCTGAACGCCTCCCTGCAGAGAGGTAGGACTTGGGCTCATGCGTGGTATGACATCTGGTCACATGACCATGGACAGCGGTGGTACTGCTGCTGCCAGCTGCTCCTGAGTCTGTCCTGGAAAGGTGCCCTCCTGCACATCTGTGGCCTGACTCCACCTCCGCCTGGATGGTGTCAAGGTGATGTAAACAAGAGGAACTCAGGCCCAGGGTAACTGCATGGAGGACGCCTTGGCCAATCCACCTCTAAGTGACAAGATTAAGAAACAGGCCTGTGTCGCGAGGAGTGGGAGGTGTGAGGCTGTTTATTACTGAAGTGACGGCTCCCTTGCTCACTCAGAAGCGAGTCTACCAAAAGTCCCTCTACAAGCTATGCTGTGTGGTAGCACAGTGTGAGGGGAACTGAGAGCGGAGTCTTTGGAATGTTGTGGCCCGTGTTAGAAGGTGGTAGCAGGTTTGGGAAAAGAGTTGCCCAAGAGAACTGGAGACAGAGCACAGGGCACAGAGCCTGCAGCTCCAGGAAAGGCTGACGGAGAGCGAGCTGAGTGTCAGCACCGTTGGGAAGAGCAGAGCTAGACAGGGTAACAGTTGGTCCGAAGAAGAAACAGAAAGAGCAGGGAAGGAGTTCTTAGGGATGGAAAAGCCAGTCCCTTCTGGGCCTGGTTTAATAGGAAATGAAATTGAAGACTCTCCGTCTGCAGTGAGAACAAGGCATCTCCCTCCATGATGTGGCCTTAGGACTGTCGTGAAGAAATTGAGAGGAAGAGGTAGGGAGGCAAGGAAACAGGGAAGAAACACACAGGGCTTGACAGTCAAGGAAAGACCCATAGGTACAATTGATGGCTTGCAGAATAGACCGGATGCAAATAGATGAGAAACTTAGGTGAGTCGTGAGTTGCATCAGAAAAGAAATGGTGATTCTGCTCTGAGGAGAATCTTTGAACAAAGCTTAAACTGTCCTGTTGGCCTTCATGTATCCAGACCAGGAAGCCCATAGCACCCCAAGAGGGCAGCATGCCCTAATCCATTGACCATGGCCATAGAAGAACATTCAAGAAAGAAAAACTTAAACAAAGCCATGGATGCAGGCTTCAAGGCACGTGTAGAACCTGGGGGTAGCCTTTGCTATCAGGGTGGGAACCTCTGTGCACCCACAAGGTTGTCCTGTACTGTGTGCCACTTGCTGTTGGATGGTTGCCATTTCTCCTTTTCTTTAATGGGAGTTTCACTGAGCTCCATGACCCTGTCCCACTGTCATCTCCTGGTGTGTGTGTGTGTGTGTGTATGTGTGTGTGTGTCATGTGTATAAAGGGCAACAAACACATAGCCTCTACAGCATAGGAATCAGACTATGCCATGGCTACATGGGACTTTGGGTTGTTCCTCTTGGAGAGAGGTTGGGTTTTGTGCCTGCATGTGTGCTTGCGTGTGTGTGTATGTATTCCATGACCATGCACCTCTCTGTGTATACTGTTCTGAACACACATTCTGTGTATGTGCACAGGGCCTCATCTTATTGGCCTACTCTCTCATATTCAAATACCAGCTGAGCCACCTACACTGGGTATGGATTGGCTCGGTATCTTGTTGGAGCTGGTGAGTGAGTAGACTCAGTACTTAAGCTGTAATGGTCATTCCTAGAGAAAGCCTGAGACTCCTGGGCCCCCATCTGCCTGAGGGGCTTGCCTCAGCCTGCTCCACCCACCCCAATCATTCATTCAGTCCTAGAACATGGAATTCCATAAATAAGAACCAGCATGAACTTGCAGGAGGCCTACTATGTGTTAGACCCAGTGCTCTGCCGTGATTACATTTTACTTCCTTTCAGCTCCATTTTGTGGATGAAGAAACTGAGGCAGAGGACAGTGCCCAAAGGTAGACAGCTAACGAGAAGGATTTGACTCCAATCCTGAACCCCTGAAGGTTGTTCCCAGCTGCTGTGTTGACTGTTGCTTGCTCTCCTATGGCCTGTCTGGGGGAGGGGTGTCAGGGCAGAGCTCTTTGGGGTCATAGGTACCCTCCCTGACTCTGGTCAGCCCTTTCTCTGCCCAAGTTATTGCTCCTTCCTTTAGGCTGTCTTTCTATTGTCTGTGCCCTGGTGCAGTCCTGGTCCCTTGGGCCTGGCTTCCCTGTCTCTTCACACAGCTATGGGTTTCTACTCCTTAGCATGTACCTCCATGTTTCTCACTGTGCTCCTGTGAAAGTAGGCTTCTCCTGGGGTTCCAGGACCCTTGAAGTCTGGTACCAATTGAACCCTGGGCCGTGGATGTCCTAAGGCAAGCAGAATAGGCAGAGGGCAGACCTGGGGCAGCACTCTAGTTGGGGAGACAAGCAGATGAGGCTATGGGTGCTACTGCTGGGCTTGTCCAGAGTGCGGCCATCTGGAACTTGCTTAAGTGCCAGCTCTGCACTCCCTGGGGACCTTTCTGCCCACAGCTGCATCGGCCCCGCCCCTGCCTGCAGGAGAAGAGGAAAAGGTGTGATCCTGAGGTGTGTTCTGGGGAATCTGTGGATGGAAGGGCTGGTCAGCATCTTGTGTCTATAACCAGGACAGGAAGGAAAGACAGAGTAGGCTGAGTCTCAGAGGTAGAGACTTCTGTCCTCTTACTGCTTCCAACTAGGTTCAGATTCTACAGTAACTAGGATCCTCACCTCCCAGTAGGTAGCCCGTCAGGTTATGAGCCCATTCGTGGATTAGAATAGTGATCCAATCCCTTCCCCAAATATTCACCTCTGAGAATTGTTGCTTGGGGACTCACCCTTCAGCTCTGGGGCACACAGTAGACATCCTGGATCCAAACAGTTACAGCCCACAGGACCCCCTCTCTGTGAGCATCTGTTGGAAGAGAGGCATGTGGTCTCCAACAGAAGAAGGTGTGTGTTCTAGGTGAAGCTGGAACCATGTGAGTGAGGCCTGGTGTGAGCAGAACCAGGGACTGGGGTCGGGTGGGAAGACGGCAGGGAACATGCCAGGATGGTGGGTTCTTTCCTGAGGACTCCCACCTCCTGCGGATCTCATGTGAATTTATATGGCTCTTCTCGCTCTGGGCTTTAGGGCTCACTGTAGTGCCCAAGGACTGAGACCATAGGCGGTAGAGCTGTGGTTCCTTACCTGGATGTGTAGTGTTCGACTCTGGCCTCTAGCATATGGGGCCTGGGTTCAAATCCAGACCACCATTTTAAATGCATACCACAGAGGCAAGCTGCTTCACTTGCCTCTGAATGCGTTCATCTGGAAAGCAGCATGGGAGGTGAAGCATGCGACCCCTCACTGGGCTGCTGCACAGGCAAAGCCAATAGGGTATGTGCGGAGGTCTGTGACTGTACAGAAGGAGGATGCAGTATGTTGACCATTCTTCCTAGGGGTGACCATGGCAAAACAGACTCCCAGTGGATTGGCAGCCTCAGGGGGTCTGCATATCACACACCAACTCCAGGCAGCTCGTATCTTCAGGCCTAACTTTTGGTCCAGCCTTGAGCCCTGGGGTCTGAGAGGAGTGTCTGGCAATGGGCTGGTCTGACTTGGCTGGGCCCTGGGGACAGGCAGGACATTGTGCGTTGATGGGGGTGCCATGGGCCGAGTGAGCTGTTCCTGGCACCTGCTGGGAGCAGACTAATGGTGGAGGGTGGGAAGTGGGCTGAGTGCCCAGGAATCCAGCCCACTGCCACAATCAGTGCCTCAGGGGCAGCAGCCTCTGGTCGGCTGGTGGCTGCTCAGCCTCCGTCAGTCAGGCGCCACAGTTGAGACTTCTGCTGGAGGAGTGGGCATCGCTCTAATTTATTTTACGCTTGTCTTAATTTCAAATTTATTTTCTCATTTAATTTTTCTTTGGATCTGAGCTATGATCACAGGGTTCAGAAATCAAAAGTTTAATAGGTGTGAGTAAAGTCAGTCTCCAGCTGGTGTCCCGCCACCTGGCTGCTCCCTGAAGCCATGGCTACTTACTGTTCAATGGCCACAAATAGCAGCTTTATGTATGGGATATCTTCTTCCAGGTAAAGGCACTTGGCTGTGACAAACACACACCACCCATAGCAGGCTTGTGTCACTTAACCTTGCTCTTGGCCAGCTTCTTTTTTAAGTGTCAGGGAGAGCAATATGTCACCACTTCCTTTCAAGCAAGACACCCAGGACATGGTTCTGCAGCCACTTCTTGCCTGCCCTAATGTCCCTTGGTCCTGAACTCAAGGCCTGCCTCTCCCCGTTTGGGAATATCCTGGATGTTAGGAACAGCTAAGCATCCCGGGGAAGCTGCGCTGGGAAAAGACCACAGGGACAGAGCAGCCTTGGAGAGGCACTCACCTTCCTTCCTCACAGCTCAGCCTCCAGCACAGCCGGCCATTGCACCACTAGATCCAAATCCCGCCTCATCCAACCATCGCAGCATTTAAGGATCCGGGGACCTATGGCTGGAAAGAAGGAGAGCATATTAAAATTATCAGTCTAGCTGTGGCAGGTCCTGGATAAGACCTCGTTTCCCAGGCCCTGTCTGTAGCCTGGGGACAGTAGCGACAGCCTCTGTTTGAGAATGTTTGTACTCTTCTCTGACCTGGCTCAGTTTCTTCCCTTGCCCCAGTTTTCACCTGCTTCATGTAGCCTGTCTAGTTGATGGCATACAGTCGCTTTAAGTATTCCATTTTATTTCTCTGAGGACAAAGTGATGCCCCCTTTTCTTTTTCTGAGTATAACAAATTGGTCTTTTGTTTTTCCCTTCTGAATCTGAGAAGTTTGGTATATCACATCTCCGTTTTCACTCGTTCGAAGTGTTTTTCCAATTTCCTCTCTGCTTCGCTGCGTAGTAAGAAGTGTTGTCTGATACCCACGCATCTGTGCCCTTCCTCAGTTTCCCTCACTGGAATGTCATCGTACTCCATCCCATTGTTCCTCTCTGTTCAAATGTCTTGAGCTGGCCTCCTCTGGCTTGCCACACACAGTCTTTCATGGAATGTCCCCTGTACATTCCGCCACTGGGTGGGGCTCTGGAGAGTTATGGGGTCTATTTAATTTACAGTCCTCTCCACCCCACTGCTTCCCTTTTGATCCCCTGCCTGGTTGCCGGAGACATTACTGAAAGCAGCATGTTGTAATTTACAGCTGTGTAGGCTCCGTTGCCTGCTCTCATCTTCAAGTCTGTCAGTTTTTCTGCTGTGTAGTTGGGGCTCAGTTAGGTGTATACACTTTTATATTTTTTGTTATCATACTGATGAATTGTTGCCTTACCTTCTGTTCTTAACCTCTACATATGATTTTGTTTTTAATTCTTGTATCTTATTTTTTTAAACTATGTGTATGTATGGTGTCTGTGTGCCCACGAATCCTGGAGCCCATGGAGGCCACAGGCACTGGATCTTCCTGGAGCTGGAGTCACGGGCAGAGGCAGTTGTGATGCTATGTGGGCTCATGGAATCAGATGCAGGATCTCGGGAAGAGCATCAGGTGCTCTTAACCACTGAGCCATTTCACCAGTAGCATTTTTATTTTTCATTTTTAAACCCTACGGTTAGGGCTTGGATGTCAAAGGTTCCCCACAGGCTCATGTGTTTGGATGCTTGGCTCCCAGCTGGTGGTGCTGTTTTGGGATATGGAGCCCCATGGAGGAAGGGCCTCACTGGAGGGAGTGAGAACAGGTCGTTAGGTTCGCACCCTGCTTGGCTTCTGTTTCCTGATCTGCCATGACTAATTTGATTGCTCCCTCCAGTTTGCAAGTCTTTTCTTCTTCACCTTATCTCACGGCCCAGGGTAGAACCTGCAGTAGTCTATGGAAGAGCAGGGCAAGCTCACTCTGCTCTTGCTCCTGATGCTGGAGGAAACACATGCAGGCTTTCCTGATGACGACAGCAGTGGGTTCATCTTCATTCCCCTCTCTGTGCTAAGACCCAACCTACCTTCATCTACTCTGGTCGGGGTTTTAATTACACAGGGTGTGATAAAAAGCCAGATGCTTTCCCTCCATTTGTTCAGATCATCAAATCATTTTTGTCCTCCTATTAAGATGGCATGTTATGTTGAAACATGTTTTCATCCCTGTGAAGGAACCTATTGGATCGTGGGTGATTCTCTGCATGAGCCACTGAGTTTGATCCATGAGTATTTTTTTTAAAAAGAGATTTCTGTGTCTTTGTTCACCGGGGATATTGGTCTATAGTTGTATTTTGCTGTTGTTGTGTCCTCCAGTTTGGGTAATGGGATTAACTGTCCTCGCAAAAGGAGTCTTGAAAAGGCTTCCTTCCTTTCTATTCTACAGAATGCTCTGAAAAGCATCATGTTACTTCTTTAAGAGTTCGTTGAGGACCTGGATAATAGTTCCATTAGTAAAGCACTCTCTGAAAGTACAAGGGCACCCACATAAGAAATTGTAACCCCAGACATGGGGAGGCAGAGACAGGCAGATCCCTGGAGTTCGTGGTTTAGCTGAATGGTGAGCTCCAGGCAGTGGGAAATCCCGTCTCAAAAAGCAAGATGGGGAGTGACTGATGAAGACACTAAATGTTGACCTCTGACCTCCCCACACACACACCAAGTTTGCTAAAATTCACCAGAGAAGCTATCTAGATATTGGCTTCTCTGCAATGGGAGACTTTATTATTGTTCAAGCTCATTGTTATTCATCTGTTCAGGTTTTTAAAAAAATATCTTATTTCAATTTCGGGAGATCATTTGTGTCCATAAATCTGTGCATTTATTCTAGGTTTTCTAATTTGTTTTGTGTAGTTTTTCTAAGATTATCTTTGATGCCTCCTTGAATTCTTGGGTATCTCTTATGATGTCTCCTTTTCCATATCTATTTTTATCTGGACTTTTTTCTCTTCTCCAGGTTAATCTAGGTAAAGTTTATTCATTTTATCTTTTCAAAGAACTGTTTGTTTCATTATCCTGCTTGGTTTTTAGACTTACATTTCATTCTACTCCATGTTAATTATGGGTTTTATTTTATTTTTTAAACCCATGACCTCTGATTTCTCAGTCTTGTGATAGTATTTCAGACATTTGGATCCTTGTTCTCCTGGGTAAGCAGTCTCTCTGATGCCCATCTGAAGCTCATTGCTCTTCTCACTACTTGACCTGTTGCTAAGGGTTCTGGGAGAAGTTTCATTGTCATTTACCTTCTCATTTCCAAAAGTGCTATTTGCTTTTCCTTCAAAGCTTATTCTTATCTTGTGTATCTTCCAAGGTCTGTTCAGCTGTTCATCTGGGTTCTCTTGATCCATCAAGCCTTTAAAAATTATTATTTTTTTGAGTCCTTTACTGTCCGTTTCCACTTCTCGGCAATCCAGCGCTAGAGAGCTGGGATGATATGAAGGTGTCAGGTTGCTCTGATGTTGCTCAGGCTGGGTATCACTACCACTTTCACGAGTGGGAGCGTTCTCGTGAGAATGTGCTTTAGAATGTTATTTCTTCCCAATGGGGTCCTGTAGTGTAGAATCCATTTAACTGCGGTTAGTGCCATCAAGCAAAACATATATCATGTCAGTGTCAGAGAGACCCATGTTGGCAGTCGCGTGTAAACAGCAGTGTACATGGGAAGTTCACTCCTATGTTCACTTACAAAAGAAGTGTCGCCTCTGTCAGGCGATAGCATTGATGTTTCTATTGACTCATAAGGGTCTCTGACATGGGCCTCACCAGAAATAGTGAGGGGCCTGAAGGATCCATTTGTTTCACGGGGAGAGGTGATGGTGGCAAGAGCCAGAGCACCTGACTGTGGCACTCAGGCTGATCAACAGTGTAATCAGACAAGGTGCCTGCCAACTGCCTACAGCAGAGGGTGTCGGGTGTCCTTCTCTGCTTTGCTATGGGCATGCCTACCTAGGAGTAGAACCTGAGGTGCTCACCTTTGTGTACTTGGCACCTATTTTGAATTTATTAGTAGTAGTAGTATGAATTATTATTTTAGTATGTGTATGTGTGTGGAGTATGTGGGCCCAAGTTCAACATCAGGAGTCTTTCTCAATTGCTCCACTTTATACTTTGAGGCTGGGTCTCTCAACTCAGAGCTGTTTGATACAACTAAGATAGCTTCCCAGCTTGCTCTGAGGCTCTCCTATTCCTGCCTTCTGAGCACTGGAATTACAGGTGGGTACACGTGTCCCCCTCACACTTGCATGAGCTCTATGTATTTGAACTCCAGTCCTCATGCCTTGGCGGCCAAAGAGTTAGTTATCAAATGAGTATCAGGTCTCATGCTGTGCAGTGGGCACTTCACTGTCGGATCTATTTTCCAACTTTGAGTTGATTATTATAATTTTTGTTGTGTTGGAATTGAACCCAGGACATTGTGGTAGTAAAGTGCTATATTCTAGGCCAGCTTTGGATTGAGTTTTGTATAAGATCTGTAATTAGGTCTAGTTGCTCTGTCTAGCACCTTTGTTGGGATGATGATGAATCTGCCTATTTTTCAGAGATCATTTATTCATAGTCAGTCTGTTTTGGAGTTCTCCATTCTATTGCTTTGTTTTGTATGCTGTGTGTCACCGGTGCACCATAGTCTTGATTAGCATAGTTCTGTGACAAGTCTTTTGCTTGGTACTTCCTTTCTATCAATCTTTGTGTACTGGATTTTCCTCATTCTCTTGTTGATGTGGGAGTCCCCTCTGTGTGCTGTGATTACCATTAATGAATAAAGAAACTGCCTTGGCCTATTGATAGGGCAGAACTTAGGTAGGCAGGGAAGACAGAACTGAATGAATGCTGGGAAAAAGAAGGGTGGAAAGAGACACTATGGATCCACGACCAGAGGTAGATGTGTTGAATCTTTGCTGGTAGGCCACAACCTCGTGGTGATATGCAGATTAATAGAAATGGGTCAAATTAAGATGTAAGAATTAGTCAATAAGAAGCTAGAGCTAATGAGCCAGGCAGTGATTTAATTAATACAGTTTCTGTGTGGTTATTTTGGTTCTGGACAGCCAGAATGAACAAGAGGTTTTTTGGGGCTAAGTGGCCAGGAACTAACTAGCGCCTGTCCTGCAACATCTTGTATTAAGTCAACCTGCATTCTTACTATTGGAGTGAGTTTCTTGTAGAAAGCATACAGTTGTTCAGTGTTTGTGTTCACTGTGCAGATCTTTTAACTTACACCCAATGCCATGCTTTATAGTTGATATAATTTATTATTGATAGGTAAAGGCACAATCTGCCATCTCATTTTCTGTCTACTTTCTTTTTTTCCTCCATTTCTTTTAACTTATATTCCTTTGGGTCATTTGAACAATTATTGGAATTATATTTTTTGTAATGTGCTTTACTATATCTTGGTTTTGTTTTGTGTTCTTAAGCTTTTTGTGTGTAGCTTCTCTAGATAGTGTATTGTACAGACACAATTTAACAGTCTACTAGTATTCACAGTTTCCCATTATGAGTAGTGTAGAAAACTTATTTCTTCATATGCTTTAAAATTTTTATTTCATGTATATATGTGCATGTGTATGTATGTGTGTGTGTGTGTATCACCTGTGTGCCTGGTGCCCAAGAAAGTCAGAAGATCATGTCAGATCCCCTTGGAACTGAAATTACCAATAGTAGTGAGCCATTGCTGGAAACTGAACCCAGGTCCTCTACAAGAGCAACAAGTGCTTTTAACTGCTGAGCCATTTCTCTCATCCTCTTAAAGTTTTTTTTTTAATTCTCTGTCATGTATTTAATAATTGTCTTAAATATCCCCATTCATTGAGAACTGCTATTCTGCAATGCCATAGAATTTTTTCTACCTCTAAAGTGAGGCTGATGGATGTGGGAGGGCTCAGGTACTATGGGCAACGCCATCCGTGGGTATGTGGCCCTGTGATGAATAAGAGAGCTAGTTGAATGAGCCAGCAAGTAGTCTTCCACCTTTCTGCTTCAGGCTCCTGCTCTGAGTTCTTGCCTTGCTTTCCTTGATGATAAACTGTAAACTTTAGGCTGAAACAAACTCTCTCCTCCCCAAGTTTTTCTGGTGAAACTGTTTTCTCATAGCACCAAAAACAGAACTACCCAGTCTGAGATTGGTGAAACAACAAGAAAACCCATAGAACTCAGCGCCATGCTGTCCCTTGGACCTTAAGGTTTGTAGCTGGGGTGTTTAGTCTGACCTTTCAGGGCCTTAATGCTATTTTTTTTTAAATATGAAGCAGCAGTTCACCTGCACTTTGAGAGTATAATGGTTTTTCTCCATTTTGTACTGTGTGAAGAGTTTCTCTTTCGTAGTCCCTTTACTTGCTGCTCATTTCTGTCCTGTAAGGATGGAGCCTTGCTGAGGGCGGAGCCTTGCTGAGGGCGGAGCCTTGCAGAGTGTGGAGCCTTGCTGAGGGCGGAGCCTTGCTGAGGGTGGAGCCTTGCAGAGGGTGGAACCTTGCAGAGGGCGGAGCCTTGCAGAGGGCGGAGCCTTGCAGAGGGCGGAGCCTTGCAGAGGGCGGAGCCTTGCTGAGGGTGGAGCCTTGCTGAGGGTGGAGCCCTGATGAGGGTGGAGCCTTACAGAGGAATGTATTCAACTTCACCACAGGCAGACATTGTAGTATGTGTTTTGGGAAACCAAGATAGCCACAGCTTCTACCAGCTCTTGGCTGTGGGCTGCTCATGCCCAAGAGAAACTATAAACTCAGACCAACACAACACCGCAAACAGCTTAAAACATTGTGAGGTTTGTTTTACTGAAACTTGATTTCTGGATCCTGAGGCTGAGCTGTGTAGACAATATGACATTGCTGAATCAAAAGTTGGACATGTCTGCTGGAATCACTAGTAACGTTGACACAGATGTTGCTATGTGTATGCTACTACAGTTTTCTCTGGTCACCGTTGTCTGTTGGTAACTTGTCTGTTTTCTCTAAATCACCTACTTTGGTGGCATAGGTTGCTGACAGTTGTGCCGATTGTTCTCCAGAACTGTTCCTAGAAAGACAAGAAGATAGTGTGCTGCTTAATTCCTGAGTGGTTGGGGACTTCCCAGATCCCTCTGCTGTTAATTTCTTCATGGTTAGAAAAGAAAAGTTGTAAGACTTCAGTTTCCAGAATGTTTTGAGATTTGGTTTATCGTCCAGTTGACAATTCTTTCCTGAGGGGTATTCCTTGCTGTTTGGAGGAGTCTTCTGCTATTGTACGTCTATTAGTTTATGATGTTATTCTCTTAGTCCCCAGGCCATTGATGACTTGTCCTTCTCTCTTTGTGCCCACTTTGTATTTTGGGCTGTTAGAAGCAACTATGTTTATAGCTGCTATATCTTCCTGAAAGACTGACCCATCTGTCTTCAAAAATGTTTTTATTTGCTTCTAATGCTATTTTGTCTCCAACTATTATTGTAAAATTGTCTATTTTTCTTCTGACTTTGTCATTTTTATTTTTGCTTTTTATATCTTGAAGCTCTTGCTTAGTGTCTACACATTTGTAATTATTGTATCTTTTTCTGTAGCCACTGATTGTGTTATCCTGATATGTTCACTTTTCACTCTGGTAACATTTATTGCCATAGAGTTTATTTTTTTCTGATACAAAGATGAAACTTCTCTGCTTTGTGGCTCTACACCTATAGTGTGGCTTTTTCCTGGCCCTGTCCTCCAAAGCCTGTGTGTCTTCTTTTGAGGTTCTCTTTTCCTGTCAGTCCCACAGTCTTTGTGTCTGGCGTTTAGACTCTCATTCCGTGTAATTACTAATGCATCTGGGGTTAAGTTTGCCACTTTGCTAGTTTCATGAAATTAAAAAAGTTAAATGTGTGCTAATATCTTGCCTACGTGTGTGTCTGTGTACAACATATATGCAGTGACTGTGGAGGTCAGAAGAGGGCTTGGATCCCTTGGAAGTGGTGCTGAAAAGTGGTTGTGAGCCACCAAGTGAGTGCTGAGAGTCCAAGCCACATCCTCTGCAAGAGGAACAGGTTGACACTGAGCCATCTCTCCAGCCCCTCAGTCTCATTGGTTTGCGTTTTTCTTGACGGCTTTCATTTGTGTTAGGCAGTTTGTTTTATTTTATTTTATTTTTGTTGGTGTACTATTTTAATGTCTCTATTGAGTTTTCCCATTTTAAGCTTTTCTTTCTTTTCCTGAATGTGTGTGTGTGTGTGTGTGTGTGTGCGTGAATATATGTGTGTTTGCGTGGGTGTGGGAGTACATGTGTGTGGAAGCCTGAAGCTGATGTCAGATGTCTTCCTCCATTGCTCTCCACCGTATCACTGAGACAAGGTCTCTTTCTGAACCCACAGTTTGCCAATTCTAGCTTCTCTAGTGAACCAGCCTTCTTGTTTCTGCCTCCCAAACTTGGGGATTACAGAGAGCTGGCATGCCAGCCTGGTTTTTATGTGGGTTCTGGGGAGAAAAACTCCAGTCATTCTACTTGTCTAGGAAGTAATTTATCCACAGAGTCATCTCCCCAGTCCCTTGAAGTTGTTTTCTTAATTGCTGCTTAATGAATTTCAGCATGCATCTTCAAATGACCACAATTCACTTCAGCTTAACTCTGGGAAAACACAAACTTTGTTCCCACAGAGATTTGTTTCTTTCTCCCCCTTTACATTAATATTTCCATATAATTCACATAAGAGTTTCTCTATATATTACACTTTGTACTCATGATTTGGTGTATGTCCTAAGACAAACAGTACAGTGTTATGGTAGTGAATTTATTATTGTTATTATTATAATATAACAATAGTAATGTTGTATGTGTACTGCACTTGTGTGAGTATAAGCACACATGTGTGGAGGTCAAGGGTGCAGTTTTGTGAAGATGATTCTCTCCTTCTACTGTTCTAGGGGTCCAACTCAGGCCATCAGGCCTGGGCGGTAACTGCCTTTCTTTACCCATGAAGTGTCTCAATGGCCCTAATGATTGCTTTATACAGTAATATATTCTTTGATGGTGTTAAAGAAAGAAATGAGAGGTGACTCAGTGGCAGCTCTTGTCTAGCATGCACAGGTCCAGGTTCTACCCTCAGAACTAAAAGGAAAGTGAAAAAAGAAATAAGAACTACATATTTGTCGTAAGTTATTAATTTTTTTTAACCTTTTTGCTGTTTTCTTATTGCTTCCTGTGGGGGTTAGTAATTTCCGAAATCATTTCTTTTAGCCCAAAAGGCCCCTTACAGAGCTTCTTCTAAGGCAAATCAGCCAGCCATGAGCTCTCTGGGTTTATGTTTACCTGGGAGTATTTCTATTTTGACTTAAATGTTGGAGGATAGTTTTGCTGGATATAGAAGTCTTGGCTGGCAGCTTTCTGTTTCCATCACTTGGCTGTGGCTCCTGCCCCTCATGGTCTCCTGTTTCTGGGGAGAAGCCAAGCATTGTCTGAATACAGAACAATCCCTTCTTGTTGCATTAAGATTTTTCTCTTTAGGTCACAAGAGTTTGATGATGTCTATCTGTGTGGGTCTCTTTGGCCACTTCCAGTGGGAGGCTGAGCTCTTTGGTTATGTAGTGTGTTTGTTCTTCGGTTCTTTTGGCTATTTTGTCCTCATTTTCTCAGCCTCTTCTGTTTGTACTGATTGACTCTTTCTACATGCCCACTGGCCTCTGAGATGCTGTTCATTTCTCTCTGTCTTTGTGTGCTCAGTTCTGGAGTGCTCTCCTGTTCTCTCTCCATACTGACTGGTTCTTTTATGTGTTGTCCCAATCAGCTGTTAAACTCATACAGTCATTTCAGTTTCATTTGCTACATTTTCCAACTAAAGAACCTCATTTTGTTTTTTTTTTTCTTAAAAAGTAATTCATATCTCCTAATCAATATCCATTTCTATTTATTCATTATTGTCATACACTTCTTTAGTTCTTTAAATATACTTTATTTAGATATATTTCTAATATTCTCTTTGAAGTTTTATTTTATTTTCATCTAAGCTAATGCCAGGGATACCCAACTATTTCTATCAAGTTGGTTTTTTTTCCCCAGAATGTAGCTCGTACTTTATAATTCTTTTCATACCCTATAGTTTGCTGAACATTTCAGATTATAGAGTAACTCTGTGTATTCATTCAGCTTGGATCACTATCACTGAGCATATCACCTTAAAATGAGAAAAGAATTATTTGGCTCACATGTTTGAAAGTTTTGCAAGTTGCAGCCTAGGTCACTGATGTGGGATTTCCCTCTGTATGCTGTGGATACCATTGGTTAATAAAGAAACTGGCTTGGCCTGATAGGGTAGAACAGAGCTAGGCAGGGAAAACTAAACTGAATGCTGGGAGAAAGAAGGGCAGAGTCATTAGAAGCCATGTAGCCCTGCCAGAGACAGACACTGGACAGAACTTTACCCTGAAAGCTACAGCCACGAGGTGATACACAGATTAATGGAGATGAGTTAAATTAATATGTAAGAGCTAGCCAATAAGAAGCTAGAGCTAATGGGCCAAGTAGTGATTTAATTAATACAGCTTCTGTGTGGTTATTTTGGGTCTGAGCTGCCAAGTGGCTGGAATGATCAAGCGGCTTTCCCACAACAGAGCACCGGCCCTTTACTTTCCGTAACACATCATGATGGAGGTGTGTGGTTGGCAAAGCTGCTCACTTCATGTCGTGGTGGTATCCTCTCTGTGTCCAATTGGCTTAAAAGTCATCCAGCAAAGCCAAACATGGTGACACAGGCCTGTGGCATTTGATAGACTGAGACAGGAGGGTTATGAGCTTGAGGTCAGCCTGTGCTACATAGTGAGATTGTATCAAAAATAAATGGATAAGTAGGAGACAAAGCCTCTTGTTCAGTAATTGGGTAGACTGTTCTGGAGCACAGGGTGCTGTATTCTGCTACTGCTGGTGCTGGCTGCACAGAGTACCTTTAGAGTCAGGATGGTTCAGGTTGCCTCAATGTTTATTTCCTACTGAAATTTGTTTTCTTGTCTATTACACACTGCACTTAGACTGGGGGTTGCTCAAGGTGCCATTCTCTCTTCCAAAGACACAACTAAGCCAATAACAGTACTCTAGGAGCAGAGGCCGTGCTGTGTGACATCACAGGGTCAGAGGTGGAGCTCTGTGACATCACAGGGTCAGAGGTGGAGCTCTGTGACATCACAGGGTCAGAGGCAGTCTATGTGACATCACAGGGTCAGAGGCGGTGCTCTGTGACATCACAGGGTCAGAGGCGGTGCTCTGTGACATCACAGGGTCAGAGGCAGTGCTGTGTGACACTGTAAGGGCAGGGGTGGGTCTGTGTGATACTCGATAAGCAGGAGTGGGGCTGTGTGACACCGTAGGGACAGGGGTATTACTTTAGAATCAAGCCAAGGCCCAGGAGTGTGGTGGGTGAATCCTTAGGCAGTTTCAGTTTGGCGTGAGAAAAGACGCCTCCTTGGGCAGCCCAGGGAACTTCCTCCAGACTTGGGAGAAGACATAAGGCAAGGAAGGGTCTCTTTGAATGGAAGACACACAGCACAGACCTTGACTTGACTCTCAGTGTCCAGTAATGCCCATCATCCCAACACCCATCCGCTGCCACTTCTATGTTCGGCTCTTCCCATGTTGGTCTCTCTTGGAGCCTCAGGACCTTTGCCTGTGCTCCTTTCCCACAACACGAGTTTTCATTTGCCTTTCAATGTTAGAGTTTCAGGCTTCTGGTCAGTTGGTTCAGTTGCTTTTAGGCCTGTGGTCTGACAGTGTATGGCGGGGAAAGCCTGTTTTTCTAATGGCTCAGATGAAGGAAAAGGAGAGGAAGACACCAGGGTCCGTGTCCTCCCAGACTCCGCCCAGAGCATATCCTGTGACCTCACCTTCTTCTACTAGATCCCGCCTCTCACAGGTCTCTCTCCCTTCTAGGGTACCAAGCTGGGGATGAAACCCTCAGCACAAGGGCCTTTGCGGGCAGTCCAGATGCAAGCCATAGCAGATTGTGCCCCAGCTGCTGCCTGCTCCGAATGTCTTCTTCACCACCCTATCTAAGAGGGGTCTCCCTGGCTCTGCTTCACACGGTCTCTGGGTTTTGTTGTTTGACTCTCTGTGAAGGGAAACTGCCAGTGCAGGACCTATGTGTTCTTCCTGCCACATGGGACATGCCGCATGGGCACCATCATGCTAGGCACAGCCCAGATGGAGCCGTGAGTGAGTGTGGAGGCCTGCCACCTCAGAACACCTTATATATGGCCCCTTATGGAAGCTTGAGGACCCAGGAACAGATAGGGACATCTTGTGGAAAGGAGACTCAGCTCTGTCTAACTACCTATTCCGGGTTGTTTGTTTGTTTTGAGCCAGGAGTGAGCAAAAGTGACTGACTTCCCTATTATTTTGGAAACCACAGATCTACTATAGAATATCCTATATAAGCCAACAGGTCCTCCAATGAAGAAACAGCATAGGGGCAGGCTGAAAGCGCTGGGAGCAGCAGCCACTACTTAAAACAATGAATGAAATGTCTCCCCAAATGCAGCATGAGTATAACATCGTATGCATTCATTCATTCTGACAGCATTTCGTTTTTAAATAGTTATTTTATTTCATAATTTTTAAAAGTTTTTTTGTGTGTATGAGTGTTTTGCTTCCATGTGTGTAAGTAACTATGTGCGTGCTTGATTGTTTTGCCTGTATGTGTGTAAGCATATTATGTGCGTGCCTGGTACCTGCAGAGGTCAAAGGAGGATGTCAGAGCCCCTGGAACTGGAGTTATGGACAGGTGAAAGCTACCAAGTTGGTGCTGGGAACCAACGCTGGGTTCTCTGTAAGAACAGAAAGTGCTCTTAGCCCTCTCTCTAGCCCTTATTTTTTTTATTTTATTTAGGTGTATGCATCTCTCTCTATCTCTCTCTCTCTCTCCCTCTGTGTGTGTGTGTGTGTGTGTGTGTGTGTGTGTGTGTGTATACTTCAGAGGCTAGAAGGGTGCATCTGATTTCCTGGAGCTGGAGTCACAGGCAGTTGTGAAACTCAGGTCCTCTGGAGAGCAGCAAGTGCTCTTAACTGCAGTCCCTTCTCCAGATCCCCTCCTATGTTTTTATTGCATGGTCATTCCCTCTGTCTGTGAAGTGTTGGCTTCAGGATCCTCCAGGGATTCCAAACCCACAGCTGCTCAGGCCCCTCCTATAATGAGAGGTCTTTGCACAGAAGCTCTGATGGTCCTTCCACACGCTTGCTAGCAAGCCCAGGTGTCTCGGAGCTTGCAATGCGAGGTAAAGGACTGGCAGATTGTGGCTCTGCTGTATTGATCAGGGAGTGCTGACAAGAAGTCCACGTGTGCTCAGGGCAGAGAGCAGTTTTTTAAAGAGTAGTTTACCTGCAGTTGGGTGAGCGCAGATGCAGAACCCAGGCTGCCTGCGCAGCGTTATATAACTTAGCATGCCCACAGCGTGTGTGATGTGCCATCGGGGGGCAAGGTGTCAGTAATGATAGCCTGTGATTACAGGAAGCATGACGGGCTATAGCAGCTACCTGCAGCCAGCAAGTTGTGGCACATGCTCAACCTCCCTTACTCCAATGAACTTCTAACCTTTACACAGGCAAGTGCCAGCTTCCTGTGCAACGTGAGAGGTGTCTTTGACCCCTGGGACTAAGATGAAGCTCAGCTCTGGCTCCAGTCCTGAGATCACCACTGTGTCTCTGGACCCCATCTGCACAAAGGAGACGCAAACTGTGGGTGATAACATAAAAAGGACCAGGGAGGTGACAGTTAACGAGCACCTTTATTGGGACCCTGGATTTTTACCGTCACAGCATGAGGCCCACTTAACCACCTTGCTACTTCTGTGAAGTAGTGTGGCTTTTGCTTGTAAGCCACACACCCCTTTGTTCAAGGGCATGCTAGACTGCTTACAATGCCGCTGCAGTACACATGCTATGGTAAGTGCTGCTCCCTGCATTGTGTAGCGATAATGACATGGAGAGATGCTGCTAAATGGCTGTTACGCCGCATTGTGTGGATAATGACAAGGAGGAAGGTCTGCACATGCTCAGTGCAGGTGCAGTCTTTCTCAGGCTGATTTTCCAGCCACCGCTGCTAAGGGAACCCTGGGGTATGTGGGTTAGCCTATGCTCAGAGTTCCATAGCCAGGGCCGGTGCAGCCACTCCAGTTCAGAACACTCCACGCCTCTCTCTCAGCGGTAGCATTCTGCCACTCGGGCTTCTGGGTGTGGGTGGAGTAGGGGAAAGGCTGGAATCTTGCCCAGGTAATCCTGGACTTTACAGACGAGGCCATTCAAAATGTAACAGAAGTGCCAGTGGCCTCTCCCTCCTGGTCCTTGTTCCATTCTGTATTCACCCCTGCACATCAGGAGTGGCTCCTGCTGCTGCTCTGATCCAGGTGTGGAGCCAACACTTGCGCTTTCTCTAACACGCCCTCCTCCAGTCTTGCTTTCATGACGTGATTTTTCTTGGACAAACAGGGTCATTTGTTCTATAAACGAATGTGCACTCAAGGAATGAGCAAGTGAACCATAGCTTGTATGTGGTCATTTTGAGAGCGTCTGAGTAGGGCAAGTTAGGGACTAATGAAGATCACGGTAGGCCCAGCCCACGCGGCTTGAATCGACTTGGGGCTTGTTTTCGGAAATCATTACTTCCTGCAACTCATCTCAGGGGCTGACCTCTGTCAGGAAATGGAGAGATGCCGCCCTGAGCTGTGTCCTGTGAGCATCTGCACCTCCTGGCCCAGTGGGACCTCTCCAGGAGCCTGGCTGTTATTTATGGAGCAGGCTCAGTGACAGGGAGCGTCTGCCCAGGAAGCATTGGTGGTATCATGCTCCTAACCTGACTGACATCGCAGTGCCTCGGGGAGCATTTCTCCAGGAGAGGATGGGGTCAGGAGCCCCCATGGAGACTTTTCAAAGCCATAATAAAGATATCAGGAGGGCGATCTGTCAGGTGGACCCTGCCAGGCCATTGAGGGGGCTGGCAGATGGTGAGGAGAAGGCTGGGCCAAGAACCAGATGTTCTGTTTCCTGAGAATAGACATGTCAGGTCTTCAGGGCTGTCAGGTGCCCCCTCATTAGCCCATCAGCCTCACAGAGCCAAGTACACTGACATCTCACTCAGCATGACACCTGGCAGGGACCCAGGTCCGCAGACACCCACCGTGGCCAGCGCTTCCCTTTTTGCCGAGGAGGGGGCCCTACAGGGGCATGGCAAGCCTCAGTGGCAGAGACTGGAGCAGGTGACAGCTCAGGAAATACCATCAGACTTGGAGCTGTAGAGATCATCTGGGCGTCACCACCCATGTGTCCCTGGCCTGCCCTGTGCCGTCCTTGCTTTGTGCTCAACCTTCTTCTAAGCACGTCTTCTTCTTAGCAAATGCAGACTTGATAAACTGTCTTAAAACGCACACAGCCGTGCATGCAAACACCCAGCAGCTCGTCCTGTGATGCGTGAGAAGTGGCACTAGCAGATCTTAGAAGCAGCTAGGCTGTGATGGTGTTTGCTAGCCAGCTCCTCTGTCTCTGGGCCTCGCTGTTATCTTCTTGGTTAGTAGGTGGCGGGACCAGTATTGCGGGGGGGGGGGGGGGGGGGGGCGCCAGAGACAGACAAGTAACAAATGGGAATTTTCCTGTGCAATGATCAGGACAAAAGAAAAGGATTATCTGCTATGTCAAAGTTATTGAACATCCCAGCCTGTCTCATGAGTACTTGGACCCAAAGTTATCACCTGCTCAACGCTCACACAGTTGACTCAGCAATGGTCCATTAGGTTTTAGTAACACACACGCATGGTGGTGACACTTGGACAGGCACCTCCTTCTCTTTATCAAGGTGGGTTCTAAGAAGATCTTCATGTGCCTATTAAGAATGAAACACACAGTAGGCACTCATCAATGGGCCTCCCTTCACTAAGGCCTCTGTGATGTAAAAAGAGCCACACATTAGTGGTTTCTCAGTGTCAACACATAGTAGGAGGGTAGATGCTTCATGTTGTGTGCCTGGGGAATATCAATTTAGCCCTGGGAAACTGAGGCTATAACACATGTCACCTAATCAAGCACCAAGACGTGCTGGGGACAGCCAATAAGCTGATGGCTTTTCACTAGCACTAGGTGTCAGTGGGATTCAGACTTGGTGTGGGGCTAGGGAACAGAGGCCTTGCAAGAACGGCCACATTCAGGGTCACTCAGCCTTCCCGTGGTGCCTGCTGGGCATTTAAGATACAGGGAACCAGATCAAGCTCTGAAGAAAGCAAAAGCGGTCTTGGAGCCCCCCGAGAGAGTCTGAGTACTGATTCCAGGCCTGCTGAATGTCTCTGTGGAAGAGCGAGAGGGAGGAGGGCCACGAGCGCTCGCGCTCGCTACACAGGCCGAGGTTGTTCCTCTCGCAGGGCGCTCCTCAGCCTAGACGCTGTAATTAGCCTGGTAATAACAGGCCCTGTATCTCCTGCGCCTGTCAGGGGGAAGAATCCATCTTATCACTAATTGCAGGGTTGGCGGGCTCTGAACGTCTCTTTCCGCTAGCCTGGGCCTTTCCTGGGGGCAGCTGGCAGGGTTTTGTGAGTTAACACTGCCTGGGCACAGGCAAAAGGAAGGTTGGGGAAGGGTGAGCGAGGCACACAGGAGCCTCCCTGCTCTTGGTCCCAGCCTGCAGCTCTACCTGAGCTTCTGACCCAGCTTCCTCGTCCATCTTCCCTGCTCTGTCCCTTCTTCCACAGTCCGAAAGCACACAGCTGTCCCCTCTGCTCGGCATCCTCACTGCTCCCACTTCTGTGAGGAAGAAGACACAGTGCTCACGATGGCCGACAGGCATACGTCATCAGCCCGGACCTGTTAGTGTCCACCCGCCTTCTGGCCACAATGCTTCTCCCGGAGTGCCCAACATCCCATGATCACCCCGGGCCCTCGCATGAGTATTGTCCCCCCCTGTCTGTGCCTCTAGATGGATCTCCTCCACTTCCTGGTATGGACGCTCCCTCCTCGGGAATGCACTCCAAAGCCTCCAGGACTCGCTGCCCACCTGCCCTGCTTCAGCTTGTTTTTCTTGTTAGCTCATCATCTTCTTACCCACCATATATTTTACTGATTATTGTCTCCCCCACCCCACCAGGCTGTCAGCCTCGTGAGTTCAGAGGCTGCTGTCTGACTGGTTCACTGCAGTGCTCTTAGCACCTCAAGCAGAGCCCACCACACAGTGGGTGCACGCTGCTAACCTAGCCGGCTTGCCTCCCCACTGGCTGCACATCAAGTAGTGCCCACCACACAGTGGGTGCATGCTGCTAACCCAGCCGGCTTGCCTCACTGGCTCTCCTGTCTCGGCTGAAGGTGTTGCTGCCCAGGAGGCTCTTGCAAGGGTCCTCGCCTCCAGGAAGCCTACATGGACCCCACTGCAATGGCCTGGCTCTGATGGAGACTCTTTCTTTGTCTAGCCACTACCTGAGTTGGAATCTGTCACCATGGGTTACTCCAGGGCTGGGTGGCCCTTTGGGTCTCCAAGGACTGCCTGAGGCTATGGGTCCCAGTAGAAATGAGGGGAATGAATGACTAGGTGTGTTGAGGGGCAATGCAGCAAGGCAATAAATAATAGGCTCTGAATTTAATCCAGAGCGCTTTGTGACAGGGCCATGCGCTGTTCTCCCACCTGCACCCATTTACACCATCTGAAATGACCCCGAGGCTCAGAAGTCAGTGTCCTCGCCTTCCTCACTGTACCCCACAGCAGTTCCTTTGACCAGCGAGGTCCAGCATTTGGTAGCATAGTGTGGTTTGAATATGGTCCTTTTGAAGGTGTGTGTAAGTGGGTTGAGAGGTGGTGGGACATTGTGAGGCGGTGGCTTGGGAGGGATTAATGACATCCTCATAGGACTGGGTTAGTAACCATGATAATGGCTTGTTTTGAGAGGAGGCTACTCATTGGGCTTTGTTCTTTTCAATGCCTTCACCTGTTTTTCTGCTTCCTGCTGTGTTGTGTAGCACAGCACAGGGTCACCACCGGGTGTTGCCTTGCATTCTTGGACTTGCAGCTTTAGAACTGTGAGCTTCTTTATAAGTTACCCAGTTTCAAGTGCTCTATCATAGCTACAGAAGATGGACATAATAGGTCCTTAGGGGGAAGAAAAGATCTAGAACCCACTCCTATAATTTATTCATTTCATTTATAAAGCATGTATTAGTTTTCAAAGTTGTTTGTATTTACTTCTTCAGTGGTAAATACTGATCACTTATCTTTGTAGGGTATATGGAACATACAGAGAGGGAGAAAGACGGAGACATTCACAAACACATTCGTGTTCACGTGTGCAGTTCCTTCACACAGCGGTTCCTGCACAGCCTCTGACATGCCATCTGGAAGCCCAGCACTCAGTGAGCTGATGGTTTCCGGTGCAGAGAAAGCGGCATGGGCCGTGGATCTCAGCACCCAGGCTGCTTTTGCGTCGCTTTCACTGTGTGTCCTTGGGGAAGCTGCCACATCTCTCTGGGCTATAGCTTTCTCATTTGTGAAGTGTGGCTGGGGATGTGCGCCAAACCATCACAGAAAGAGAAATTTATTCACAAAGCTGAGTGTGGAGACGAGACAGCAGCTCTCAGACCCTCCTGAGGGTAGCAGCGTTTGGGGTATTCGTGGTCAGGCATGGGGAGAGCAGACTGGCTGGTAAGTCATCCAAGGTCTGCCTGCAAAATTGTGACGGTGACAATCTATATCACAGAGGTGTTATCTCCACCTCTAAAAAGGGTGGAGGGGCTTTTCTTTTCTTTCCTCTCTCTGCCCTTTCTTGTGGTGTTAGGTACTGAACAGAGGCCCTCATGCATGCTATGCCGGGCACATGCTCTACCACTAGGCTGCACCCCAGACCCTGAGCTGGTGGAGACATTTCAGGCCAGAGGGATACAGCAAGTTTTATCTGGAGTCACCCTGAGTCCTCAGGGCACTGTGGAAGGGCCAATGAGAGCCAAGCCTGGCACCTTCAGAGTTGCTTCTTCCCCCAGAGTGGGGCTGAAGTGGCCAGTGGGAAAGTCACACCAGGCAGGCCCCTCTGCCACCTTCCCCGGGCTGACGTATGCCGGGAGCTTGGGTCTCAGTGGGCAGACAGAATGGAGAAAGTGAGCAGCCTGATTCCTGTGCTCAGAGTCAACCCCACAGTGTGCAGGGAGGCTGGAGGTGCTGGGGTGTCAGAGGCTGAAAGCTGAGGTCTAGCCCCACCAAGACCCGACTGGCAGGGTGGTTGTCCTCTGTCATCAACACCGCTCTGAGTGCTCGTGGTTTGAGAACACGCCAAGTATTTCCTCCAGGACCTTAAATTCAGGTCAGAAAGGAAAGATTTACTCCACCAGATCAGAGCAAAATGGTACTGATTAGCTTGCTAAATACGTGCCCAGGGCCTTGAAGTGAAGTGGAGCGGCCTCTGTCTTCACACAGGTCTGGTGCCAGAGCCTGTAACTGCCTGGCTTTTGGACAGTGAAAGAATGACTCCACAAACAGCCAAAGGTGATGAACCTTACAGCGAAGCCCTGCAGAGCAGACCTCCGCCATCTGACATTAGTAGACCCCTGGCCAGAGCACCTCTGGGCTGAGTCTCTGGGCTGAGAGGCCTGTCTTTGAGAACACCCTTCTCAGTAGGATGCTGTAGGTTGTTGTAATCAGGTGAAGAAACATTCTGGAGATCCCATGATGGGAACTGCCAATACAGAACATGAGCAGAGCATGGGATTCAGGACCTAGGACCCAGGACTGTGGGACTTCAGTCTTTTGGAGGGCTCTGCATTGGAGAAGTCCTGGCAGTTCGCTGTGGGAGGTCCATTAAGCTGTCAGAATAAATATGACTGGGGTAAAAGTACAAAGTGTGTGCTCTAACTGATGTCTCCACAACAAAGTGCCCTGGGAATCAGCCTAAGGCCATGGCTCCTGCATCCCATCACCCCGAGGTGACTGGCAGAATCCAGTGATTCAAGTCCTTTTGTGACATCATCAAAGTAGAACAACATTTGGCCAGGTATGTCTGAAAAATAGACATGAATTCAAACTCTACTGCTCTCACTCCCTCAGGAGGACAAAGGTGGCATCCTGTAGGGGCCAGCCCCCAACTCCAGAAGAACCTCGATGGCCCTTTAGTCTAGGTACCTATCCCATGGCTACCAGTACCCAGTGAATCTTCTCTTAGAATTTTAAAGGTCAAGTGAACCCTCATGGCTTCAGCATGTTAGAGAAATGCAGATCTCAACTCCATGTCTTTAAGACATCCAGGTGCACCCCTCTTCTTTTATGGTCCCCCTAGGAGATGCACCTGCAGTATCTAGAGCCACCCTGACTGTCCAGCTCTCTGTGATAACCTCAGCAGCACTTCGCAGAAAGTCCTATGGAGAACCCAAGTGATGTGGGAGTGTCATATATCAATCTGTTGATTTCATTGGTTAAGTAATAAACAAACTGCTTGGCCTCATAGCTTAGAACATAGGTGGGTGGAGTAAACAGAACAGAATGCTGGGAGGAAGAGGAAGTGAGGTAAGATGCCTCAGACAGAGGCCATGCTCCCCTCTCCCGGGCAGACGCACGCGATGAAGCATGCTGCCAGGTCAGACATGCTGAATCTTTCCCGGTAAGACCGGTGCTACACAGTTTATTAGAGATGGGTTGATCGGGATATCAGAATTAGCCAGTAAGGGCTAGAGCTAATGGGCCAAACAGTGTTTAAAAGAATACAGTTCGTGTGTTGTTATTTCGGAGCATAAGCTAGCTGTTCGGGAGCTGGGCGGGACGAAAAGCAAGCCCGCAGCTCACACTACACCCAAGACACAGGTACTCCGAGTGGGGCCAGGGCCCTGCTGCCTTCCCTGCGTCTCCCAGAGAGCAGAGAGCCCAAGGAGCACACTTAGAGACAGCTCTGGGACCAGCTAGCTACAGCCTTGCATGTTGGACGTCCTTAGCCTGTTAGATGTCTGGGGCTGGGCTTTAATATCCCTGCACCTCAGAGACAGCTCTGGGACCAGCTAGCTACAGCATATTGCCTACACCCAGCATGTTGGGTGTCCTTAGCCTGTTAGATGTCTGGGGCTGGGCTTTAATATCCCTGCACCTCTGACAGAATGATTTATCACCTTGTAGGTCAGGGAGTGGAGATACCTGCAAACATCTGTGGAATGTCACCAGTGGTGTTTTCAAGGGGCCCCTCACTAACTGAGTGATATGCACAGTAGCATGGTAGTGGCATCAAGCTTGCAAGGAGCCCAGTACTTGTCTTGAGACTCGATGAGTGAGAGAGGACATCTTGGTGACTGGCAAGGCAAGCCTGGCTCGTCTTCCGGCACATCTTGGCTCTTGGCTTTTATTCATTCATAGATTCGTATCTTTTTTTCTCTGTTTTTTTTTTATGGTGATACACTCCACATTCCATTCAGCATATTTTGAATTGTATAATCCCATTTATGTTGTAAGCATCGCTATAGCTATAGAGAACTTTCTCTCTGAAAGTAACCCCGCTATTAGTGACAATCCTCATTGCCCCTAGCAATCACATCTACATAACATTTCATTGTGTAAATCCACCATTCATCAGGGGATGGACATGTGACTTGTTTGCACCTTTTGGTTGTTGAGAACAGTGGTGTGCTGAACACTTCTGTGCATGCTTTTGTATGAGCCTAGGTCTTTGGTTCTCTGGAGTGAGTAGCAAGTAGTGCATTTGCTGGGTCATGTGGCAACTTTAAGCTTTGAGGGGCTGCCTGGCCTTTCTGTGGAGGCTGTACCGCTTCGTGCTGCTGCAAGGAGAGTGTGAGGTTCTTATTCCCACATCCTGGGCAGCGCATGCTATTGTCCGTCTGGGATGACAGTTGCCCTTGTGGGTGTGCTGTGTCTCGGTGTGCTTTGGATTCATGGCTAATGCCGTGCCATGTATCTTTGCATGTGTTTATTGGCCATTGGTTTATCTTTCTTGGAGAAATTTCTCTTCAAACTGTTTTACATTTTATTTTGGTTGTTTTTTCATTACTTTTCTGTGGAGTTGTGAGAGTTCTCTGTTTTAGATACTAGCCCTCCATCAGGTAAATGCTTGTGGCTCAGATCTTAAAGGCACAAGTTTGTGATTTTGATCAAGTTTAATTTATTGAAGTTATCCTTGGGTAACCTGTGGTCAAGCAGCTCTTTCCTAACCCCAGATTACAGCCCTTCTCTAGAATGTTCTTCTTAGGGGTTCTATTTAACTCACACACTTACAGCGTTGCTCCATTCTGACTTCATTTTCATATGTGATGTGAAGTTGGTTCCACGTCTGTTGGTTTGCAGTGTGGATGGCAGTGTTCTAAGAGCAGTTGTAAGAGCATGCTCCTTTGTCACCAGACTGTCTCAGTGTCCTTGCTAGAAGCCCGTTGGTGACAGATACAGAGCTTTCCTATTCTGCCCCAGGTTGCTGTATGGGCCCCACACTCACCTGTCACTGGAGATGTGTCTTAAAACTTTCCAGACTGGTTCCTTTTCAGGATCGCACTAGGCATTCTCAGGAATTTTAGAATCAGCTTGTCAATTTGTGCAAAAGACACAACCAGATATTTTTATCTGGATTGTATTGAAGCAGCTGGCTTTGTTGCCATGGTGACAGCACCGGTTTGCTTTATGGCCACAGGCTGTCTTTTTCCAGTGGTTTGCAGTTCCCAGGGTGCGAGCTTCAACACCGTCTGTTCATGGTATCTCTGTGTGACCTGTTCTTGTTGTGGCTTATTCTTTTTGGTTCTTTTATAATCAGAATTGTCTCTAGAATTCCTGTATTTGGGAGGTAAGGGCACTAGAACCCCACCCTGGCACATGCTATGGAAATGCAGTGTCTGGTGCTGGAGCCCCAGCTCTGCTGTCTTGCACCCCAGTTGCTCGCTGTGCTGTATGGAAGCACAGCTGAGTTTTGCTGATCTTGTGTTTTACAGCTTTTCTTAATCACATTGCTCTAATCTTCTTCTCCTTCTCCTCTTCCTCCTCCTTCCCAAACAGAGTTTAAAATTAGTCTGTCAGAATCACTAGGTAAATTTGTTGGACCTTTGTTTAGAATCGTATTTAGGGTTCAACAAACACCTTTGCAACATTAACTATACCTACCCATGATTATGAAACGTCTCCATACTGGGCTACTGCTAAAATTTCCACCATCTTGCAGTACACTTAGGTCTAGGGCTGAGTTTCTGACACCTTCTGGGGATTCCTAGGTAATCTGTATTTGCATATTTTCTGACATTATTGTGATCTTAGACAATAATCTTTCGGGATGGTTTTCATTCACGTGTAACAAATTGTCTATATTGAGTGGATAGCCAGTAGCTTTTCTCATCCCTTGTGTTGATTTCAGCAATGTGTGCAGATTCCAGAAGATAGGCCTAAGTGGCTGTGCTCCATGCAACTTTCCAGAAGAAGGGGAAGCCCCAAATGGAGACAGAAAGGGGAGGTATTCTGTTTGGGTTCCCTCGGATGGCCAGGTCTTGGCTTCTTCTAGCTTGTTAACACTTCTCAATTCTTTCAATAAATCACTTCAAATTATATTTGTTTGGCTCAGGCTCATGACAAGGAGTTGTTAATACCTGACAAAGGTATTATAATATATACCTGGCTTAAAGTATGCACATATATTAAATACATATTATATGCATGCATATATGTGCATAATACATTATATGTTTATAATATTTTAACATAATAATATATAATGTACATATACCAAACTATTATGTCTATATTGTATGTGTATATAATATGTGATACACGTGTATGATATAGAAATGTACATGTATAAATAATATATACATAGACTTAGAGGCTTCTTCCTGTTCTCACAGCCCTGGCACAGGGCTCATTGCATGGGTAAGGCTGAGAACATTTACTAGGAATGAAGACCAGTTGATGCCTGTTGCCCTGAATCAGAGAGTGATTGTGTTTAAAATGCTACAAACACACAAGCCTCACCATGATCCTTTGTGCTGGGTGCGTCTGTGGCTTTCACCCAGAGACCAGGCGCTGAGGCACAGAGAGTGAGGTCATGGCACGGGAAGTGGACAGCCGTGCCAAGGCCTAGCCTCTCCACCTCTGTGTGGACACATATGTACCATGAACTCTCTACCTTTGTGTGGGGGCACATAGGCTCTCCTTCCCCTCCTCCCCACCCCTGTGTGTGGGGACATACATATGTACCACAGGTTCTCCTGCTTTTCTTTTCCTCTTCATCTCAGAGCGTGCCCAGCTTGAGAGTCTGCCATGAGGAGGTGGCAGGCACAGCATTGCCCTGCCTCGCTTCTCACTCCGGTGCTGCGAATGCTCGTTCTCTGTTTCTGAGCTCTGCTGCTCTTTGCCTAGAATATTTGCCACTCTCCCACCTTCTCCATGATGCATCCGGAAGCAGGGCCTGTCCTCTCTGGGGCCCACTACTACAAGGTAGCTCCCAAGGCAACTTTCCCTTGACTGCCAAGAGAAATTGGTCTCCAGCTCTTCCTTACCTAGCTGGTCCAGTCCCTATAGGTTACATTACAGTGGTTTCTGTTTCCTGGTGGGATTCTGGCTCTTGGTGACTTGGAACCATCAAGTATGGGTCCAGGGTGCTGGCACCCAACCATCTCTCCCTGGGGTCACATGCCAAGTGCCCAGATGTGCAGGCAGAGCTGATAGATGTGTGCCTGAGAAGAGTGACTGGGGGTCCATAGAGCTAATTCTCTAGAAAAAAATCTGACTGCTGGAGTTGAGACTGATAAGAGAAACACACAAGGTCAGAGACACAATGTGAGGAAGGAGGTTGCTTTTTTAAAAAAACATTTAGAATGTTAACAGTAGAAATATTTGGTCTTTCCTATTTCAAGAATTAGTTGTGACAGTGTAGTGCTTAACTCAGGGGACAGGTTCAGATTGCATTTGGCTGATCTGAGGAGCCTCACATCCCTTGACCAAGTCTGACCCATGGAGAGGTGTGTAACTTTGGTTGTCCTAGAAGGTTTAAGGGGAAGACTTCTGGGGGCTCCTGGGTGTGATTTTCTCTAGAAAAGGGTATGTGTGGATCAAGGTCTTCCTTTCTTCTTGGCTTGACTGTTACCATGCCTGGGTGTGGTATTGGAGTGAGGACAGTTGTCTGTGACCATGACTGGAGAGGTTATGGCAAGCAACGAGTGACATCTGTGATCCCTTAAGCTAGCTCAAAGGCCACCCCAATGACCTTGGAACTCCTTTTTATGTTACTGGTTAGTTTTGTCAAGGTGACACAGCCTAGAGTCACCTGAGAAGGGACTCTCAACTGAGTGATTGCCTAGATCAGATTGGTCAACAGGCATGTCTGTGTGGAATTACCTTGATAACTGATGTGCTGTGGGAGAATGCTCTTGTACACTGTGAAAATTTATGACTTGTATTGGTTTAATAAAATTCTGATTGGCCAGTAGCCAGGCAGGAAGTGTAGGCAGGGTGACCAAGCTAGGAGAATTCTGCGAAGAAAGGCAGAGACGCAGTCACCTACCAAACACAGGAAGCAAGATGAGAATGCTGCACTGAGAAAGCCACGTGGCTAAATGTAGATAAGAATCATGGGTTAATTTAAATTGTAAGAGCTAGTTAGTAATAAGCCTGAGCTAATAGGCCAAACAGTTTATAATTAATATAAGCCTCTGTGTGTTTCTTTGGGATGGAACAGCTGCAGGATCAGGAAGGACAGAAACTTCTGTCTACGCTGATGTATGAGAGCACAGTCTACTGTGGGTGGCACCTCTTATCTGCCCTTGAATCAGGGTTCCATGTCCCGAGCATGGCTCCCTCCCTTCAGCCCTCCAGCAGCTGGAAGTGCCGTGGCTGCCCACTGGTAGGAAGTCTCTGGTTCACTCAGTACCTTTCATTTCCCACAGGAGCCAACTCCACTATCATATCTGTACACCACAGAGTGGGGAGTAGAGGCCAGGGATTGCCTGAGACTCTGCAAGCCCACGTCTCTCCGTGGCTTCCATCTTTAGTGATCTACCTTCCCCAGTCAGCAGGAACTCATTTCCCAGACTCCTCTGCCTGCTTGTTCTGTTTGTCACCCTCTCTGTCTGAATCTCCTGTCTGCTAATTCATTCCACTCTGGAAAACACCTTTTAGCTATCAAACCACCGTGCGAGACCAAATATCTCTGCAACAAAGTCACAGCACGTCTCTGTGCCTCTCTGCTTCCACCCGCAAGTTATCCGTTGTCTGGTAATCTGTCTTGTCAGCCATCAGGTTCTGCAATCTGGGGCCTATGCCTCATTTCTTTTTTTTTTTAAATATAATTTTTTATTGAAAAAAAAAGATTTCCGCCTCCTCCCCGCCTCCC
>NW_026067996.1:1180898-1215132 GCF_014885135.2 Alexandromys fortis
CTTCTTCTCCTTCTTCTACCCCAATTATTCTTAGGTTTGGTCTTTTTATTGTGTCCCAGATTTCCTGAATGTTTTGTGATGAGAATTTGTTGGTTTTACTGTTTTCTTTGATCAGTGTGTTTATTTTCTCTACGGTATCTTCAGTGTCTGATATTCTTTCTTCTATCTCTTGTATTCTGTTGGTAGTACTTGTCTCTGTAGTTCCTGTTCGTTTACCCAGATTTTCCATCTCCAACCTTCCTTCGCTTTGTGTTTTCTTCATTACTTCCATTTCATTCTTCAGGTCTTGAACTGCTTCCCTTACCTGTTTGATTGCTTTTTCTTGTTGGTCTTGGTGGTGCTGGTACAGTGGCTGATGCAGGGACACAGCCCACTGCAGAGCTGGGCTGCAGCTTGCTCCTGGAAGGGCAGGTGGAGGCCTGCCCACTGGCCTCCTGCCTCTCTAATCTCCTCTCCCTGCATCTGGGCTGCTGCAGGTCGGCCCGCCCTCCCTTCTCCTCTGCCTCTGCCAGCTGAGTTATCCCCTCTGCCATCTCCTTCTCCAGATGCTTGGGGGTTGGGGCGGGACTCAGGAGGGAGACAGGTGATGGCCCCACCGCTTTGGGAAATTAATTAGCTCGGTTCTGCAAATCGCTTTGAAGATTAAAAAAAGAAAAAAGTAGTGGTTGTGAGAGGGGAAACAGAGAAAAAAAATGCTCACTCACCCTTTATCTGGAGGGTCACTAACAGAGTCTTCACCTCTCTCATTGCTAGGGCATGGGTGATGCCCATTCCACTGCATTCCACTCAAAATCCAAGCTTCTAGAGCAGGCACTCCTGTGGACTATTCAGGGAAAGGGTACTTGTGTCCTCTTTGTTGATCTCCTACTGAAAGGAACTTGCTTCCCTCATCCTGGGCTTGGGCCTCAGACTTACCTGAGGACCTGTCTAGAGACCCTTACCTGCAACTTGCTCTTGCAGCCTGTCATGCAGAACGTATAAGTTGGCATGGAGCAGGTTCTGGGCAGGCAGAGCTTACAGCCTTTCCTTCCACCATGGACAAGGTAGACAGAGTCCTCACAGCTCAGGTGGAGGCAGGCCTGCAGTCTGGGTTTAGGAACCCAGCTGCCTCCCGAGGGACCACCCAACCAGGCTGACTGTTGCTTCAGGGCAAACTCCTGCTCAGAGCAGCAGAACAGCTGAGAGCCCTGGGTGGGGTGCATGCCAACTTCCTGCACCCTAGGAAAATCCTCATGCTTACTACCAGGCCCCAGGGAGACCACATGGTGGCCCAGAGGCTTTTCTCCTCAGACCCCCCCCCCCCGGGCTACCCTTTGAGATGTCCCATAATGTCCCCTGCCCTTGCCTTGGGTAGAATCTGAAGCAGCAGAGGCTGACCAGCTTACTGAGACTTAGCTGGGTTTTCAGCTTCAAGCCCAGATGGGCTGGAGGAGGGTGACTGACTGGCTCACAGGTGAGGTTTGGCAGAGCAATGGTCTGGAAGCTTTCATAGCGCTTCAAAAGTTTGGCATAGGCACATCAGGATGGATGATGCTTCCTTTTTGGGGACCCCACCCCCGCAGGTCTTGGCATTCATGCCAGGCAACAGGTGGGGCTCAGAACCATCTTGTTTATGGCTCCAGGTGAGCACTCGTGGGCCTCCCACTGAGGGGCGCAGGGGGAGGAGGCTGGGTTTCAGCCAAGGTGCCCCATGTCTACCACTCCCCAGCTGCAGCATCCTGTGAAACCAAAGTTTTTCTTTCGTTCCATCCTGGGCCCCGCACTCTCTGCCTGGGTCTCTTATGCCTAGGTAGATGGATTCCAAGTGTTCAGCAGGGGCCAGACCTCAAGGGACACTGTAGGGTCCTTTGATAGAACGGCCATCCTAGGGCTAGGTTTGTGGAATGAAAGCAGCGGCAAGAACAGCCACGATGGAGCTCTGCAGTGGGGTCTCACAAGGCCCTGGAGCGAGGTGGTGAGAGGCTATGGATCTGCCCCCCAAAGGAGTCTAGATCCTGACTACTTCCTCCTTTGGTCCTCAGACTGGCAGCATCTGTTTGGCAGGCATGGCCCAAGTTGTCTCCACTCTCAGGAGGCATGAAGTTAATACAGGAGATTAAAACATGTTGGCAGGGGTGAGGGCAAAGCTACCATGTGCTGGGCACTTGCTGTATCTCAGACACTCGACAGTTAACTCAGGTGATGCTCTCAACCACCCGAGGCAAGCTTTTATGACCAAGTTCAGTTTTAGGATGGGCCTGAGCATACATGCACGGCTGGCATGGCTCAGAGCTAAGCTATACCTGGGCTGGTGGGCTCTGGAACCCTCTCTCACAGCTACTGACTGCCTTTCAGAGAAGGCTGAGACTTCCAGGCGGTAAAGACACATCCTCCTGTCATCAAGGAGAGTGAGGGGACTCTGAAGACACTCAGTATCACTCCTAGACCACACCCCACTGCTCTCTCCATCAGTGGTGTCCCAGTGGCTGAGGCCCTTGGCTCCTGGCCTTGCCCCCTCTGCAGACCATTCCTATCTCACTTGTCTCTCTCTACCCACAAACCCAGTTCCCACCTCTGGCCCCCATCCCAGCTTTAGGGAAGCCTCAACTCACCAGGGAGTTCTGAGGGGTGCCAGGCTTAAAAATGGGGGCGTGGAATTCCTTCTCTTGACTTTTCTCTTTTAAATCCTGTGTGTATGGCCTGGACAGCAAAAGGACATTACATGATTCCACCCCTTCCCAAAATGTGGGACTGCTCATAGATGGGGCGCCTGTTACATCAATCTTTCCCCCCATTTTCTCCCTTTCTTTTCTTAGTAATGCAGAGTTTTCAAAGTATTTGTTTATATTTCTATAGGCAATGAAGACTATTTTTTTTCCAGTTTCAGAGTTTATCCCTCTAGAAGAGATCAGTACGCTCTCCCTGAATCTAGCATAAATTCCTTTTGTAATGGGCTTCACCAGAGACCACGCCCTCCAAAGCTGTACATCTCCTGAGCAACCGCCATCCTGGGGTAGAGAGCAGGTTCTTTCTTGGCATGTTCTCAGAAGACAGGAATCTGGATACCCCACAAAATAAGGGATCTGGACACCCCATCACCAAATTGGAAAGGCTGATGCCAAGGGAAGGTAACTTTTTCTAATCCATGGCTTTCTATCCATAGCCCTAGCAGTACCGGAGCAAGCAGGTGTTCTGTACATGTTTGCTGAGTGACTGAGTATCTTTAGAAAGAAAAGCACGGGCAGAGAGGAGAAGTTCTTGCCCACAGTCCCATATGAGAGGCGAGGCTATGTGTAGGGTGAAGGTGGGGAGTATGGGGCGGAGGTGGGGACAGGGTGCCTGGAAGAGGACATCCTAGTAGAATCAGAAGGCCCCTCCCAGAAGTCCTGCTAGCTTGGCCAAAGGAAGTGGAAGCTGCCCAGTGAGATGCCTGAGGGCAGCCTCTCTATAGAGCTGTCAATCACCTGCAGCTATTCAAGGAATGTAGGGAGTGAGGCTCAAACCCGAGGGAAATGCGGTGGCATAGGGCAGCAAGCCCTTTCCCACAGCATAGAAGCCAAGACCCAGCACTGGGCTGTGACCTGCGAGTCCCCTCCTCCTTTCTTTCCTCCTTCCTTCTCCAGCTGGCCTGGAACTCCCTGTGCAGCCTAGGCTGGCCTTGACCTACCATGATCCTGTTGTCTTGACTTCTAGGGTACTGGGATTCCAGGCATGTGCCACCATGCCCAATTTCCATCGGTTAACTTCCACTTTGAGATGACCACCACATGTCCTGCAGCATATAGGATATGGCTGTGTGGACCACTGTTGAACAGCAAAACAAGGCTGTACAGCTAAGAGTCTAGAATAAAGCTCTACACTGAGACAATGTGCACTCTCCTTAGAACCCACACCTGGCTGGGGCTCTACTGCCTGGCAGTGCCCTCTCAGAGGAAGAGCCAAAGTTTCTCCAGTGACCGCAGAGCAGACAGGACAATGTGTCTCTGACCTTGTCTCCTCATGGGCTGATGCAGGCTGTCCCCTCAGTCTGGATTACTCTTCCCCTAGTTAGCTGTTTGATTCTCTCCCTTGTCTTTAGGATCCTGCTCAGAAGTCACCTACTCTGGGGGTCTTCCCTGATCCCTCTCTTGTAAGAAACATCGAATTGCCATTGCTCCTAACCCGCACAGTCCTACGGTAGCCACCAGTCACGTGTGCCTCCTGAATGCTTGATGGTGACTGAATGAGACCCAAACCAACTGTAAGTGGGGAACAGGCAAAGCTTCAAAGGTCAGGATGCCAGCCTGAGCACCACAGCTCTGTGGTGTGAGGGCAACACAGCTGCCTTTGGACCCTGTAAGATGCCTCATTTTAGCTGCTTTCCTGTGTCCCATTCTGCTTGTCTCACTGAGCCCTCATCCCATTCGTACTGACTTGAGTCACTGCCGCATCCAGATGGCTGTTCATCTACTTGGTGTCCGTCCTCCCAGAGACGCCAGCTCCCCAGAGTGGGCCTGTGGGTCAGCTCTCTGCTGTAGCCCAAGAAAACCTATTCCAGAGAAACTCTATGATGGCACAAAAGGGGCTACATGGTCTGCAGAAATGGTATCTGGAATTCTGAATTTGGGGCATTTCCAGGCTGTCAACAGACAGCCCCAATGCTGGTCAGGGCAGTGGGTACAGCTTGCAGCCAGAGGCTGGGGATCAGTCCTGTGGCATGCTCAACTGCCTACCAGACTTGTGGCGCTATGCACTTAGGACAGAGCCCCTCGGAGATCCAGAAGAGCCACATCTGAGGCAGAAGAGACAACTCCATATTCTGCAGCTCTCAGCACTGTTGAGACTTTGACTTGGATTTGATGGTGGGGTGGGTGTGGAGGTGGGAGGGGTGGTTGGGTTTCATCAGAGCATAGGTATTGAAGGTTCAGGTTTGGGTATCTGGGTGCAAACTTTGTCTCTGCCGCAGAAGCCTCAGTTTCTCTGTCTGTCCTATCAGGGTCTTACTTACTCTTTGCCAGATATTCAGATAGGTGTCCTTGTTCAGGTGTCCTCAGCACTTCAGGTAGGAGAGGGTGGGGGAGCCCTTGTCAGACCCTCGCCTGAGTGGAAAAACAAAGACAGAACTGTCCTGAAACAGACAGCGCCTTTAAACAGCCCAGGAGAGGCTGAGGGCGCTTAGGTCCAAACTGGCTTAGTTATGAGTCCCCGTTCCTTTGGCGTGGTAGCACTGAGGAGCTTGAGCATGCCCAGGTAGACATCAGGTCCATGTCCTTAACAAGGGGTTTTGAACACCAGTAAAATTAAGGGAATGGCAAGGGTAAGGGTAGGGTGGGGAAGGGTTGCTATGGTATCCAGAGGAAGGCTGACTGTGCAGGATGTCAAAGACTGATTTCCAGAGAAAGGGCCCAGAAGTGGCCAGTTGCCTTTAGGGAAGGGCGTGTTTGTGGGAAAGAGAGTTGGCACAGGCACAGAGGAGTCCAAACTGGTTAAGAAGGCATTAGGCTGTAGCACTGGTGTCCTGGGTAGTGGTGGCAATTGGCATAGCCTTATTGGGGACCTGGCTGTGTCCGGGAGGACTCGACTTGCTGTCTGGGGTAGAGAACGGGGGGAGGGGTCATTTCTGGAGATCCGTTCAGAAGGAACTGACTAGCTAATGGAGCATATGAGTGTCTCTGCTGATACTCATGTCAAAACAGCCAGCCATCACTCCCTGGGTGCCCTGAAACCGGCTGGCCTGCTTCAGTTGACAAGAGGCTCACCATGAGGACAGACATCCCTTCTAGCCTTCCTCCAGGGAGCCTGTGTTTGTGTGGATGCTGAAGGTGGCTTCAGGTACAGAATTCCCATTGCCTTGAATAAGACCCCATACACTAAGCCATTGGGCTGCCACTCACAGTCCCGCCTTGACCTGGTTGCCTCCTCTGCTGATTCCTGACTATCAGATGAAGAGAGGGACAAAGGCCCTGAAGGACCAGAGGGAGGAGTGTCCTTGGACCATCTCTGGAGGTGTGACCCCTTGTATTCAGCCTCAGTGTCTGCTGCAGGATGTGGGTTTGAGTCACAGAGTTTTCTTCTGAGGACCACGAGGACCGCCCTGTAGATGACGCTGGAGTGTGCACCTGGCCTCGGCTTATTGGATGTGTGTCCTTTTGTCTGGGGATAATTGAGCATAGGCCATCAGGGAGGTGGGTGAGTGGCCAGGCCTGGTCCGTTATGCAGTTCAGGAGCTGCTACTCTGGAATGATATCCCCCCTCATACACACAGAGGCAGGACTGGGACAGTCAGTGAGCCAGCGGCCATTAGCACCTGCAAGAAATTAGTGATCACTTCCTGGGAGTTATTTTTATCTTAGTCTTTTATTGGGTTCCAAATAAATTGAGCCAGACCAGTAAGGCCTGGGAAACGGGTAGTGGAGGCTCTGGCTCTCACTGCCACCTTGTCAGGGCACCTGGCACTGGAGATCTTCCAATCCAGCTGTTCACTGGGTCTCACAGCCCCCCTGGAAGGCTGGGAACTCTGTCTAAGGCAATGGCGACCTGGCTGACCCCAGAAGGGAAGGCGAGAGAGAGCTGCAGAGCACTGAGATCTTGGCTAGGTGATCTGTGAGCAGGCTCTGTGTCAGAGAGTGAGAGAGGTCAGTAGGGCAGAGTAAATGCATCGTGTCTTTGGGCAGTCTGCGTCTGGCGGGTGGGGGGAGGCTGGTCCGCTGGTACAGTGCATGAGGGGCCGAATTGTGAAGTCTGTCTGCACTAGGCAGGTATTAGGGGAGGGGGAAAGATTGCTGGGGAAGCAAAGAGGTTGGGTAAAGAGTGTGTGTCCCTTGGGGACTTAGGAGTGCAGCAAAACGCTGAGTCAACAGGGATAGGAGAGGGGGCAGCTGTGCACCTGCAGGGCCATAGGGTGCGGGCTGTCCATGCATGACTGAGTATGAGAGCGTGTGTATCTGGTGCGAACTTGGACTATGTGTGCACGGGCAATACATGGGTGGTATGTTGATGGCTGTATAATTTTGTGGATTTTGCAACAGGCTAGACAGGTGGCCTAGTGAAATAAGTGCAAAGCTGAGTGCCTGACAAAGTTGGGTCAGAAGGCTAACAAGCAAGTACGGGAGCTCAGAACCCCTTGGATGGATAGGACAACACCCCTTGAGAAAGGACCTTGCTGCACGCCACACATGCGATCATCTCTGACTTCTGATGTTCTGACTTCAGGATGGTCTGAAAGAAACTCAGGTTCAGTAGAAGCCATACCTGATGTGACTTCATTCTGTGTGACCCCTCTGTAACTTTTGAGATGTCGCTCATGCATTTTATGAGACACCCAACACCTGACAACATGCTTTCTTTGTGTTAAGCACATCTGAGCTGGGTTGGGCCATAAACCTCAAGGCCACCTCTCCCAGACACCCAGTTTTCCAGCATGTCCCCACCCTCCCATGGCCACACAATCTCCTAAGCACCTCCACCAACCTGTGAGGCATCTCCCATCCAAAACATAATACTCCACCCTGTCCACATAGACTCAGGTTCATCTCAATGCAAAATTCATTTCATCTAACTTCAAAAATCCCTGTAATTTTATACTGTTCCAGCAGTACTGAAAAGCCCAAGGTCACTTCTGAGACCCAAAGCACTCCATTCTCTTCACTGTGAACCCAAGTAGACTTTGTTTATAAGTGAGATACTTCAGATACACCAAGTGCTGGGTATAGACATTTCCATTTCAGTATGGAGGAGTGAGGGTTCAAAGAGGAAAGATCAGACCACATAGCCGGACTAAAACCCAGTAGGGAGGATACCAAACGCTGCAGTTCTGTGTCCAACATCTGGGGCTCGTGGTGGAATAGAGTCATCTGTGATCTGGCGTGCTTGGGTAGCTTTCCCCTACAGCAATTTTGCCTGTGGCACATGTGTCTTCTCTTTCTTGGCAAATATTCCCAGCATACCCAATATCCTGAGGTCCTGATTGAAGCTAAGACCTTACATTTCACAACCTCACTCATTGCCAATGCCCAGACTCCATAAACCAGCCCTGGTGCCCGTTGCCTGGCCTCGGCACCTTTTCTGGAACCTTGGTGTTAACCTTTATGATCCTATTAACCCTCGCGTCCTGCAAAACCAGAACCTCTGGATGACACTTCCACTGCCAGCTCAAACTGTGTTTCACTCACCTTGAACCATGATCATCATGGCCATTGTGTGTCTTCACAAAGCTGAGCCTACGAACACACTGTCCTGATGGAGGAAGGTCATTGGTTAAATAAACTGCCTTGGCCCTGATAGGTAGGAACATAGGTGGGTGGAGTAAACAGAACAAAATGCTGGGAGGAAGAGGAAGTGAGGTCAGAAATCGTGCAGCTACTCTCAGAGCCAGACGCCTCAGACAGAGAGGCCACGCTCCGCTCTCCCAGGTAGATGCGATAGCTCTGCTCTCTGAGGCAGGCACACACGATGAAGCTCCGACCCAGGATGGACGTAGGCTAGAATATTCCCGGTAAGACCGGTGCTACACTTTATTAGAGATGGGTTGATCAGGATATCAGAATTAGCCAGTAAGGACTAAAGCTAATGGGCCAAGCAGTGTTTAAATGAATACAGTTTGTGTGTTGTTATTTCGGGGCATAAGCTAGCAGGCGGCTGGGGTGCTGGGGATGCAGCCCCGCCGCTCCTATTACAACACCTTCCCACAATGATGGGCTGTAGCCCTTTAAACTTCGGGCCCGTGTAAAATCCTTTATTCCTAAAGCTGCCTCTCTCCTGTCACAAAGATACAGGACTATATTGGGAACCAGGCAAAAGGCCATTTGTGTTACCAAAGCATCTGTCTGTCTGCTTCGGTGTCTAAAACATAGATTGAAGCTGAGGTAAAAAGTGAAGGAAATGTGGAGACACCACAGCACCAGGTTGTGGCTTGGTTTCTGCTCGCCTCTCTTAGTCAGCTTGGCAGTGAGAAAGAGCATCATCAGGTGGACCACAAAGTTCTGGAAAACCTGTAACCACTGCTGGACACCCCGACGTGCAAGCCTATGGGTCTTTGCATATTCAAATAGCATCACATGGCTGACTGCAGGAAGGGGTTGCAAGAGAGATGTTGAATTTTCTCATAGGGGAAATCCTTGTCTATAGACAGTCCCCAGACTAATGATGGCTCAGGTTACTGTTTTCCCAACCTTACAACTGTGCAAAAAACAGTATGCATTCCATAGAAATTGTACCTCTAATTTTGAGCTTTTGCTTTTATTTCCAAGACTGGCAACATTCGGTATGGCATCCTTCTGAAGAGTGGGCAGGGTAGCAGGTGTCAATCAAATGGTCCCTCCAGTGGACTGCTATGGAGCCGTGAGGCGGGGTGGCTTGTGCGCATTTAATTTGCCTCCACTTTAGGGTATTTTCAAGATGTGGGCAGGGGAGGGGGTTTGCTCAAAGAGCTCACTCTAATGAGAGAAACAGTTGTATATTAACCTGTTACTTTTTACTTTTATCTTTTGTCCCCCCCCCCCCCACACACACACCAAATCTGGCAGCAGAAGTGGGAACCTTGCTCTTCCTGCTGTAGGGGGCATGTGACACAGAGAGGATGAGCTAATATGGAACACGTCTCATCCCCAGACGGGGAGGTGCTTGGTGGACACATGCAGGAGAAATCGGTCGGGTACAATACAGTGCCCTGTGTATCAGAAGTTAAACGTAGCTAGAGCAGATCAAGGGGAAAGCGACTGTGCCAGGCTGTCTGCTCAGCCAGGCATGGTACCAAGGTTTTTAGGATCTTCTTTCCCCTGCTGGTTCCGTGGGCTTTTCCAGGGAGCGGTGTCCATGTGAGAAAGGAGGCAAGGTGTGCTGAGAGCTTGTGCGGCAGGGCCAGATACAATAGCCTGAGCAAGCAGAGAAACTTCCTCTGAGCTGCGGAAGTCCTCATCTTGTGGTCTTTGTTCCTGTAAAGGATTGTCTTGGGCAGCCTTTCTGTTCCTCTTTGCCAGCTGCTTCCCTAACGATCACGGCTGGAACACATCCCAAGATCTGAGCGCACCTCCCCAACTTCCAATCTATAGATATTTGGGCTGGTTCTGAGGCTAGCTGTGGGGTGTCACAACCCACTGTGGCAGGGACCACCACCTCGAACATGACAGATCCTTAAACTGGGGCCAGTCAAGGTGCTCAGAAGGGGCCCTTGAGCCTCCCTGCCTGAGAAAGGGCATCAGAGTCGGGGGAGGAGCAGATCTGATAGCTTTGCCATTAATACCCTGGAACCCAATTCATAAAAGCATCTAATTACAGGGAGCCTGCATTTCATTGTCGTTTTGGTAATGACCTGCAACTGCATACAAATTACAGGGTAATCCCCTCGGTGGTGCTCAGCTTCCTCCAGTGTGGAACTTTCTAGCTAGCGTCTGAGGCTCAGGTAATGCCGGGGGCAGAGTACGCTTGCTCCTCTCCAAGGCACTCGTGACAGCACAGAAAGAGAAATGGGAGCGAAGCTGGGCACACACCGCCCACTCCCCGTGAAGTGGTGTGCTCAAGCCCCCAGACTGGGCTGCAGCAAGGACTTGGGTCACACAGGCTGAGCCCGTTCAGCTAGGATCTGGGGATCCCAGAGGCAGGGGCATGGATAATCTGGCTGCTTCTGTCCCTGCGGAGGTGTCTTACCAGTGGTCAGAAGCCTGCCCCCTTCCCTAAGCTCTCAAAGGACACATGGGAAACCCTAGGGTAGGCTGTGTACCTTCTTAACCCTGGGCTTCCTCATCTTGCGGCACCGCCTTCCATTGTACCTCGTCGCTGCCTGGCTGTGTTCTGATGTATCAGTGTGTTCCAGAGACAATCTCTGGCCAGAGGGACATGGGCTTTAGAGTGCGACAGCCCTGTTGATGTCTGCATTCCATCTTTGCCCCGATGTGGGTAAGGAAGAGCTCTCCTGTATCTCTCCTGTGTGTGAGAGAGAGAGAAGATGCCCAGGTGGGATACCCAGGCAAGAGGTCTGTGGCTAGTGCTCAGGCAGGCTGTGGTGCAGACTGCAGGTCTCGGGCCAGGGCCTCCTGGAGCATCCTGCAAATGTTAGCAGCCAGAATGTCTTCTTATATAGTAGTGGGATGCTTCCCTTCAGAGGGCTGAGCAAGAAGCCGTGGAGGTGGAGCAGAGGAGTGACGGCAAAGAGGAGTGTCAGCAGTGAGGGGTACCCACTGAGAGTTTCAGAATGGAAGTCAGGATAAAGCCATTTGGAGCTGCCTGTGACTCCGGTAGAGCCTTGCCTAGGATGCCTGAGGCTCAGCCCCCATCCTCAGCTCTGTGCACATGTGTACACTCTAAGTACTGTTGGTTTTTGCTGTTTTTCTTTTTTTTTCTTTTCTTTTCTTTTCTTTTTTTTCTGAATGCATGTGACTTTGCCTAATTGCAAAGACAAAAACCAAAGTGAGCCGTCACAAATTGGGAACCATCTGTACACAGAGTGGTAAAGAAGCACATAGGTCACAAAGCCAAGATTTCCTCCTCGGCCCCTTGAGTTTTCTAGAAGCAGCTACCCCAGCTCCTGTTCTTCACCGAGGATTCTTGTGTGGGTTCACACGCTGCATTCCATTGCCTGTGAATGAGCCCTGATAGGCCTCTCCACAGCTGTCCTTGTTCATTTGCTGGTAGTCTTGGATGCACTGCCACTTCTAATGTCACACTAGGCCTTCATTTAGAGCTGCATGGGCTCTGAGGTGTGGAGGATGTATTTAGCCTGCCTCCCCCAATCTGCGGACATGTGGGGTAGTTCCACATTCTTGTATGCGAGCGGCCGTGGGCTTCTGTGTGTGCGTCTCTAGGTGACATGTTTGGTTGCTGAGCCCCTGACACAGCTGACATTCCTGCCAGTACACCCTCACCTGGTTCTTGGTTACCTTCAGGCAGTCCCCTCCCGCTGTGGCTGCTCCCCTTGGACACCCCCGTGTCAAGAGCTCTGGGCACTGCTCAGATGCTGCTAAGCTGTGGGTTCTGACTGTAGTGACATGTGTCTTTGAGGCCATGTGGCACCCCAGCCCTTTCTTGCCGTTTTCCTCTGCTCTCCACTGTGAACAAAGCAGCTCCGCTTGACATCCATCACCACCATGGTGCACTGTGCAACCAGAGGCCTAAGGGCTGTGGCCGCTAGTCATGGCCTCCAATTTCTGAAATGCTGACCCCAAAGTAAACATTTCCCATTATAAATGCTCCTCTCAGGTATTTTGCTATTGCACCCAGAAGCTCACAAACAGAGGTGCCCCCTACCAAGAATGGACATTCATCCCCGTCCCACCCACCACGAAACATCAGTGTTCTGTTCTGCTCTAATTGAGGCACCTAAAAATGTGGAGTTTCTTCACTTCAGAATGAAACCTGAGGCACTCATGTCCCTATTGTGTAGCTAGAGACACTAAAATGTGTGTGTTGGGGGGGGGGCTGTTCTCCCCCAGTGAGGGCTATGGAGAGCTGGTGCATGGCCCAGGCCAGAGGGCAGTGGCCGACACTGGCCTTCGGGGCCCGCCCCCAACAGGGGCCTTCAGCCGTCCTTGGCCTAATCCCGTTTTCTGCCCAGTTGAGCAGTGGGAAGGCTTAGTTCTCACCCATTTTAATGCAAAGGAGGCTGCCTAGCCAGCTTGTTCTGAGCATGGTGACAGTGGCCATGAATGGGGACCCCAGTAACGGCGACAAAAATGTGACAGGGCCCTCCATCATGGTATTGTGCGACAATTGGGACATTATAGTTAGTCCTGGAACCCACTCAGGAAGGGGCGGGGGCCTCCAGCTCATATGCTAAGCAGGGCCAAGCCCGCCTCAGCCACCTTCTTTGGTCTGGCCAGTGACCCCATTGTGTGAGGCGCTTACACGGAGCTCCTTAACTGCCTTCTTCCTTCCCTCACTTCCCTCCACCGATACTTGGACAAAGGTGCTGGTCCTGGTGCCCTGCTGTGTGTCCCTGGATGGCTACTGCCCTCTCAGGGCCTTGACTGGCAGTAATAAAAGTAGGATGGTGACCACATGGGAGCGGGATCCTGAGTGTTTGCCTTAAATGGTGTATACTCTACCAGCTCTTTTTGCAGCCCCTGGGGAAGGGGCTTTGCTTGATCCGGAGTGCAGATAAGGCCATTAGCTCTGGAAGCTGAGAACCTACACGGTGTGTGAGTGTGTATGCATACATGCATGCAGCCACTCCAGGCGATTCTCTTGCCTTTGCACACAGCACGGCCATGGTCCTCCAAGCAAGGCAGAGTCCACGCTCTTGAGCTGTGGAGGGTAGATTAGGACATGGGTGGAGAACACAGGGACTGGCTGAGGCTCCTTCCTCCCTTCTATGCTGTCCTGCCCAAACCAGACCAGACTCCATTGATCAAAGCCGTCTCCTCACCCCTGAGCTATAGGCCAACCTGCTCTGCCAGCCCTCAGCTCCTTTCCATTTGCAGCTGGACAGCTTCCAGGACCAGAGTTGGGACAGGCAGTAATGGACCACAGACTGAGTTATGGAGTCACGGAGGCAACCGCAGCAGTGGAGGCTGGACCCCAGTACAACCGAGCTATGGGACACTTGTCTTTCTGGCCCCTGGGCTCTTATCCTCTCTCCCTCCGTAACAGGACAGTTCTTTGATCCTCTAAACTTTTCACAGTTGGCGACTGTAGCTCAAAGGACAAAGATGGTTCACCTAAGGTCACATGATAAGTGAACTCTGGAAGCTCAGGCTCTTCTTCCCAAGGGCTCTCAGGAGCCTGAGGCATGGTTTCACCCATGGGGTTCCCTACCATGCCCTCTTTTGGCTGTGTTAGGAGGCAAACATGGTTATGAGTTTGTGTGGCTTTGAACATGTGACTTCTTGGATTGGAAGTTCCTCCTCAGCCTCTTACTGTTGGAAAAGCCTGTGAGATGTCCAGGGGGAGGGACAGTAGAGAGGTGGGCAGGAAGCCACGGCTGGGTCAGCTAAGACTCGGGTCTCATTAATTAAGGTCTGTGCCTAGAAAGAGCATGGTGGGTTTTATGGTTTTATTCAAGATGATTCTTGAATCCTATCCCTGGGGCTGGTGGAAGGGAGCCCGCCAGTGCTGGGAGGCGTTTGCAGCTGCTACGGGACAATGTCCTCCCCATCTGGAGAGCACGGCACACGGCAGTTTCTGAAGGCTTCCCTGGGACAAGGGGAGGAGGTGGGGTTGTGGCCTGAAGGTACGACTGGGTCGCAGTGTACAGTGTGCAGAGAGATGGGCTACAAACTGGTGAGGGGATGCTGCAGGCACGTCAGAGAGGGGAGGCGAAGCTCAGCCAGCTATGGATGCTGGGGGCGGGACCCTGGAAAGGTGGTGCAAAAGGCCTCAGACTTCAGTGGGAGCTCAGGTCTGGGACCCACAGGGCCCTTCCTTCCCAGAGTCCTCTAGCAGGAGCCCCCCTACCTCCTGCTGATTACAAATTGCTCTGTGATTTTCTCCCATTACCATGGTGACGGCAGGCCTAGCATCTTAAGCAGCAGTAGGATGCAGCTGGATCATTTAAGTCCAGGGCTCTTCGGGCTCCCTCTTTTCCTTTGTCCTCTCTGCCTTCTTTCCTTTGTTCATTTTCTACTCATTTGTTCATTCCCTCCTCCATCCCTTTCATTCATTCGTTCCCTGCTTGCACATCCCTCATTCAATCATTCATTCGTTCATTCATTCGCTCATTTGTTCCTCCCTTTCCTCCCTCCCTCCATCATCCCCTCACTTCCCAGCCTCTGGCAGTCTTCAGATTGCTAATGATGGCCAGTGACTAACCAAACATCCAGAATGTCACAGATGTCCTATGGCGCAACAAGCAAGCCTTTGCCCCTTAGCCGTGTCACCTCAAAACTCCAGCTCCGCTTCATCCTCTGGTGACTCTAAGCTGCAGGTGCCCCTGCTATTCTACTGCAGTTGCCATAGGGCAACTAGGTCCCACACCTACCCACCTTCCTGGTAGCTCTGTAATACCCTGGCCTTTGACCACTCCTGGCTCAACATCTCAGAAGCCATACGTACCAGGGAGGAGCAGTAAGATACAGCCCACTCCTTGTGGAACTGCCCTGACCTGAACCTGGTATAAACTGCAGATTTTCACAGCTCCCCCGACCCTGCCCTCTTGCTCTGCCCCCGGGAGGCATCCACACTGGGATTTCTCCCTGGGTAGAGCCATCAGGGAAGGGAGCCTGACCCCTGCCTCCACCTCCCTCTTGTATCTGTAGTCATTGATTTTACCCTGAGTCCCTTCCCATCACTCCAGACCTGAGCTCAATGACCCCTTTCTCCTCTGTCCCTGTGGCCTAGGGTGGCAATGGCTGTGTTCCACTGTTTCTCAGTCCTGTGGGCTCCCTGCTGTCACATCTCTGTGTCCTTCTTGCTTTAGTCTTCATTCATATCCTGCCCATCCAAGGCCGGAGCCTGGCCTCGTTCTAGTGAGGTTGACTTTGGTTCCTGCCAGTTTTCAGTGGTCCCCAAAGGTAGGAATTCTGGAGCTAGAGGACTGGGTTCTAATCTCAGCGCTAACAGATCCTGCTCTGCCCCGTCGAAGCTGTGTGATCTTGGGAATCTGTTTTGCCTCTCTGTCCCACTTTTGGTAATTCTAGTGCCCATCACAGGAGGTTGCTGAGAGGACTGAACCCCTTGACACCACCGGAGACACGAACAGCATGCACTAGTAGGTAATGAACGTCATACAAACACCACGGAAGACACGGACAGCGTGCACTAGTAGGTAATAAACGCCACACAAGTACTTGGCGCTTCACAAGCGCCCACCCTGCCGCCCTTAGCAGGCTCTTGTGAGGCTGTGGGGCTGGGTGGAAGTTACAGGCGCCACTGGTGGTCTCACCGTGGAGACCAGCAGGCCTTTCAGCCCAGAGCACTGGTTCCCAAGCCAGGCTGAAGGTCTCTCCACCCTTCACTCTCTCACAGCCTCATCCCTCCACATTCTTCCCATCACCCTCTTCTTGACAGCGAGACATAGGCGATCCTGGATAGCGTGTGACTTCATGCACAGGACCCTGGGTGATTTGCCACCACCTCTGTGGCCTCACGCCGCACAGCTCTCTGCCTCTTTTCTCTTGCCATGAGTATACTAAAGGGCTGCAGGCCCCCTTGCCTATCCGGCCTGTAACTAGAGCTGCGGTGGTGTGGCTGAGTCTTGGTGGCCAGATCGCACAGGTATCAGTGACTAGCAGTGTCCCGTTTTCCTTCACACAGGGACACAGTTAACAATGACTGACGGTCCTTGCAAGGGCCTGGCTTCCCCAGGGAGAGGCCCCGGCATGCTATCAAGCCTCATGATCTTACCCCTTAAAAGGCCTACCCTCTCTGCTGACATATCACACAAATAGGGCCTTCAGCCATTGCCAGGGACTGTCTGCTGCTCTGGGAATGTGGGCCGGAACCTGGGGCCCTGTGCCAACCAGTCCTGCGCAGTTCACCCCTTCCCTCCGTGTGAACCTGCCTCTATGAGCACCTGACCATTTTCCCCTCTCTCAACCTGGATTGCATCCCGTGAAAGCCCTTTGTTCCCTGGCTGCTCAGCTTTTGCCAAAGTAGCCATCTGCCCATGGGCAATCACTCAGACCCTGGGCCACTCTCGGGCGCCAATGCTGGTCTAGGAGTTAGGTGGCATAGTGGCTGAAGGGATGGACATGCCGCTGTCATGCCAGATAATCCTGAGAGGAGTTGACTCTTGTCCCCAAATGCTAGGTTGTTTACTCTAGAAATTCCCCTGCAGCAGCACTGAAGAGGCTTTATTAGCTTACGGCTAGAGAAGGTCTCCCTTGCTGATGCCCTTCCTCATCTGTAAGATGATGGCAACACCAGCCCCCCTACAAGATGGCACCATAAATGCTGATCTTAATGGTGGCAGACCTGGCAGGGCTGGATAGTGAGACAGGGATGGGGCACAGCTTCGAAACTTGGGGCTGAGACCATTACAGATGCAGCTAACAGAAGGGACAAATGGGAGAGGCCAACAAAGTCCCATTTCAGGTGGGGACCTGGGAAGCTTGAGAGATGATTTGGGGCTAACCCTCTTGTCTTAGTCAGAGTGTCTATTGCTGTGACAAAACACCATGATCAAAAAGCAGGGGAGGAACAGGTTTATTTGGCTTACACTTCCGTATCTGTCAGGACGGGAATTCAAGCAGGGCAGGAACCTGGAGGCAGGAGCTGATGTAGAGGTCACAGAGGGGTGCTGCTTACTGACTTGCTTGCAGGGTTAGAGGTTCAGTAAATTATCATCGTGATGGAAAGCAAGGTGGCATGGAGCAGACATGGTGCAGGGGAAGGAGCTGAGAGTTCTGAAACCTCAAAGTCCACCCCCAGTGACACACTTTCCCTACTAAAGCCATGCCTACTCCAAGGTCACATGTCCTAATCCTTGCAAATAATGCCACTCCCGATGAGCCTATGGGTGCCATTTTCATTCAAGTCACCACCATGCTGACACAGGGGCTGCCTCTGTGAGTGGAATACCTGGGCCTTGAGGCAGATCAATTCCATGCTTTCTGAGGAACTGCCATATTGATTTCCATAGTGGCTGTGCAAGTTTACACTCTCACCGGCAATGGATGTGTGTTCCCCTTAGTCTACAGCATGAAGTGTCACTTGCGTTGTTGGCCTTGGCCATTCTGACAGTTGTAAGACGAAATCCCACCGTAGTTTTGATTTGCATTTCTCTGATGGCGAAAGATGTTGAACATTTCTTTCAGCGTTTCTCAGAAAATTGAGTTGAGAATTCTCTGTTTAGATTTGTACCCCATTAGTAATTGGATTATTTGGGTTAGATATCTACTTTATTGAATTCTTTATATGTTTTGCATAGAAGTCCTCTATTAGATGTGAAGTTGGGAAAAATAAACCTATTTCCCTGTGTCTCTTCTATGAAGGTCAGTGTAGCTGGATTTATGTTGAGGTCTTTGATCCACTTGGACTTGAATATTGTGCAGGGTGATAAGTATGGCTCTGTTGTTCTTCTATATGCAGACATCCAGTTTGACCAGCACCATTTGTTGAAGATGTTTTCCTTTTTCCAGGGTACTTCTTGGCTGGAAATTCACCCAATTTCATGGCATTGGGTTCCATGTGTATGTGGATTTATATCTAGGTCTTCAGTTCAATTCCCTTGATCAATGTGTTCGTTTTTATGCCGATACCATGCTGTTTTTATTACTATAACTTTGAAGTAGAGCTTGAAATCAAGAACAGAGAGGCCCCCAGCAGTTCTTTTATTGTGTGGGAATGTATTAATATCCTGGATCTGTTTGTTTGTCTGTTTTTGCTTTTGTTTTTATTTTTCCATATGAAATTGAGTGTTGTTCTTTCAAGGTCTGTAGAGAATTGTGTTGGGATTTTGATGGAGATTGGATTTTGATGGGGATTGCTTTGGATCCGTAGACTATTTTGGGGAAGATGGTCATGTTTTACTATGTTAGTCCTGCCAATCCATGAACATGGGAGATCTTTCCATCTTCTGATATCTTCTCTCATTTCTTTCTTAAAAGACTTGGATTTTTCTCTTACATGTCTTTTACTTGCCCTTTCACCTTTCAGGTGCTCTGCAACCACAGGTGACAGCCACTGGCTATCACACAGGACAGTTGGGTTAGTCTGTTTTGTGTCTCTGTAACAAAACATCTGAGGCTAGAAATTACACAAGAGGCTTAAACCAAGTGCAGTGGTGCAAGCATGCAGGAGGTGGAGGCAGAATGATCAGAAGTTCAGAGTCATCCTCAGCTAGCAAGCTTGAGCCAGCCTGGACTACATGAAACCATGTCTAAAAGAAAAGTGTCCTGACTAGTTTTAAGTCAACTTGACACAAGCTAGAATCATCTGAAAGAAGGGAACTTTAGTTGAGAAAATACATACATAAGATCTGGCTGTAGAAGCTGGGCAGTGGTGGTACATGCCTTTAATCCCAGCACTCGGGAGACAGAGGCAGGCAGATCTCTGTAAGTTCGAGGCCAGCCTGGTCTACAAGAGCTAGTTCTAGGAAAACTAGTACCGTTACACAGAGAAACCCTGTTTTGAAAAAACCTGAAAACCCTCCCCTCTACACCCCCCCCAGACTGAGCACATCATGGAGAGCAAGCTAGCTGCTCCACGACCTCTGCATCAGCTCCTGCCTCCAGGTTCCTGCCTTGTTTGAGTTCCAGTCCTGACTTCCTTCAGTGATGAATGGTGACGTGGAAACGTAAGCCAAATAAACCCTTTCCTCTCCCAGTTGCTTTTGGTAATGGTATTTTGTAGTAATATTTCATTTGTATTTTAATAAATAAAGCTTGCCTGAAGGTCAGAAAAGCAAAACAGCCCCACTGGTCAGGCTTACAGACCAGGCAGTGGTGAAGCACACCAGTAGTCACACTAGTTTGCTATAGAAACCGGGTGGTGCATGCCTTTAATCCCAGATTAGATGGAGGGAGATGACTCTCAGACACAGTCTCACTCTGAGAGTACTGGAGACAGGATTGCCATTTTGGACTGAGGTAGAGGTAAGAGCTGTTTTGCTTTTCTGACCTTCAAATTGAACCCCAATTTCTGTCTCTGGGTTTTTATTAGTCATGCTATAGTATTTCATCACAGCAATAGTAACCCTGAGTAGTACAGGAAGGAAGGAAGGAAGGAAGGAAGGAAGGAAGGAAGGAAGGAAGGAAGGAAGGAAGGAAGGAGGGAGGGAGGGAAGGAAGGAAGGAAGGAAGGGAAGGAGAAAGAAAAGAAGCTAATTGCCTTATAATTTTAGAGGCTGGACAGTCAAGATCAAGTGACTGTCAGCTCGGCCTGTGCTCCGGGCCTCAGGTAGATGGCATCATAGTAGCAAGAGATCATACTTCAACAGAGAAGGTCAAAGTGATGTGGGACCCGCTGTACCTTTTTCTAATAACTACCTGGGCAACTAACTAAATCCCAAAAAAACTACCTTAAGCCCTTCCAAGGGCAGTGGCCGAGTGACCTACCCACCTTCCCCCAAAAATCTCCCCACTTCCACACAGTGATCTACCCCCCCAGTGACCTACCCCCTCCCCCAGTGGCCTCCCTCCCTCCCCCTAGTGACCTACCCACCTCCCCCAGTGACCTACCTCCTCCCCCTAGTGACCTACCCCCTCTCCCCAGTGACCTACCCACCTCAATGCAGTGACCTCCCCCATCCCCCCCAGTGACCTACTGACCTCCCCCTAGTGACCTGCCCATCTCTCTCCAGTGACCTACCCACCTCCTCCCATGACCTACCCACATCCCCCAGTGACCTACCCAGCTCCCCCCAGAAGTCTTCTCTTCCCTCAACAATCCACCCCTCTACCCACCACAGGGAGAACCAAGCCTCCAGTATATGAGCTATATGAGCCTTGGGGTCTCAACCCTCCTTTAAACCATAAAGCGGCAGGCCTGTGGCTGTGAAGCGTCACCTGAGAAAGTTCTTGGGAGCCTCTGGGCATTAACTGTGGTGCATCTGCAGTGTGCCCTGCTGCAGTGTCCATGGATGTGACGGCCACACTCTGCTTCCGTCACTTGCTCTTTGCAAGCGCCTGTGTGAGGTGTGACTGTGAGTCAAGGCTGGAGGCAGGTGCGCCTTTCTGCTCTGTGGCGACAGCAGTGAGGCACAGTGCATAGCACAGCAGTCCTGGGTCTCTGAGGCAGGCCACACGCTAGGGCCTGGTGAGGAGTACACACCCCACAGGGCCAGGGAGGTCCCTATCTCTCCACCTGGAAATGTACAGGTAGGCCCAGAACAAAGCCAGGTCTTCAAGGTGTGATCTCAGAATGGTGAGCCAGGGTGTTCAGTGGGTGGACATGCGCTCACTGCAGCCCTGGTCACAGGACGTAAGGTATGCAGCCAACAGCAAAGGGACAGAGAGAGAAAACATGAGCATAGACACACACAATGCAGTTCTATTTTATCCGAGAGAAGAACGGAATGATGTCATGTGTAGGAGCACAGATGCAAATGGGGCTAATCACAGCATGTGAGCTAAGTCATCTCAGAAAAACAGAGAGCATCCTTTCATTTGCAGTCTTAGAATGTATAGGCACATAAAAAACATGTGTGTATACACGGAAAAAAAAACAAGTCAGCTGTCCTGGATTGCTCACGTTAACCCAACCCATCACAAGGGTCCTTGCCGAGGGACCAGCAAGGCCAGCAAGGCCAGAGTCAGAGGTTAGTGTGATGTGCACTGTAGCTGGAGGGAAGGACCACCAGCCAATGGGTGCAGGTGGCCTCTGGGAGCCAAACAAGACAGGAAAGGGTTCATCCTCCTCTGGAAAGAGCCAGCCCTGACCTCACTCAGACTCTGATGTGGGGAGTCTGGTTATAGACTTCTGACCACCAGGCAAGCAGGTGTGTGTTGTACCAAGCCACCAAGTTACTGAGTTTGTTTCAGCAGCAAGAGGAAACTCATACATTAGCAAAGAGGTTAGACTCGCTGGTTTGGGCACTGGATGGAAATTTCTTTTGCAAAATGGATAACCTTGGGCAAGTGGCCTCACTTCTCTTGGCTTCCTTTTACTTATCTGAAAATTGGGACTTATGGAGCTGGGCTGCAGTTTCATGGCAGGGGGCTGATATAAACCTAACCTGTCTGTGGACCTGGGTTTCAACGCTAGCACTGAAAGAAAAGACTCGGCCTCCTAGAGACATCAAGAGACCCACTATAACTTCTGGCCTTAGGTAGTCTGCAGATGGCACAGAGAATTATGCTGGGCCTCCTGGGAACACTTTACCAACACTGGCTACGAGTGATTTTTTGATTCCATGGCCCTTTCCTAACACCACACACAGACCTGCCCCATGAAAGCAAGGCCTGTGGCCCAATGCGGAGCATAGGCCAGGGATGAGGGTCGGGGAGTGGTTCCCAGCAGTACCCCAAGGAGCAGCTGGGAGGCTCGGGCACAAGATGGGGTCTCAGCAGGCATGGGCCTAGATCTGCCTCTCCCCTTTCTCCGCCCACACTCTCCAACAAGCTGTCCAAACACAGGCCAGGCGCCTGAGGTGGTCTCCCAAGGATGGGCCCTGGGAAAGGTTGGCGACGGCAGCATGCGGCAGGAGGAAGCAGCTTGTTTGCTTTCCTGCAGCCCAGGAGCTTCCTGCCCTCGGTGTGTTTGCTTTGCTTTCTAGCTGCTGCCTGCTGCGGAGGGTTGGCCACCTGGTGGCCCTGAGCCCTGGAGTCCTGGGTGGCTCTGGATTCAGACCTGAAGAAGCATCTGGGACATCTCAATCCCAAAATCTTCTCTTGAACTCATCAATGCTGAAGCCAAGGGCAGAGCCACCAAAGCCACCATGTCTGGTGGCTCATGGCATGTCAGAACCCTTTTGAGAGTCTATGAAATGCTATTTGTTCCTCGAATCACATGCACTCAAGACCCCTGAGCTAGCCCCATGTACCACTGTAGAGATGGAGGCACAGAACAAGCTGACCCTGGTCCATTTCTCCCCAAGGTACAGCCCGATCCTAAAGCTGCCTAACCTGGGAGCGCCCCTGCTGAACCTCTCAGAGCAGAGGTGTGAGACCAGCATTGGATGATCGAGTCTTACCTGTGTCGTAGATGTTTGCATCAAATAACACCTCTCCGGCTCTTATTCTTATCATAAGTACACGACAGAGGAGACCTGTAGTATATAGGACCCTTCACCTAGGTTCTCATTTCCCCGTGACTTTTAGCTCCAGGTTTGTCGCCTTGCTGCCCCAGTATAGTGGAGCTGCTGTGTCCTGGCTGGGGCTGTCCCCTGCCGCTGCTTCCAGTTGCCCCTCATCTTCTCTCTCCATGCTCCTCTGCCTTCCTGCTAGCTGGCACACGTGAGCACCCCTGCCTCTGATTTCTGGTGAAGTGGTGCTACTTCTCAAACGTCGTGTATTTCTGATGTGAATTTTATTGGAGTCCCTGGGCAGGATGGGGCTGCCCATCTTTTTGCTAATTATTTGGGGGGCTTCAGTTAATAATATCTGTGATGGCAACTCATGAAGGTTGGAGCTCTCCTCGGCTGCCAGAAGCCTTGTATGAAAAATAGATCTGCTAGTCGGGACAGGCGAAAAGGTCACTGGGCAATCCAGAACTGGAACGAGGAACCTCTCTGTGGTACCCTGGTGGAGGGCATCTACGACCTCCAGCAAGACAAGCTCACTCTCCAGGGCTCTCCTGCCTGCTCTGGCCTCCCATTAGGCAGAGAGTTGGTGGGTAATTAGCAAAAAGGTCTAGCATTGCTTGACCTGAAAGTCTCACTTCTAAGTTCTGGTCCTAGCCAAACTGCGTATTTGCACAGAAAGACGATACTTAGGCTCCTAATGGTGGATAGACAATGACTTTCCCCAGCAGGCCCTTAGAACCCACTAAATCCAACTGGTTATCTTAACAGCATACAGTTTCTCTGTACCCTGGCAGCTGCTCCCACATAACCACACAGAGACTTGTTATTAATTATAAGTACTCGGCCGACAGCTTAGGACTTGCTACTAACTGACTAGCTCTTGCAACTTAAATTAACCCACATGGTGGTAACTTCTTTCAGCACAGCACATTCATCTTCTTTCTCTCCATGTTTCCTCCTCCTTCTTCCCAGCATTCTGTTAGTCTAGTTCTCCTGCCTACCTTCTCCTGCCTAGCTCTAGGCCAGTCAGCTTCTTTATTAAGCCAATCACAGTGACATATATTCACACAGTGTTAAGAGATGTTTCACAAGCCACTGTATGACAGGAGAATAAGGTGCTGTGACTTGTGCTTGCCAAGGTGAGTAGAAAGCAGCCTGGGCTCATTCAGGTCATCTGCAACATGGATAGATTTCTATTCCCACCGTCAAGTCTGGCAACAATCGCTTTCTTTGGACATCAGAGCCTCCAAGGAATTGTGTGTATTTTCATCTCTCTAAGACACTTCTGTTCATTTTTTGAACTAGGGAGCATCTGCCATTCACAAGTATAAAGAAAGCCTGCTCCCCTGCACCCCTGAGAGCACAGGGAGGGGAAACTGGTGTAACCTGCCCTTCTGTCCCTTCCTTCCTGGAGGTTTGGTACAAGCCGCCTCTGCTCCCTCCCTCCTGGCTAACAAGATGGTCGTGTCTCTGTTTTAGTTAGTCATCCCAGTTGCTTGAGTGGCTAAAGCTTGACTCTTGGTGGCTTGGTACCATTGGCCCCTTGTAATTCACCAATCAGCGAGGGACAGAGTGAGAGACCCCCAGGTCCCTGCATACCTAGACTTTTGCCACCTGGCAGCCTTGCCCCCAAGGTGGCTGCTGAGAAGAGGTAAGTACTACTCATCCAGGCATGGGTGTGACAGAATTCTGCGCCCACCCAGCATTCCTTGTGAGAGAAGCTCCTGCTGAACCATCTTCCAGATGCATAGGGAAAGGGTCGTAGGAGCCATAGGAAATGGCTCTGGTGTGAAGAAGCCCAAGCACAGTGTTCTTCGCCTGGACAACCTGTGTCTTTCCGCTTGCTTGTGAGCAGCCGGTAGGGCTCTGGAAAGAAATGAGGTGAGCGCTCAGAAATGCCAGGATGGACCAGAGTTAACTGCTACGGACTTTCTTCTAGGAAGGGTTGGGAAGGTGACACATTGTCTCTGCTTTCTTCGGTGTCCCATCTGGGTGTTGGGCATTGAGAGACTTCCCCACCCCTAAAAGCTAGTCAACAAGCAAATACAATCTGCCAGTCAGCTTAGGAAGGGCCAGGAAGACCGGTGGAACTGGGCAGGAATTGAGGTATTATGTGGGGACGGGCAGTGAGGGGGCATTGAAGGGTGCCTGCCTGGAAGAAGGAAGGGTGAGATGAGCATTGACTCTAGTTGACCCAAGCAGTCAGGAAACCTAAAAAGATGCTAAGAGATGCTAAGCAGGGCCACACCATCTGAGAGCCTCTGGTCACGGGGAGGAGTCTGAAAACCATGAAATCCCTTTGTGTGAATGGAAGCCAGTGCAGTGGGCAGCTTTGCTCCACCATGCGTGCCAGTACATGTCCCCACCATGTGTTCCCACCACCACACACCCCACGACACGCTCCATCATGTGATCCCTTACATGATCCCATCCCATGTTCCCGCCACGTGCTCCATCACATGTCCCCACCCTGTGTTCCACTACATGCTCCCCACCACATACATCACCATGTACTCCACTACCTGCTCCCACCGCATGTTCCCATGGCGATGTGTTGCCTCACCATAGGCCTAAAGCAGAAAGGCCAAAACCAGAAACCCGGGTGGCACCTTCCTCCTTTCAAGTCACTGTCTTGGCTCTGCTGTCGCAGGAGAGGAGAGGATGACTCACATACAAGCCTTTCCAAACCAAGAAAGGGAAGACCTGTGAGGAGCCCAGACTCTCGGGCTGTGAGCAGGGCCGCTAGGGAGCACACTGCTCTGTGAAGCAAATGCCAAGCTTGTCCCTTTAGAACCAAAGGCCTCCCGTCTGGGTGTGACCTCCTGAGGCAAGTACCACTGGCTCTCTCTAATCTCACATGAGGCCCCTCACTCAACCATGCACACATACATGAGCACTGAGGGCCTGTTTCTGAGCAAGTACCAGAGACCACAGCGGGAGAGGAAAGCCCGAGGCATGGCTCCTAAGGACAGGTTTGCAGAGTTCCCCAAGCCCTGCCTGGGGTCTGTGCCTGGGTGTGAGCGCATCTTAAGAATATAGCATTGCTCACTCTGCTTTCAGAGAGAGGAACTCATCTTCTTGCTTTAGCCCCCCCCCCCCCAAATGCTGGAAATCTGGGTTTCTGCTGCCTTGGCTGGTTAGTATGTGTGCGTGCGTGCGTGTGTGCGTGCGTGCGTGTGTGTGTGTGTGTGTGTGTGTACTGTAGCTGCTTGTGAAGGTCTGCCTGGAGTCACAGGGCTCTCGAGGCTCTGTCCTCTCCCGTTCAGTCCGCGGTCTTGCTGTGACTGTGTGCGCATGCGTTGCAGATTCTTTCTCTGCTGTCTCGGCGCTAAGCTGGGGTGGCTACTGAGCTCGCCTGTTGTCTTCAGTTCATTCTTCTGTGTCCAGGAGCGTTGCTGTGGTAACCAGTGCTGCCTGTTAGTGAAGAAGCTGTGTCTGGGGCTGTATCCATAGGCACCAGACAGCTCCAGCATACTGCAACCTTCAAACAAGCTAACCTCTTGTCTTCCAGGTCCTCACCTCTGGTACCCTCCCGAGCCCTCTAGGTCCCACCACGCATTCATTCTTAATCACCAAGTGTTTATTATCCTAACCACGCAACACGTACTGGGGGCCCAACCGCAGCTTCACAGATCTCTGCTCCATAACCCTCCCCCTTCCAGTCTCCTAGTGGCCTGTACCACATGTGTTAGTTCGCTGGGTCACTGCCATCTTGTTGCAGCTTCTGCTTGGCCAATAGAGAAAGATGGGCACAGAGAGGTTAAGCGGGCTGCTCTAGAACACACAGCCAGTTTTGAATCCAGGAGATTCTGTCTGTCTGTCCGTCTATCTGCCCATCCACACTCCCATCCGTTTACCCATCCACCCACTCATCTATATATCCATGCATCCATTCATCCACTCCATCCTTCCAGTCACATGTCCATCCACCCAGACACCTAAGCAGAAGGGAAAAATTAAAAATGCGTTCAAGGGAAGAAATCCAGCCGTGTTTATTTGTCATGCTGTAACCCAGGTGGGGAACTGGACATGACCTCAGCACTGAGGGGCTCCCGTAGGGCTCGGGGCTGTGGTCTCACAGGCATTCGAGCTTCACCAGCAGCTGTGGAGACAGAGTTCAGAGTGGCAGTCTCTTGGTGGCTCAACACCATCAAGGTAGTTCCTTGCTGCCTACCTTGCACCCCGCCCACAAATATAGTCACTGAGTAATACCCCATGGGACCACAGACGCTCGGGCAGACAGCTCCATGCATGTGATCTGATCTCCCAGGCAAGTCCACATGTGAGCGCTCTGGAGGTGCTTCACAGTGCTGCCACGGGAGTGTGTAAATGTGCACGCCTGCACGCAGGTGGAAATGCATGCGACACACATGAAATACCCCCAGCCTTCTGGAGGGCATTCCTGGTTGAGAGCCTCAGATGCAGTCGGGTCTGCGGCAGAGGGGCCACACCCACCACTTTCACTATGGTTGGTCAAGGATTCTTGGCTTCCTTCTTCTCCCCGCATTCTGACCCCTTCTCTGAGGATAGCACCTCACCTGTAGGCACATAGGCAGTGGCTGGGCTGGGGGGGGGGTCTCAGCATCCCTGAGCTGGCCTCTGCCTGATGATGGATGCCAGGTCCCCTGATAATCACAAAGTGTTCAAGACACGGACTCATCTACCACTGTAGTTCATCCTGAGGTCGCCTCCTAAGATTACCATTCCAAGAACCGAGCTTTGCGAGTTAAGGATGGGGGGCGATTCCCTCTTGCTTAACCAGATACCCCAGCCCAGGCATCTGGGAACTGCTATGGCCCCCTTGGCAAATGGAACTCCAAAACCCAGCTGTATGAGGGTCCCCAAAGGACCTGCCCACACACCTGGCCTCGTCCCCCTGCCCCTGAGTGAGTACCAGTGTTAAGAAGAAGCACAGGCCATGGGGCAGCACAGGCAGACTCCATATAAATAGAATATCCATAGAAAAATAGTCTCTTAGAAACCCTTTTATCCAGTGGTTCACTTTCCAGAGATGGGAACTGCTGGGAGTTGATGACTCCTGTCCCCTCGCACACACTATTCCCAGCGGGACTTTTCTAACAGTGAGGTTTGAACTGAGGAAGGCAGAAGAATCGGGGTATATCCTGGAGAAGAACAACTCCAGATCTGGACCAGTTTAAATTCTGGATAGGTAGCAGCAAACAGCAAAAACAAAACAAAAAAATACAAATGTGTGTGCATATATATCTCTATGTGTATAAAGACCGTCTGCTCTTTGTACCTAACGTCTAGTGCTGCAGAAGGGTACTTGCAAAACCAACTAGTAGAAACATCTGCATAAAGAATAATTCTGTACAGTTGTTCATCGCTCCCAGTCCTGGTGACAAAGTCGTCCCACCAGGACCTCAAGCAGTCCACTTTGATTGCAGAAAACGGATCCTGACGAAGTGGAAGAATTCTCTTTAATTAAATAAATTAATATTATTTTTTTATCAGAATAAACTGTTAAATATTGCTATGACGAGGCCCGAGGCTCCAGAGCGCCTGCCGCAGAAAACTTTGCTCCAGCTCTGGAGGGGCCCCGGGCGGTGTCAGGGGGAGGGCAGTCGAGCAGCATTCGTGTGGAATAGAATGGGCGAGGCCTCTGAGAGGGTCTTCCCACAGGAGTCTGCAGGAAACCCAGGATACCCTTCCCCCTCAGCAGAAAAGACAAGGTCAGTGCTTCCGTGGTTCCCTGTGAGTATCCAGGCAGTGGCCAACAGGGAGTCTGCGTCCTGCCCGCGGTCTGACCTGGGACCTCCGTTCACTTGCATGTGTACATCTCGGTGCGCTCACTGCACGTGTTGCACTTGACGTAGCAGCACCAGTGGAATTTGCAGTTGCATTGCCACACTCGGGCATACTGGTGTGTGTTGTAGCCGCGGCCGCAGCACATGAGGTCACAGCCACTAGCTTGAGGGGCTGTCTTATTGCAGGCACGGCCCTGCGTGCCCACACTGCCTGTCACTGGGTCCTCTTCACAGTAATTGGGTGACTTCTCGATGTACACCAGGTCAGTGTCCATGGGCTTACGGTAGGACAGAGGTTTCTTGATCTTCAGGAAGGTGGGCCTCTTGTTCCGGCTGGCACGCACCGGCTCCACGTGGACGGCCTCATTGTATTTGTCTTTGAGAACGTAGCCGAGCTCTCGGAACTGCGGCAGCGTGGTCCAGCAGGTCTTAGTGGTACAGGAACCTGACACGCCATGACACTTACACTCCAGCTTCATGTTCTCCTCCAGAATCTGCAGGGCCAACAGGGAAAAGCACAGAACTTGTCACTGTGGCTCACGGCCAACCACAGGCCCAGCCCACCCTCCAGGCCCTCTCGGCCAGCTATATTTTATTTTCTTCTTTGGTACAGGAAACCTAGGCCTGGACCTCTGCCTCCACAGTCTGGTCGCAGCGCTCACCCTGGGTGTGTGTACCCTGTTTACTCCCAACTTCTTCACGTTCTGCTATCCCGGTTTGGTGACATTAGCCCAACTCAGTCTAAATGCACGCCAGTTCTCTTTGGTTTGAGTAGGCCTGAAATCAGTTTTGCACCATGTTTACAACACAGGAAGGTTCAGTTTAAAAGAAGGGCTTTTCAGATTCCTTGCCAAACCTGTAACATCTGTCAACACTGAGTGAGGACAAAATCCTGCTTCACCTTGGCCGGTATAGATGTCAGCCCAAAGTTGGCACAGTTTCTCTGGTGTCCTGCAACAGCCATGGCTTATACACTGCCCCGGGGCACATGGCAGCAGGTCCTTGAGCTGAAGGCTGGTCTCCAAAACTCTAGGGATATAGTGACCACCTCGCCTCTCCCATTAGGCCTCTCCTCTCTGCAACCATTGTTGCCCTGGGGCTGTGGTGAACTTGAATGGTCCCTTAATTAGGTGAAGTCCAGCCAAGCTCTGCTAACTCTGCACTCTGAAAGTCTCAGCGATCTTACTGAATTCAGTCACAACTGGCCAGGACTGGTCACTCACTGGGCAGCCAGCTGCCTCCCTGAGGCACCAACAGCAGCAGAGGAAACCTATGGAGGTCACACCTCTCGAGGCCAGGCTAGACCCTGGTTCCTGAGCTGCCTGTACTCCAAGTCCCCTCCTATGCTTCAGGTCAGACATAGTGGGGCTTTGAAATCCCTACAGAAGCCCGTCTCCAGCACCTTTCCAGGACTAGCCCCCAGCAGGTACTCAGAAGAGGGCCCTTTGAACTACTCTATCAGGTCACACCTCTGGGTCCCAGGTTAAAGGAGGATGGATAGGCAGGCTAGGGTCTGCCACTCACACCGACACTGCACAAAAAAGGGAAACCCAGGAGAGAATAAATACACATCTAGGTCTAGCCTCAGCTGGCTGGCCCTTTGGAAGATGTTGGGGAGTTACTGCTCCTGCCAGATTCCCGCTGGACTGTATTGGAGCATGTGCCCCTATGGTCCAAAGTAGGACATATTCCTGTCCTGGGCTCACAGGCCTCCAGTCCCAAGCAGTGGACCACCCTTTCAGACCCACTGATTTCACGCTATGGATTACGAAACCTGTTTGAGTAGTTCTATTCTGATTCAGCTCATATGCCAGAAAAAACTCTACCTCCTCCAGGAAGCTTCCCCTGATTTTCAAGGTAGAATCCTTCCATCTGTCCGTCCCTGACTCTGTCTGTCTCCTGAGCAGTGCTCTCAATTAAGGCAGAGCTCTTTGGGACACAGAGGAACTCTGCCCTAGTGGCCTCTCTGAGGGCACAGAGGGACAAGTGCCTGGCCATTCCACCTGAGGCAGTGACACAGGTGGGTAGCACCCACTCCAAAGGTTCCTCAAGGCTTAGTGTCTACCTGTCTCTGACAGAGTTCAGATCTGAATTCCCCTCTCAGCCTCCACTTCCAGAAAGCCCCAAATGGGGCAGTCATCAATCCATGACAACTGACCTGCTGTAGCAAAAGGGCTGACTTCTGTTTGCAAGAAGGGTGGAGGGCTATTTGGCCTCAGGGGCATTCTATCATTCCCCTTGTTCATTTTGCAAAGGATGCGTGCTCTATGCTGCTGGCATTGCTTCGGGCAGAGGCAGGAAGCATCCTCCAGGAGGCCTGGTGATAGTGGATACTGGCCCTGCCTCTTCTGAGGTGCAGCCTCTTCTGTCTCTCAGCTTATGGTTCCAGACCCAAGGTAGCCATGGGACACACAGAAACTTGTGAGCACTGTGGGCTGAAGGAGTAGCAAGGAACACTTGGAGAAGGGTGAGGGTGGGCTTCAGAAAGACAAGATCCACACAGGACCCAGGGAATAAGGACTGACTGAAACAGCATTGCCTGTGCCCGTGTGGGTGGGATGCAGACCCTGGGAGGTATGGGAAGGAAGTCCTGTGGCCGGAGGGTAGAGGCTCAGGGGGACAGAGCTGAGAAGCTGGCCAGGCTGATTCTTCAGGGCAAGCAGCATCTGGCTCACCATGTAGGTAACCACAAGATCATTAGGTTGGAAGAGACAGTGGCAGGAAAGACACTGTCCTCTGTGCCTAGGCCAGAGACGATGCAGGCAGAAGACACGGGAAAAGAGAAGAGGCGAAACGTACAGTGACTGCGAGTGAACCAATCACAGGGGCTCCTGGGTGGGGAATCCTGCACTGAGTCAGGAGGCCGGAAGCTGGGCTTGAGGAAGAGCGTGTGCCCAGAACACAGGGAGCACATTCAGGATGTGGCGGCCTCTGCAGAGCAGGGGGGTCTTCTGGTACAACTGGACCGTGACTCCCATCACCTGGCATGCCTAGTGGGGGTCATGTGTAGTCCCAGGAAGAATTCTGTTCCTTCTACAGACTAACACGAGGTGAGTAAATGCACCAGAAGAGAAGCAAGCACCCAAAATCTTAATCTTAAAATTGGTTGCAAAAGCACAGACTGGGAGAGACTGAGAAAGACTGAATGCTTTCAATGACCACCAACTACTAAAAGGCCGGCAGTCTGAGGCCATGTTGCCGGATGCCTAGTGCACACACAGAGAGGAGGGTCATCTCTTATGCTTTCTAGAGTGGAAGAAGAGCAGACAAGCCTGGTGGTGCACCCCTGTCACACCAGCACTTGGGAAGCTGGCTGAGGAGAATTGCTGGAGCGGGGTCCTGTCAGTCAAAAGGCAGACAACCAGGTATAACATGACTAGTGGAGGGGTCAGCGCAGCTCAGCCTGGAGAAAGCAATGTCCAGGGTCCCTGAGTCCCTGGACTCTGTGGTCTCACAGACTCTGCATTCCTGTCTGGGACAGGGCAAGCAGGAGGGATGGTGTGACTAAGGGGCAGGACTTGGACCCTGGTAGGAGGGTCTTCATGGGCAGCAGAGCATGCTCAGTGGGAGGCTAGCCTTTTCTCCCCAGCTCACCCCTGCTGAGATGGGGCTCAGGAGAAAGGGAAAGTTACCTGTCTCAGAGCGTATACAACTAGCAGCTGGCTCCACAGAGGGGCTTCCTGCACCCAGTGGGTGGGGCTGCAGCTGAGATCCTTCTCTGTCTCCCAGCAGAGCCCCAAACCTGTCTAAAGCAGCAGGAAGGATTTTCCGCACCGCCGGAGGGAAAGACATCCATCTCTTTCTGACAAGTCCTCCAGGAAGTGCCAACAATGTACCAGGTGCTGCCCAGAGCCCAGAACTCCTCAGGGTGGGGTGCTCAGGTTTGGGAAGGCCTGGGGAGAAATTTGGCTCCAGAAAATTCCCTGACTCATACAAAAAGCCAAGTAGATACTATCAGAGTCTGCCTGCTGGGCCTGCCCCAGCCTCTCACAGTGGCGGCGGCGGTGACACGGAGGACCCGGAGGACAGGATGGGTCTTGAGAGGAAAGAGATTGGCCATGATCTCCGGATCCCACTCAGTCCATGCCGTAGGGCACCCGTTACCAAAGTGTGGGTCACGCTCCACAGCATCCAGGGGTCATCTCATTCTACATGTTGTTTCCCTATGTTGAACATCACTGTTTCTGTCCATGACCCCCAGTCAGGAGCCACACTGAAGCTATCCGAGCTTCTCAACAGGATCGGGACTTCCTGCTTGTTGGGCTGGATCACCTCTGCCGAGCCCTCCTCAGGAATGTGCCTCTGTCTAGGAATGCACCACCCTCCAGGATCTTGGGTCTATTCATCTGCACAGGTCTGGCCTACCTCAGCAGGACATTCTTTTTTGGTTCTTTGTTTTCTAGCAAGGCTGACATGGCTAACTCTGGCTCCTCAGTGAGGTTTTCCCTGACCACCAAAATGGAAGTCGCCCACTGGTCACTGTTTCTAGCTGCCAGCAGCCCCCTCTCCAGTTCCCACCAGATATCTCCCCAGTTCCTATCAGGCAACTGCTCCAGTTCCTATCAATCCACGCTCCCCAGTTCCTACAAGTCACCCCCACACACACAGTCAACCCCCCCAAGTTCCTATGAGTCAACCCCCCAGTTCCCATCAGTCAACCCCCAGTTCCTATCACTCAACCCCCTAGTTCCCATCGGTCCCTGCTTAGTTCCCACAGCCACTCCCACCAGTCAGTACTCCCAGTTCCCACCAGCTACTTCTCCTAGTTCCCACTAGTCACTCCTCCCAGTTCACACCAACCATTGGTAAGGATCAGCTGGTGACTTGATCCAGTCGCAACCAATCAGAGTAAGTCTTGGGAATTGGGTGTGAACTGAAAATATGTTGGTTGTTTCTCACTAGAGATGAACAAAAGGGAAAGTGAAGCCCACAGCTGTGGACAGACATCTGGCCAGCTCGGGAAGCTGAATCTGGTACCAACTAAGAGAGCAAGATGGGAAGTAGGGATGCATGTAGCTGGGAATAGTGTTTGTGCCCAGGATCAAGCTGGACCTGGATTCACTGTCAGAGGACCCTTCAGTCCCAGGAATCAGCAAGTTCTCTGTCCTTGAGCCAGCTGGAGGTGTGTTAATACAGTGTGTGTGTGTGTGTGTGTGATAGTCTCTAGTTGATAGATTTGGGGCCACAAACAACATGGTGTGGGTTGCTAAGGACTGATTTGAATATTAAAGAGGACTTGGAGGCAGGTCCGGAGGTGCCAGTGGGTAAAGCCTTGCTGTGGGAGTGGAGGACAAGCTTGGATTCCCAGAACTCACACAGAACTGGTCATAGTCACATGTACATCTGAATCTGAGTGCTCCTTTAGCAAGACAGGCTGTGGAGACAGGAGACTACCCAGGAGCTAGCAGGCCAGCTAGCCTAGTGTCTGTCACAATGAAGAGCAAAGAGACCCTGTCTCAAAGAAGGAGGGAAGTGAGGAATGACACCTGAGGTTGGCCTCTGACCTCCATACACACACATGTCCTACAGCACATGTGTACCTTCACACACACACACAACACACACACACACACAACACACACACAATACCACCCCTAAACAATTCAGAGGGTATGGGGAGGTCAGGGCCTTGGGGTCTGAGAATCTGAGTTAGCTGACCTTGCCTCTTCTTTCCCTGGTCCCCTCTGAGTCATCAACTCTGAGTCATTTGTGCCTCAGGTGGTGAGCAGGGATCCAGGTGATCAGACTCTCTGTGGTAGCATGCTGTAGCAAAACATCCTGAGGCAGGGAACACTTGCTCTTCCCCACTGCTCCTCCTCCTTCCTGCTCCTCCCCCACTGCTCCTCCTCCCACTGCTCCTCCCCCACTGCTCCTCCTCTCACTCCTCCTCTTCTCACTGCTCCTCCTCCCCATTGCTCCTCCTCCCACTGCTCCTCCCCCACTGCTCCTCCCCCAC
>NW_026067996.1:1217617-1280454 GCF_014885135.2 Alexandromys fortis
GGGGTGGGTGGAGAGAAAAAGAGGGAGAGAGAGAGAGAGAGAGAGAGAGAGAGAGAGAGAGAGAGAGAGAGAGAGAGAGAAAGCGTGGCTGCTTGTCAGAGTCCAAGGGGCCACGGGAAGGGGGGGGTCAGTCACAGGACTCAGTCCTTAGGGCTGTTTTCACTCAGCAGCTAACCACCGAATACCACTGTGACCTGAAGACTTGCTTCACATAACAGCCAGAGCTCCTGCTGGCACCTCAAACTCCAGCAGACCTTATCTCAAAACAAGCTGTGTAGATTTCTCTCTCCTAAACCCTCCCACTGGCCTTTGTTTCCCCGAAAACCAGAGGCTCAAAAGCATGCACTTATGTGTTTCAGATTGCATGCCCGTGCTTGGTTTATTTCCCCTAAAAAGATCTGAGCTGGAGATTAATCTCTGCGCTTTGTTTGACTTTGACACTACAAACTGTGGTCTCTCCATATAGTGGAATAGTCTTCTGCCATGAAAAGGAAAGAAATGTTGTTACTCAGATTTCTGTCACCACCGCAGAATTACTGAGGTCACCAGTTCATGGGGGTGGGGGTGGGTAATAGGCTTATTTGACACATGCGGTGTCCAAAGTCTCTTTCCATGCTTGCTCTGGGGCTGTGGTGTCACAGTGCCTCATGGTGGAAACACTCAGAAGGAAGCTGCTCATGGTAACCAGGGAGCAGAGACAGACAGACACACACACACAGGGACAGAGAGACTAGAGGTTGGATAGGTAAGGGTCCCGTGCTCCCCTTCAAAGACATGCTCCCAGACAGCTAACACCCCCTCTCTAAGCTGGCAACTAAGTCTTTAGCTGGTGGGCTTTGTGGGAGAGGCTCCAGGTCCCAGCTGTATGCTACAATATGGAAGTGCCCTACACACGACAGTCATGAACAAAGCCTGTCACGGGACTACATGCATTATGATCCCACTTACATGAAACATGTAGAATAGCCAAATCCACGGAAACAGAAACTAGATCAGTAGTTACCAGGAAACTGAGGGGGAGGGAATGAGGGGTAAGAGGATGGCTGATGGGTTGACTTCTTTTTTCTTGGGGGTTGGGGGGAGGGTCTCATGAGGACCAGACTAGCCTTGAACTCCCGGTCCTCCTGTGTATGCCTCCCCTCTACTGGAACACAGGCCTTGTTGGTTTACTTTTGGCCTGTGGCAGTCAGTAGTTACTAAAACCTTTTTGAGTATTGAAGGTTTTAAGTTTATTTTGGTGGTCAGTGTGTATCTCTAAGAACCTGTTAGGAACCACTGAACTATATGCTGCAAGTGTGTGGCACACGGATGGCTTAATAAAGCTACTGCAAAACTCAACATTAACAACAATTTAAAAAAAACCCTTATGGGAAGCCAGGCGGTGGTGCCACACACCTTTAATCTGAGCACTTGGAAAGCAGAGGCAGGAGGATCTCTGTGAGTTTGACGCCAGTCTGGTCTATAAGAGCTAGCTCTAAGACAGGTTCCAAAGCTACAGAGAAACTCTACCTCAAAAAAAAAAATCAAAAAAAAAAAACAAAAAAACCCAAAACAATCAAAACAACCCCATGGGGCCAGCAGCCCTGAGCATAGTTGCTCCTGTGTCTGTGTGTGCAAAGTATGACCCTGGCCTGGTGTGTGGGTGGTGTCTGCATTTCCTCCCAAGCTTGGCTTCCCAGCCCTGCAGAGTCAATGGGGCTGAATTTCCAGCTCTGGCCTAGGCTCTCATCGGTTCTGATTCGATATGCTTGTGAGGCTTCCTGGAGGATGGGACTTGTGATTTTTGAGGCTTGCAGAGAAGCTAGTCCAGGGCATGGCCAGTAGCAGAAGTGCCTAGGCAGAAATCCAGATGATGCCAAGACCAAAGGGTTAGAGAGATATAGAAGTTGGGTTTGTCTCAGCAATGGCCAGGATAGGAAAGGACGGAGTATGGAGATCCCACAGAACTCTGGATAGACTTGCCGGGAGATTGTGTACTGAGCCATACGCTCCTTCTGAAGGCCAGCACACACCTGGGCATACCTGGGCTTCCCTGGGGTGGGGATGTGGGCAGTTACCAGAGGCCAAGTGGCAACCTCTTAAGAAAACAACTTTACCCTACCCTCTGGGGCCCAGGATACCTGCTGCCTCTCAGCCCTGCCAAACACCCTCAGTGAACAATTGGTAGTACCAGGCATTCCTGGGAAGCCCTATTTATTCTCACTCAAGACGCCTGTGCCTGCGACCGTCTTGCTTGTGGCACTTTCCCCTGGGTCCTCAGCTTTGGCACCCTCCTCTGTCAGACTCTCTTGCACACCCCTGGTTTGGATCCTCCCAGCCATGGGTTTTTAGAGGACTTGCTGGTTTCACTGCACAGAACCCTCTGCTGTGGGGTCCTTCTCCTGGGAGATGCTCAGCAGGCATCTGGGAGTGAGAAACAGCTGGTCTCAAGTAGCTGGCACATACACGCTGGGGCATCTCTTCTGAGATAAACCTTTTAGCTGGGACTTACATTTCATTTCTGTAGGATGGAACTGGGGTTCTTCCGGTTGAGTGTCTGGTCTTGACCCCACAGCAATTCCCAGTTGAGTACAATGGGCCTCTCCCCCAGGCGCAGATGGCAGGCATGGCTGAGGGGACATGGACTCCCTGGTGCTGTTCTAAACTTCAGGATCTGCTGCAGGAGCCAGGACCGGAGCTCCCAGGGACTTGGGCTCTCCCAGCCCTGCCAACCAAAACCATTCTAGAGGCTGTCTGGCTTCAGGGTCCAGGCCACCTCAGCGGAGCCACGGAAGTGAAAGTGGCTGAAAGTTCCCCTGAAGTCAGGTCATGCTAAAAGTAAAAGACTTGGAGTATCTTACTGCGGAGGAGAAAGGGCTTTCTCTTCAAGTCCCAGGTCTGTCACCTCCTGGCTGGGTGACTCTGAGAATGTTGGCTAGAGTCTCTGAACCCGGTTCTCTGACCACAAAACCAGGAACTGATAAGACAAGCTACTGCTGGGCTCTGTGAGCTAAATGAGGTGGAGAGCAGATCCGCTGGCCCACCTGGGAGAGGAAGGGGCTGCGGGACCTAGTACAACCCTCCTCATTTCCCCAGGATTGTCCTCAGCAGAAATTCACATCTGCCTTAGGGACCTGGAAGTGAAGCTGCCTCTCCCCAGTCAGTCCTAAGTCAGATTTGGAGCATCAAGTGGTAGAGTGGGCATCGTGGAAGCAATGGGATGTCCTGAACTAAAAGGTGCTAGCAGCACAAACTCAAGAGCATGGACAATTATCACGGAAAAGCAGCACACACTGAAGGACGATAATAGGTTAAATAAAATATATTATTCCCTTAACAGCATCCTTTTTTCCTTCCTCAGTGCTGAGGATCAAACCCAGGGCCTTGTGCATGGTAGACAAGTGCTCTACCCCTGAACCACATCCCCAGGCCTCTTTTTTTTTTTTTTTTTTTTTTTTTTGGTTTTTCGAGACAGGGTTTCTCTGTGGTTTTGGAGCCTGTCCTGGAACTAGCTCTTGTAGACCAGGGTGGTCTCGAACTCACAGAGATCCACCTGCCTCTGCCTCCCGAGTGCTGGGATTAAAGGCGTGCGCCACCACCGCCCGGCTCTTTTTGTCTTTTTGATGTGGTCACTAGAACACCTTACCCATGTGGCTTATCTTAGATTTCTATTGGATGGCACAGGTCGAGGTCCTTGCTGCCCAGTTGTGGTCCTAGGCCAATGTCCCAGGCTGTTTTTTTGTGGCTATAACTGAATATTAGAGAGAAGGAAACTTCTAAAGAATACAGAATTATTCAGCTTAGTTTTGGTGGCAGAAAGCCTAAACACACGGTGCTCACATCTGGGAGGACCTTGTGCCGTGTCACAACATGGCAGAGTGTCTCATGCGAGACAGGATAATGCTGGAGCTCAGGTCTTTCCTCCTCTGCTTCTAAAGCCACCGATGCCATTCTGAGGGCTGGCCTCAAGACTCTGTCTGTCCCTAATCACCTCCCAAAGGCTTCACCTCCAGATCTCCACTTGGTTTTGGGGATTAAGTTTCCAGTACCCAAACTTTTGGCATATACATTCCAGCCCCAGCACCCAGCAGCACCTACCTCGCAGGGGAGGCTGCTGGAGGTGTAGAGCCGCGGGCCCTGCCCAGACCTGCAGTCAGTCAGAGGGTGTTTCCACCCTCCAGGTGGTTTATGGCCATGTGAAGTCTGAGGAGCCCTGCAGGATCCTGAGCTTTGGGCTAGGTTGTGTGGTGGGGGTCCTGAGGGGTACAGCCTCGGACAGAGAGTGGGAGCCCATGCCTGTAGATACACCTGATCTGTGGTAGCCTCCAAAGCCACCACTTGGCAGAAAGCATGCATTCTTTCAGAGAGAAAAGAAGCAGGGCACTGGGCAGTTGTACCCAACATCAGCGGGCACCAGTAACTTAGGGCAGGCTGAGAAATCTTATCTCGGAGGACAACTGAAAAATGGATCGATGCCCTTAAAATCGCAGACTTAACCCCGCCCCCACATTCCGTTTCTTTTTCTCTCAGAAAACTTGGCCAACAGCACCCAGGGGCACTAAATATAGAAAGGGTGAGGGAGTAAATCACGGAAGTGCCACATGTTGCCCAGGGCCTGTTTCACGGTTGGGCTGCAAACCATTGAGAACTGGGAGCTGTAATTAAAATGCTGATGGCCTCCCAACTGGGAACCCTTCCAGGGGAGGAGGGAAGGGAGCCCTCCACAGTAAACCATCCCAGGTTCAGTGGTCTCCACCGGCTTCCAAGACAGCCAGACACAACCGTCCTTGTAAACCTTCACACCCAAGAGGAGGTTGTTCACCTCCCAGGCATACCTACTCCCAGCAGGCCTCTCACACGCATGTCCTCCAGTGCATCCCTGCTCCCAGTACTCCTACCTGTGACCTTGTCACCTCTATAGTCACTGCTCACTTGGTGGGGCCACACTGGCCTCTGGGCTATTGAATGTTCTGACTCCAGTGATATTCCCCAGAGGGATCAGTTTCTGTTCACGGTTCACCTTCTCAGAGGGCTCCTCTATCTACCCCCAATAACATCCCATTCCTGTCATCTCTGCTCCTCACTCTGCTTTATCTTTCTGACATGACATTTATTACTCTTTGACAATGGTCCTCTCTCCATCTATTTGTCGTCTGACTTCCCCCTGGAATGTCAGTTCTATAAAGGCAAGTGCCACACCTAATCCCAGAGCCTGACACAGTACCGGACACACAAATAGGTGCTTGCTGGCATTTGTTGAGTGAATGAATGTGTGGATTTGCAACCCTTTCTTTCAGCTGGTCTGGTGATCTCACTGGGAAAGTGTCCAACTTCCCAGCAATGAGCTCAGCTTTTTACTCGTTCATTCAATCAACTATCTTTCCAAATAACTCTCCATCCACCCACCCACCCATCCATGCATCCTGCTGTCCTTTCCAACCTTACTTGTCCATATTTCAAATATTGATATGTACATTCATCCATGTGCCTATGATCTATCTATCCATTCACCCTCATACTTTCCCACTGAGCCATTTACATGTTTATCTATCTATCTACCCATCCATGCATCCATCCATCCACTCACCCATCTATCCTCCAACTTTCACACCCAGTAATTCACAAGTTTATCCATCCATCCATCCATCCATCCATCCATCCATCCATGCACTCATCCATCCATCCATGCACTCATCCATCCACTCATCCATCCATCCATCAATCCATCCATCCACTCACTCATCTATCCTCCAACTTTCACACCCAGTCATTGGCATGTTTATCCATCCACCCACCCATCCATCTTCCATCTTTCTCACCTAGCCATTCACATGTTTACCCATTCTATCCCTCCATCCATTCATCTATCCATCTACATCTCCATCCATCCATCCCAAATCCCTCTTTTCTAACTATATAGCTAACCATCTCTGCATCCATATGTTCAGCCACCCTTCTATCCACACACCCATCCCCTCCACGTATCTATCCATTTTTCCATCTTCTGCTCACCTACATGGCCATCCACCCACACACCTAGGCGGCCATGCTACCACTCGGCCATCTGTTCCTTTCCACCAGTCCCCACGCAGAGGCCTCCTATTCTGCGTTCCCACAATGACCTATGATCCTCTGTGTCAGACACAGTTTCTGCTGTGCGGTCTCCATGCAATAGTTCACTTTCTACCCACACCACCACACTGCACACCCCTCAAAACCAGAAACCATGCTTCCTCTCTGCCATCCAGAACTGACACATTACAGGTATCAGCACATGTTTCCTGAATGAGACATTTCCCCGTCCCTATCTTGGCTCAGGATTTCTGACTGCATTGTGGTCTCCCTGAGGGAGGGCAGCATTTTGTCATCTATGTATATGTTCATCTCCAAAATGCAGTTAACATGAAGTAGGCACATATAACAAACAAAGTGAGCAGGCACAGAGAGACTTGAGTATAGTGAACATGGGTTCTGCTCCTGCACTTCTGTGTGCCTATTCTGGCTCTTTATTTATTGGCCATGTAATCTTGATCTTGGGGAAGTGACAGACCCTGCGCCTCGGTTTATAAAGGAAGATTATGAGAGTGGTCACCTCATGGGCTCTTAGGAGCACTGTGTAAGATAATATGTACAAAGTACTTAGAATAATGCCTGCCGTGTGATAAGAGCTGCATTAAAATAAACCTTGTCCCATTGAGTCAGTGGGACAGGGATGGAGGAGACAGACCCTTGACCATGGGTGGGGGAATCTTCGGGCCTGAGCCCTCCCACTGGAGGCCTTCTACAGCAAGCGCTCTGACTTTTCCCGGTCATGTTGGGATCACTGGCAAACTCCCAATATTATGTCAGGTGGTCGAAAGTGCTATGTGGGAAAACAAAACACGGGCGGGAACAGGAAGTGGTGAGACAGATGGGGGCAGTTTCCAGTGGGGTGGTCAGGAAAACCCTTCTTAGGTGATATCTGAGCAAGGACTTGAGGAAGTGTGGTGGGGTGAGTGTTGGGGGCACAGCAATGAGAAACTGGCAAGTGCAAAGGGCCTGAGGCAGGGGAATACCCAGCATATCTGAGACCAGTGAGGAGGGCAGTGGAGGAGGAGGATACTAGGCAAAGGGGAAATAGGATGTTGGGTCGGAACAGAGGAGGACCGAGGGAGGGTCTTGTTGGATATTTTCAAGATTTTGAGATCTGTGCTGAGATAGAAGGGAAGAGTGTGAGGTTATGACAGAGGGTGGGAGATGCAATCTACACTTGAAAAGACTGCAGCCTCAAGTCTGGGGGCTGCCAGGAAGAGGTGCCCATGAACCGGAACACCAGGCAGGGGCAGATTCTGCTTGCAGGAGATTTGAACTCAGGGTCTGGTGCACAGGTGACTCCTGGGTATCTGTAGTGGGCAGAAGTAGGGCAGTAGGTGAAGCCCCACCTGTGAGGCATGAAAGGAAGCGCATAGCCAGAGGCAAGGCCATGCTCTGTCCTTGGATGGCACTAGCTTCCTGAAGCAGGGCAAGGCTATTCTAGGCCACCAGGAAGCCTGCAGCCGGGAGGAGGGAAGCTGCTAGATGCAGCAGGCAGGAGCGTGGACAGAAGTTCTGCTTGTAGCTAAGGCTTTGTGAAGAAGTTTGCAGGCCCTGGACAGGGCTCTCTACAGAGGAGCTGCTCAGGTATGACTGACTGACCTAGAGACCCATCTCAGGGACCTCATAGTATCACACAGTGACTTGGTCTCCTGTGGCCCTTTTCAGAAGTAACAAATCTCAATAACTTCCAGGCAGGTCCTTCTGCCCAGATCTCTCCAACAAGCTGTTTGAACAGGGCTTCAAAGAGGGAGGAGCACAGAGCTAGCAAGAGCTTAGGAACAGAACAGATTCTAGCCAGGTGTGGTGCTGCGGGTCTTTAATCTCACCACTCAGGAGATAGAGGCAGGTGGATCTGTGCGAGTGCCAGGCCAGTCAGGGCTACATAGTGAGACCCCGCCTCACCCTCACCCCCCATTTAAAAAAAAATACCTACAACACGACTCTGGCTTTCATGTTACGTCTGCAAGCCCTGCTTCTAAGACTCGTGAAGTCTCAGAGTAGCTGCACAGGGCTGCAAGCTTTCCACAGAGGAAGATTGGCCATCCAGGACTTTGCAGGCAGTGGATCCTCTGCTCAAGGGGATCCAAGAAGTCTATTATTGGTGCCTCAACTCCCCCTCCAAAGGGGAAAGAAACTGAGCCTCGGAGACAGGCAGCTATTCAAGATCACACAACAAAGAAGAAGCCAAATCAAGCCTAGGAGGAAGCTCTTCCCATGCTCAGGCCATTTCTATTGCCAGCACAGAACAAAGGCCCAACTGGAATTCTTGAGAGTTAGAGCGGGGTGTGGCCAGCAACCCCACCTGCCCAGAGGAGAACAGCTTCCTGCAGTGCAACCCTCTGGTGCACAGAGGCCCACCAGAGCCTCAGGGGCCATGCCTGCTTACAACAGGGGCCCAGGGACTCTGCTCACCTGCACTGAGCTGCAAGGCTTGACCAGGAAAAGGTGTAAATAGTGAAGGTCTTGCAGGAATAAGGTGTGTGTAACTTGTAAGTCATTGTGACTTCAGCATACCAGCGCTGCCATCTAAACACCGTGCATGTACACACACAATAGAGGGCTAAGAAACAGGTATACAGTGGATGGACACAGTGTGGCTTGCCAGTGCGGGTGACAGAGCTACCTCCAGCATGCCACTCATTCAGTGCCTCGGTTTCCTCCTGTGGCAGGATAACAACAGGCCCTCTCTTGTGAGGTGTGAGTAGTTGTGAGACGCATTTGGAATGGGACAAGCGCGCGCGCGCGCGAGCACACACACACACACACACACACACACACACACACACACACACAGTATGTCCAGTCTTGAGAGGGGCACATGGTACAGCACAGTGAGCAGCTGAAGCTGGCATTGCCCACAGCCAGTGCCCAGGTCTTGCTGTCTTTAGGGCTCTGGTTATCAGGAGACACCCCCTCCCCACCAGTGGCTTGCTATATTCCCCCATCTGCACCCCACCATCCATGCAGTGGGCAGGGGACATCATCCCGTGGGGAGCAGGGAAAGCCTTCCTATGGCATGGTGGACAACTCGCATCCTTAGCCATCTCCCTTGGCTGAGATGTACCCTGCAGGTGAGTCCCCTTGGCTAGGCAGAAAGACCTCTTTGGTATCGTAGCACACCTGAAGTTTCCTGTGAAGGACACAGCTGTCCAGGATTAGCAGAAGTGACAGCTTGACTGCTAGGAGCCAGTCCTACCTTCCCTGCAGGCCCATGCCTTGCCTCTCAGCCCTCTCCGTCCCCTTCTGCTGCCCTCCCCTTCACTTACTTGATAACACCCTGAGTTCTAGTCCCCCTCCCAGGGACAAAGAAGGCAATTGTGTGCCCAGTGAGGCCATTTTGACTTGGTCTCACTGTGGCGTAACTGAGCCCCAGCTTTGCCTCACTACGCTGCCCCTCCCTTCTGGTTACTTTCCAGTAAGTTCTTGCCAGGACCAGCCACGTGGGGGATTCTTTCTGGGGGGAAATCACATGGCTGGTCCTGGAAGCCAGAAAGGTGGCTGGCTATGGAGGCCTTCCTAAACTTCGCTATTAATGTTAGGTTCTAAATACCCTATGCTCTCCAGTGACTAGGGGACTTCCTGTACCAGAGAAGTCATGAGCTAACTATGAGCCACACATGGACACCGAGTACTAGACTCCTAGGCCAAAGAACTGAGTTTTCCTCATACTCATTTGCAGTTTGCTCAGTCATGCGTGACTTAAGGAAACCGTTCAACAACGTCACCATAAACACTTTCAGTCCATCTGAGCACTATATGAGGTGAGCCCGTTTCCCAGACGGAAAGAGTAGGCGCAGGGAAGCAAAGTGACAGGCTAAGGATACCCAGGCCAGAAGCAGCAAGGCCAGGTCCAGCCTAAAGCACAGCAGCACACACTGAGTAGGGATGAGACCAGCACTCCCAAGCCCACAGCCTGCACTAGCCCTTGGATCGCACCTCCCCAAGACACCAAGGCTATGCCAGGCTGGGCTCTGGGAGATGCTGAGCTGAAGCTCACGCCTGCATAGGAGAACAAGAACCCTGCTGGTGAGGAGGGCTCCAAATTTGCCCTCTGCCCAGCACAAGCCCAGAGCTGTGAAGGCCAAGAACTCTGCTTTAAAAGACATCAGTGCATAAAACCTCTAAATCAGCTGTTTCCTTTGGCCCCCCCAGTGTCTTATTCTAGGCGGAAGACAATGCCCAGAGCCCCACAACCAGAGCAAGACAGGACACAGGGCCTGAATGACCGACCCTCAGTTCACAGGTGGCTAGAAAGTGGGAACTTGGGGACTGACAACCAAAGCTTCTAAATGGCTTCAGAAGGTTCCAGAATTTTTGGATAATATTGTGGAACCACTCATGGAAGGTCAGGATTGAAAGAGGACAGCCCCAGAACCCTAGTCTGGAGCCAGCTTGAGTTCAGAAGCCTAGGGTAACCTGAGCGCTCTGTGTAGCCTTGGGCCATTTTACCTCTGCCCACCTCCACTTTCCCAAGTGGCAGACTTGGGACCAGGCTGGAGGTTAGCGGTTGTGGGGATTAAGATGGGATTGCACTGTTGGTGCTGACATTAGACTTGCCTGTGTCCTCCCGGCAGAGAAGCTTGTGTCTGGCAGTATCAACCCCGCCACTCCCCAACAAGAGCCTGTATGTTCTTCACCTGAGCTTGAACATGTCATTTTCTATGGTGCTTCCTTCTGGGGCATGGCCTGCTGAGCGCCTGAGGGACAGTGACAGCTGGCTAAAATCACCTTCTTCCTGAATGAATGGTCCAAGTTCCTTTGAGACTATGGTGTCCAGCCATTTTCTGAGCTATGCCTAGGTTGTCATGTCTTCATGGGATTGAGTAGAGGAGGTGTTGGTAGCCCAGAGCAAAGTGACAGCTGGGGACCCATAGGCATTGCCAGTCTCTCTGGGAAGACTGCCCTATTCGGTCACTGGTTTCCACTCCTCCCTTATCTCATCCTCTTTCCCTGGATACTGGTCCTGGTTATCACTGTGGCATCAATGGCAGGAGCTGGCTATGTCATTGGATGAAGGGGAAAAACCATAATCTACATGAACACCCTCCACCCTGACCAGGGCCAATCCCCTTCTGACCTGTCCTCAGTGGCTTTTCTAGTCCATGTCTAGCTCCCTCGGTATCAACAGCCTCGTCTTCTTGCTGTGCTCTCTTCTCCACCATGGTCCCAGCCTCTGCCACAGCTTCTCATCCGGTCTGTTCTACCACAGGGCAGGGGCGCCTCAGCAGGGCTGCGTGCCAATCCCGGACCCACGGACCCTCGGAAGAAGTCTCTATATCCAGAATAGACCTACAATCCCTTCTCCCGGACCAATTCCTTCTCAGAGGCTGTACTCTTTGTCTGGGTACCAGGGCTGGGCAGAGGAACCAGACTCAGCCATCATGATAACCAAGCTTAAATAGATATATCGTCACACAAGTTAACATCTACAACATGAGAGCCAGTAAGACATGAGGCCATTCAGGCCAGACTCAGAAGAAAAACATCCCAGTCTAGCTTATGTGAAGTCTCCAGAATGGTCAAATTTATGGAAGCAGAGAGGAAAACGATATCATTAGGCTGGGACAGAAGTGGGATTCTATGTTGTGGTTTGTAGCTTCAGTGGAGTGAGAGGAGGCTCTGGGTTGGGATGTTGGGACCAGGGCTGAAGATTTCAAGTTGCTAAAATCAGTGAAATTGATGGAGGCTCTGGCACAGGTGTGGGGATGGAGGCTCTGGCACAGGTGTGGGGATGGAGGCTCTGGTATAGGTGTGGGGATGGAGGCTCTGGTATAGGTGAGAGGATGAAGGCTCTGGTACAGGTGTGGGGATGGAAGCCCTGGCACAGTTTGGGGATAGAGGTCTTGGTATAGGTGTGGGAATGGAGGCTCTGGTACAGGCATATGGATGGAGGCTCTGGTATAGGTGTAGGAATGGAGGTTTTGGCACAAGGATGATGATGTCTCTGGCACAAGTGAGATGATGTCTCCTGTGCAGATATGATGGAGGGCTCTGTACAAGTATGATGGAGTCTGTGCACAGATGTGGTGATGTTTCATGATACTAATGGACTTTGAGCTGCTTAATCATATAAATATATGTATATATGTATAGTTGAAGTGGTAAATTTATATTAGGCATTTTAAAACAGATTAAAATTTTAATTAATTTTTAAAAGCAGTAACTTGTTGGATTAAACAACTAGTTATAAAATGGATGGGCTTAAATGCTTAGTTTTTCTTTTTTGAGTCAGGGCTTTACTATATAGATCAGGCTGACCCTAAACTCAGGCACATGCCACCATACCAGGAATTTAAATGCAAAACTTTTAGAAGTAAAGCACCCTAGGGGCCGAGGGTTCAAAGGGTTCTTAGCTAACCTTCAAAGACTTCCATCCCACAAGTTTCAGGCTGGCTGAGCTACAGTGAGATGGTGTATACAACCAAACAGCAGCAACAATGGGCCCACTTTTGCTTTGTGAAAGGCCCTGTCATAGAGATAAAAAGACAAGCTGTAGACCGGGGAAAGACTTGTAAACCATGGACCTGACAAAAGCATCTGAATAGATGAATTAAAAATGTCCAAAGCCAACAGTAAAAAGGCAAGCCAGACAGACATGTTCCCACTGTGCCCTCTGGGGTATACAGATAGCAGAAATACACAAGAAGAGGCGCTCACCTCATTAGCCACTGGAGGTGTGGCTAGAACCGCAGTGAGATAGGGCACACACCCATCACAATGACAGAAATAAAAACCTGTGTTATCAGCAAGTGTGGGCACGGATGTGGAGAAGCCAGGTCACTCACAGTTGGCTTATGGGAGTAGAAAATGGCAACACCAGTGCTGTAGCTTAACCTGGGATGTCCCCCAGAATCCCATGTAGTAAAGGGCTGGTTCCCAATAGGTCATGTAGGGGGTTTTCAAGTCATTGAAGGTACCTTCAAAGGGGAAAGTGAGACATGGTCCATCCCATCCCTGTCTGTCACCTTCCAGACATGAAGTGTGCAGCTTTGCTCCCTCATACATCCTACTGTGATGACCTGCCACCAACCCACAGCAACAGGACCAACCCATCGTGGGACAAACCCCCAACACCACGAGCCAAGGCAACTCTTCCCCTCTACGGTTCAGTGGTCTCGGCAGTTGTTATGAGAAGCTGACATCCCTCTGTAGGATGCTTTGCTGCTTTATCATAACGCTAAAATCTCAGCAACAGTATGTTGGCACTCCTGGCATTTAGTAGAGAGAACTAGACATGTACAGTCGTAGAAAAATCTGCACAAACACATTCACCGTAGCTCTATTTACGACGGCCCAAGCTTGCCAACAAACCAGATGTCCTTCAGCAGGGGAACAGATAAGCCAAGTGTGCTGCCTCTGAGCTGTGGACTGTCACGTGGCTGCTGAGAGGCAAGAGCTACTGTGAAAACAGCAACTTGAATGAGTCTAGGAGATAACACTGAGCAGGAAGGGATTCTAGCAGGGCAGTGGTGGCGCACACCTTTCATCCCTGTCCTCAGCAGGCAGAGGCAGGTGGATCTCTGTGAGTCTCAGGCCAGCCTGGTCTACAAAGTGAGTTCCAGGACAGCCAGAATGGTTACAGAGAAAACCTGTCTCAGAAAAAAAGAAAGGATTCTATAGGCTGCACACTTCAGCACTCCTATACAACCTTCCAACATGACAAAATTATAAACATAGGAGGTGGATTAGTGGTGTATGCCAACTGGGTGTCCCAAGGGAGGGAAGGTGGCACACAGCCCTCAGGCTCTATATCTCTATGGTATCAATGCCAGAGTCAGGGGGTAACAGCATCCTACAGTTCTATGGGCTGCCACTATGGGGGAACTGAAAGGCGGGTTCTTAGAGTCTGTGTTCTTCCTGCTTCATGTGAGCCCATAGTTACCATGGCATAAGCTTCATTCAGAATACACAAAACAGTTAAATTAAAAATTGATATAAACAAAGAAGACATCTAATTGTGTGTCTCATAAAACATTTAGGACACATATAAAATTGATTTCTTATCTTGAATCCAAATTTAACTGGGAATCTTCAATGACACCTGGCATCCTACTCCCCAGACACTTCCAGGAAAGAGAAGACACTTGCCATTCATTCATGCACTCTATAAACCCTTCTTGAACCCCCACTGTGTGCGAAGCACCATTCCAGGCATAGAGGATTCAGCTGTCCTGCCCCCTCCTTGTGGTGGGAGGTGATGGGCCATAAAGACATGAAGGGCTGGGCAAAGAGAATAAATTCAAGTGGCAGGTTGCCTTAAAAATTAAAAGCAGAGGCCTGTCACCCAAAGGAACTCTGTTTGAAATACCCACGCACAAAAAAAAAAAAAAAAAGATAAGTTTAAGGCCAGCTTAGGCTATATATAGCAAAACTATGTCAAGAAAGAAAGAAAGAAAGAAAGAAAGAAAGAAAGAAAGAAAGAAAGAAAGAAAGAAAGAAAGAAAGAGGGAGGGAGGGAGGGAGGGAGGGAGGGAGGGAGGGAGGAAGCTGAGTGGTATACTGAGACTAGGTGGGCACTGGGGAGAGAAGACTTCCTTAGAAGCTGAACTTCACCCTGATGGGCAACTTGTGCAAAAGCCATGGGTAGGAACAAGATGCTTGGCCCAGGACTTCAGGACCACAGGCTAGTGAGCACAGGAGGGCAAGGGCAAAGCAAGAGCTCCGAGTCTTCTTCCACCCCACATCGGTCCTGGAAAAGCCTCCAAGACCCAAGGCCACCCTCCTTCAGATCCCTTGAGCCCAGGATGCAGGCCTTTCCTGTGTTTTGAAAGTGAGATTCCATATCTACCCTAAACATGGGGTAGGACTTGTGAGCACAGTAGCCTGAGGGCTGCTAGCTGATTTCCGGGGAGGTGGGGCCTGGCCACTTGGGCACTTGACATGCCACACTGTCCACTCTCTCTGGTCAAGTATGCAAGTGGCTTCCAGCAGCAACCAAGTGGAGCAAGTCTTATCTGGGCCTCGCCCTTGCTGCCAGGGGCTGGGTCCCTGTTGTCCCCTGATACACTGGCCTCCCTGCAGCCATGCCCGGAGTAGAAAGCCAGCCCCCAGGAGCACCCAGACCAGACAGGGCAGGGCAGGAAGGGACAAGACCAACACCCCTTGTGAGCAAGAGGTGACTCCACTCTCAGGTGGAATTCCATCCCCCTTAGCTCACCTCCCTGGAGCAAGGCACATTCCAGCAGGGCTGGCCTGTCCCAGTGGGGGGCCCTGTCCTCAGGCTGCTGGTCCTGGTCTCAACCCTCACTGCAGACAGGGGCTATTAACAGCCCATCCTTCCCCAGGACCCTCCAGAGCTCTCCAGCACACTTCACCTTCCACAGCCTCTACAGCTTGGAGGAAGATACAATGTCACTGTGAGGACTTAGAGTTGGAGGAAGATACAATGTCATTGCATCTTAGAGGACTTAGAGATGTTGCCAGGCCAAGAAACAGCAGAAGCCACTATCAGATGCAGACTAGGGGGAAGGTTTCCTGTGCAGTGCGGGTCCCAGGTTGTCCGTGTTCTGGTCACCTCCCTTCCAGCACCTCCCTCCCCAGAACCCTCCTGGTCTTTGTTTAACTCTGTCATTCACCCCTCAGAGGCTTGGCAACCTTAGCAGTTCCTGCTGCCCCATCCCTCCAGTGGTTCCTGGGCCTGCTCCACAGAAGGTGCCAGAACCCTCGGGAGTCACCAGTTCTACATCTCCAAGCGCCCTCCTGTGCTCTTCAAAACCTGTCTCCTCTACCTAACTTAGTGAGGAGCACACCCCCAAACATTGCCCAATGGCTGCTTATTATACTTCCTCAACTTCTGGATGTGGGCACCCGCTACCTCTCAGGCCTTTCGTAGCTCTCCATTCCGTGCCAGGGAAGGACAGGAATCCACCCAAAGCTCACCCCATCACACCGCTTCTGGCTACTTCTAACACTGAATTGATTTCAACCTCCTCAGCAACCTCACTACCTGTTCCCAGCCTCAGACCATGGAGCCCCTACTGCTCTTTTAGGATTTAACAACTGCCTTCTCCTTTTTTTCAATGCTGGGGATTGATTGGAGGGCATCATGAATGCAGACACTCCACCCCTGAGTCCCATGCCTGCTTATGCTAACTGCCCTCTTCCTGGAATCCTTCTGCTTCTCCTTCAAGGCCTGACTGAAGATCCTTGTCTCCCATAGGAAACTGCACTGCTGCTGTGTTTTCTGAACCACCTTTCTCCCCGAAGTTCAGCCATGAGTCAAAGGTTTGGCCCCTTTATCTGACTCACACTAGCCTGAGGACACGGGCCAGGGAGTAATTAATTCATCTCACTGCCACCCAAGGGATGGGAAAGAGATAATTCAAGGACACAGAGATTGTCATGAGTATTTAATGACCATTCTCCAGACGTCTCTCTCCCTCTAGTGTCCTATGATTTGAACCACTAACCAGAAAGAGAGAGTCTAGAACTCCACCAGCCTGAGCAGAGTGGCCTGTGACATCAGTCTAGAAGAGGGATTTCAATTCCCAGGCCCCTTCCCCAGAAGCATCTACAGTCTTGGGCCTGCCTTTATGTGACTACCCCTGCCATGGCAGAGGCTAAACACATTGGTCTGCCATGCCCCGGCCACCATGGCCTGGGTCTTGAGTCCACTGGAATCACACTGGTCCTCGTCCTTTGCAGGGTACACAGTAGGCGTTCCTGTAGCAATGGCCCCTCATTAGCCTGCAGGAGGCATGGATGACCTTTCTCCTGGCTCTCCTGCCCCTGCTTTCCTCTCACACCAACTGCTGAGGTGCTCCAGAGCCTGTGGTCAGGTTGAGTCTTGACTCTGCGAGGCACTGAGTGATCAACAAGACCACGATCCTTCTCAAGTGTCCTGACCCATCTCCATCAACTGCTGTGGGCCTTTCCCCACTAGCCGCGTGGAATCCACCAGTGCAGCCTGGTGTATGCTGGCGAGTCCTGGGGAGGGGTGTGCTTTACAACTAATAATATCCTTGAGATCCAGACCTAGGCCAGGGTCCCCAGCTAACTCTCATACTCAGGATGGCACATGGTCCCTAAATGAACTGCTCTTGTGGGGAGACACCCAAAGGTCCTGTGGTAGTTTGAATCACGGTGGCCCCCAGAGGCTCAAATATTTGATGCTTAGTCACCAGGAAGTAGCACTATTTGAAAGGATTAGATGGATTAGGAAGTATGGCTTTGTTGGACAAAATGTGTCACTGGGTGTGTGGGGGGGGGTGGAGGCGTTGAGATTTCAAAAGCCTATGCCAGGCCCAGTCTCTCTCTCTCTCTCTCTCTCTCTCTCTCTCTCTCTCTCTCTCTCTCTCTCTCTCTCTCTCTCGCCTATAGACAGTGATGTAGCTTTCAGCTATTGCTCCAGTGTGATATGTACCACCATGCGCCCTGCCACGATGACAAAGGACTCTGAAGCTGTAAGCCAGCCCCCAGTTAAATGCTTTCTTTCATAAGAGTTGCCTTAGTCATGGTGTCTCTTCTCAGCAAGAGAGCAGTGACTAAGACAGGACCTCACATCAAGTGGGGAAAATCCCTCCTGTGCTCCTCACACCGCAGGCAGGCCCAGCCCATGCTCCGTCCATATCCAATGTCTACCTGGACCTTGCTGTCTCCACAGCCTTCTGCCAAGACCTCTGCCCCTTTCTGCTCTGAAGCCAACGTGCCTCTACCTAGTTGCTCAGGCCCTGATCCATGTGTCCATGTGCAGCATGTCTGTCTCCAGGGTAAGGGGCACCCCAAGGCTGTCCTGAGTGAGGAAGCTATGGAACAAAGCTGCATCCCAGCTGGGAGTTGGGGTTCACTGTGACCCATGGGCTAGCCTCATGCATTACCTCAGCATAGGCCAAACAGGTATCTGGGGTGAGGTGATAAAGGAGGGAATTTGTTGCCTCTGAGAGCTTCAGGAAGGGGCAGCACCTGCAACCTCTGATCTCCCCTAGGGCTTTGTGGCCATGGAAAGGACGGAACAGCTGAGACCCCCACAGAATGACCCATCTGGACAAGATGGTCCCTGGGGCCACCTGATTTACTTGGATATCATTCTGGGGAAGACCAGGTTTCTTTTACATATCAAGGCTGATCAGCGGCTGTGACACACAGCATGTGGCCAGAGGGACACAAGAAAGGGGGTAGCCCCTCTCACCCTTCTGGACACAGGTCTGTCTATGCCTTCACGGTATGTAGGCCTCCAACACACTCCTCACTGTGTCCCTCTGCACATGTGGGCAACACGGGCTCATACCTCCCTGGCTAAGCGCTAAGGATGCTGGGTCAGATCCCAGATCCTCCATCCTCTCCTCAGCCCTGGCAGGACAGCAAAGACAGAGCCTGACTGAGCAAAGGGGACCCTGTCACCGTCTCAGCCACCGCAACCATGTACACAACTGTTCAGAGAAGGTGAACACTGTGTCCAGACATGCCTGGCTCCAGTGCTGGGGGACCCTTAGCACATGACTTCCTACCTGTGTCTCAGTTTCTTCACCAGGAACAGTATGTTACAGATGACACAACCTCCTGGGTCTACTTCACCACAGCTCTGTGTCTGTGTCCGCCCTGCCTCACAGATACCTCATGGAGCAAAGCATAGACCCCTTCCCACCTCTAATCCTTCACAGGCCTTCAGGAGCCCACCCCAGCCTCAGGCCTTAACCAGGGGCACTGCCCTCTCAGGTAGCAGTGACCTGGGTGTCCCTCAGTGCCTGGTCAGGCTGCTGATGTGTGAATACTTCTGGGATGGGATTCCCAGCCTGTATTGGTGCCTTTTTGCATTTCAACAGCCAAGGCTGGTCCTACGTGAGCAGGGCCTGCCTCCCTCTGCTACCCCCAACTCGTGGCTCTTTGCTTTGCCCTCTGGATCTTCAGGCCTATCTGCTTCCCTTCATGGTCTGGGCATCCAGCTCCCCTCCCTTCCCAGCTGGTCTGCTGAAAACAGGAGGAATCCTGCCCCACTCTTCTAGGATTGGCTTAGGTCTTGGTGTAGGCGACAGGAAAAGGATAGCTACTTTGAAAGCTGGTCCCTGTGGATGCCTCCGTCAACTGCCTCAGTCCTTCCCCAGAGTCCGTTTATACAGCCGACAGTGGAACCCTGGAGAACATATCAGTCTCCCTCTTACCTCCTTGCTGGGAAGCAGCCATTTTGGTTTTTGTATTCAGCCAATAAGCTTCATGCTTACACTTGAAGCTAGGTGCAGAGCTGGGCTTTCCCAGACACCACCCCTGTCACTGCAGTGTCCTCCCTGCTGCCTACCTTCCGGCCTGCCTCGTTATTGTGTAAGTTCATGAGGGTACGGGCATTCTGCTTGATCTCCCGGGCATCCACGAAGACCTTGGCGAAGCTGATGCCGTAGCGGATGTCGGCAGAGCAGCCACCCCACTTCCAGCCCTCGTCCCGATGGTACTGGCCTTGCTTCTCCTTGTCGCAGCCACAGTCGCTCAGGTTGCCCTGGGTGCAGGCAGCTGTGATGGCATGGGCCACACCCGCAGCAATAATTGCATAGGTGAAGGCAGCCTCCCGGCTCCCTGGGGGCAGAAGAGCGGAAAGAGCTTTGTAAGAGCTGATCTGGGAGACGCTCCAGTAAAGGCATCTAGGGAGAAGGTGGGATCCGGACCAGGGGAGAGGCTGAGCACAGTGCAGTGGCTCCCCAAGAGTCACCCAGATGTCTCATGCTGACTGTGAAGAGAACTTCTTAGGTGGTGATAATGCCTGGGACCCCAGTCAAGTACACACTCACTCTCCTGCAATCCCTGACCCCCAGCAAAGCTGGATTTTGTGTGTGTGTGTGTGTGTGTGTCTGTGTGTGTGTGTGTGTGTGTGTGTGTGAGAGAGAGAGAGAGAGAGAGAGAGAGAGAGAGAGAGAGAGAGAGATCTTCTATCCCATTTCTACCCCCTGCCTCTCCCAGTACACCTGACAGAATCTTATCACCTGTGCATGTGTTCACATCACAGAAAAGTGACATTTATGGAACACTGGTAGAGTGCACAGGTTGAAGGCTGAAGCTGGGGACATTAATCCCTGCCCCTGTGCCTTGACTAGTAATCACCCCTGCCCCGTGCCTTGGTCTTGGCAGCTGTGGCAGAGATTAGAAGCATCAAGGGCTCTTCTTCAAAGCTATAGCCAGTGCTCAGCAAGTGGCACCTCTGGAAACAGTATCTCTGGCTCTCCACTGATACTACTGTGTGACACACTGTTTCCTATATCTGTCCCCCACCCTCTCTGTGGCTGCCTTGTAGGAGTAGAAAGGTCTGGGCAACAAGATGCAGCCAACAGAAATACTGAGTGGGTGCAAGTGTCCTATTGCCTCTTAGCCACTTAGCTTCTCTGGACCTCAATCTCCCCTTTGCCAAATAGGTTCAAGAGACATGTGCGTACTGCAGGGTGAAGGAGAATAGGATTTGCCCATGATGAGTCCTGAAGGAGCCCTGGGCGCTGAGCTCTTACAGCATGGGGGAGTGAGAAAGAAGCTGAAACTGAGCAGGCGCATAAGTGGGAGAACACACCACGGAAGAACATGTTTTGGAGCTGAGGCAGAGATGCAATGGGCTGCCAGGGAGACTGAGGAAGCAGGTGAGAAACATGCAAGTAACTAGACCTTTACCCTAGCATCCTGGCCTTCACCTGGGCTTCCCTCAAATCTGCTTCATGCACCACTTGTCCTACCTTCTCCCCGCTGCTGCTTTGGTACCCTGCTTGGCTGAACAGAGCCAGTATTGCTCTCGCTTTCAGGAAAGCGACCCACAGCACCCCTATCAAGTTAGGCTTATGTCTGGTTCACATCTTCCACTTACTGACTGCTATGGGACCTGCTATGAGACCTTGGTCTCTTCATCCATGAGCCTGGGATAATGCCAATGTCTACCCAGGAAGGGAATGCGAGGGCCATGTAAAATGCTGAGGCCAGAATCTGGCTTAACAAATGTCTAAAAATGGGGTCCTCAGAGTGGAGCCCCTGTCTTTCTTCAAAATGGCAGCTTAATGCTGTGGCTTGCAGAAGACACTTTGCGTACCTGCTGAGTTTCCCAGGATCATAGAGAGTTAAGGAGGAAGTGCCCTACCCCCAACCTGGACACCAGCTCACTCCAGAAAACAGACACAAGAAACAAAACTCTAGGGGGGCGCATTGCCATCAATGTCAACCCCTCAAGGGCCCAGAGAAAGGGACAGTCAGAGGCAAAGGTGTTCCACTGCTTTCCAGCTGTGTGACCTCAGGTGAGGCAGCTGTCTCTCCGTGCCTAATCCCGCCCTTGTTAAAGAAGTGATAACAGCTCCCGCTTTCCTATGGAGGTTGTGGGGAACAGAAAACAATTACCAAGGTTTAAAGCTGGAGAAAGCGTCCCAAGCTAGTCATTACAGCGTTTATGGAGGACAGAACTGAAGGTGAAGGGGGTGGCTCTTCATTTTCTTGCTCTTACATTTGAAGAAACCGGAGCCAGCAGAGAAGTCTAAATCACCTGGGCCACCAGAGTGTAGCTGCACACCTGCCCTGGCTGCCTCACCTGAACGAGTGCTGTCCTGGGAGTAAATGACCTCAGAGCACAGAGGTGCTCCTTGCTGCCACTGCAGCAGGTGGGAAGAATGATGTTCCCTTAGCCAGACCAGAAGTGCAATATGCAAACTGAGGGGCCACTAGGGGCCTCGCCCTCAGCCTCGCCCTTCTCGGGCTTCTCCCTGCACAGTGGAGCCCTGACACACCTATGCTTCTTGTGGTAACTTTGGGTGTCTGCCTGCCCCCCACTTGATTTCTTGAGTGTCCCGAGCCACAGCGTGATGTAGGTGATGAGAGTCAGTTACTGAAGACAATGGCTACAGAGGTGGCCATGGCCTCAGCTCACACATTCCCTGGGGCGAGGGGAGGTCAGGCTTCCAGTTTAAGGTGTACCTGACCAGCATGGAGTCTGGTGCTGGACCATGCGTGGCCTGACCTCCCTGACACATTGGCTCTTAGCACCCACTGCTCTGAGAAGCAAGGAGGGACAGCTCCCCTAGCATAGTACCATGCTCCCTGGTCAGGTGCTGTCTAAACCATGTCCAGTTCTCACAACTGGTGACCTCTGCAAGCACCAAGCGTGCACACGGTGCACATACATACATGCAGGCCAAACACGGATACACGTAAAATAAACAAATAAATGGCCCCTCAAGTGAGCTGGTGACAGTACCCCACTTTGCAAATGAAGAGAGTGAGGCTTTATAAGGTCTGACCAGGCAGAGGTGGAGCCCATGGCGAACAGGCTGCATGCTTCTCAGCCGGTCCTGTCTACCACAACCAGGGAGCCAGCACGGTCATTCCCAGACTCTGCAGACTCATGGGGACAAGGGTAGACAATAAGTAACATTTGCGGTGCACCTACTTGGTGCCAGACCCACACTTGGCTCTTTGGGGTGTATTCGCAGCAGCCCCAATGTAAGACACCATCCAATTTTACTGATAAACAGAGGCATTGAGAAGAAAAGCAATTGGCTAAAGTTTCCTACCTAGACTAGGGTCAGAACTGAGAGTCAAGGTCATTGTTGGGCATCATTGTTCCTCAGTCCTGCCTTGTTACCCTGCCTCGTCACTACATCTGAAAGCCATGGTTAGAGAGGAGAGGCATCAGCTCTTCCCAGAATGCATTGCTTCTGTCAAGAGACAGCATCTGGTTATCAGTTAATACTTGCCAGTTAATACAGTTGATACAGATCAGGTCCTGGTGCCCTGAGAAGGAAATGGGGTGATGGCAGATCTAGTAGGGAAGGGTCCTGGAATCTCTTGGTCACCCTACTGCTCTACCCACCTGAACTTCCTTCCCTGGATTGGGACTGAAGAGCTGAGGCCCACTGAAACATTCTGATGTCACAGGCACAAGTACAGCCGGAAGCAAATTGAGAGGTCACATAGTGTCCCCATTCATGACCTGGGCCATTCCTCAATCCTGATGGTCCACACTCTTCCCAGCACAGCCTGGGGAAGCCTTCACGGGGACACTTACTGAATGCATCTCGCGGTACTTGCAGGGAATCTGCAGGTAAGTTCTGAGTGGTTCCTTCAGCTCCCACAGACAGATGAGGTGGACGAGGCTTGATGACACTGCATTCATACAGTATGTGCCAAGACCTCAGAAATGGGCTGCTGGCTGGGCTGTGTCCTGAACACCTTGCTGATCAACAGATCGAGGCAACCAACTTGTGAGGGGCAGGCTGACTTGGTCACCTCTTCACAGAAGCCCAGGCACAAGAGCTGAGCTGATCTGACCTAAGAGTGGACTCTAGAATATGACCCATGTTTCTGCAACTCTTGGCTCTTTTTCCAGCCCACCTCTCCACCAGATCTGACACATGTTTGCGAACAGCTACCAGCTTGGTGATGAGGAGTCTACACTGAACGGTCAGGGGCAAAAGGAAGATCTTCATTTAATATCTGGCCTCTGTCACCTAGGCCAGGAAGCATGTCCTGAGCACCTGCCGTGCACTAAGCATGGTGCTGCAGGTCGGATGCTGTGGGATTCAGGTGTGGCTTTGCTTTTGCAGGAAGGCAGATGGCAAGATTGGGTCGCTGCGTTAGCTCAGGACTCCGAAGACACGGAACAGTGCAGTGGTGAGACTGGGTGTCAGGGTTTGAAAGGTCTGTGGGAGTGAAGTCTCCAGGACAGGGGCACCCAGATCAATGTCCCTGTCTAGTGTGTGCCAGGTAAGACAGGGACATTGACGTGAAGGGAAACTGAGTAGGGATCTGGATCCCAGATCTGAGTCCCAGGATCCTGTCTTGGGCAGAGCCCTCTCCTGTTCCTAGAGTCAAAGAACAGATTCCCAGAGCCACAGATAGAAGGATGACCTTTCTGAGGTCACCTGGGACTCTAGAGACTAGACTGGAACCAGTCCCCAGGCCCCCAGATCTCCAGGTCCCCAGCGAGGAATTCCCTCCCTCCACCTTACCCTCAACTCCCATCAGCCACATATCAGAACTTTCTACACAGAAGCCCAGGGAACCAATGCCAGGTGTCTTCAGCTCAGTCTACGTGACAGGACACTTGCCATCCACTGTGCCTCAGCCAGTGGGATGACTCCTACACCCTACATCCCTGAGCCTCACCCTTCTCATCTGTGAACTGAGAACCCAGGAGGCCACTACCAGGTTGCCCTGTAGACAAGAGACGCTCCTCCAGAGATTCTAGGGAAATCTCATCAAGGGGGAGGAGGGCAAGTGTTAGTACTGAGGTGAAGCCAGAGACTGGTCGACGCCCTCTGTGTTCAGCTCCAGAGCAGTCCCACGGGGACAGAGGAAATGAGCCCTTGTCCAAGCTGGCCCCAAAGATTCCATCCTCCGCCCTTTGCGAATGCTGCCCGTGGTTTGCACCGGAATATTATCTGGGTGTATTTACGGTATCTGACTGGAAACCACAGTGTGCATTGCAGGGTTTTTTTTCTCTTTTGCTATTTAAAGCCAATGGGTCAGAGAGTGAGCAGCCCACAGTGACACCAGTAGAAATGAGCGACGATTGGGAAAACAGACAGATGGACAAAGGTTGCTCTCACCAGGCAGGTGTGGTAGCTGCTCACAACCCAGCACTGCCACACAGGAGTTAGGAGGCACTCGGGGCATAACCAGGAGAGTTAAGGGTTAGGAAGCATGTGTGGGGGTTGAGTTAGATGAGTTGACAGGAGACAGAAATGGCGAAAGGCAGGTGCCATTCACCCCACTCTAACTGCTGTCCTGCCTCAGCTCTGTCTGTGGGTCCCTCTTCCCACAGAGCCAAACCACAGCACACTGCTGACTGTCCCCCAATGGTCACCATCCATTTGTTATGACTTTCTTAAGCTTAGAAAGTCCCTTTCTTTTGCTCTGTGAGGCAGAAATCATGGATGTATCCAGACAGTTTTAATGCAAGCCCCAGAGGCCAATGAACCTGGGACCCTGCTTCCCAGCATGGTCAGATGCTGGGCAAGTTAACATGCCTCTTGGGCCTTGGGGTCTTCACTTCTAAATTAGGAATCATGAATAATCTTTCTGGAAAGGAGGCCTGGCCCACACCTGGCAGGGATCAGCAAACAACAGCGAAAGCAGAGGCATTGTTAACCATCAAGTTAACAACATGGTATCTACCATGGTGTGGCTGTAAATGTCTCCACTTCTGAGGCCCTTCCTGATGTCCCCTCCCTCTGTTGATGGCCAGCACCTTATCCATCTGCCTATTATACTGACTTGAGTTTTCTTTCTCTCCCCTTGAAGTTGTGGAGATCTAGATTATTGACCTACGGAATCTCTGGGTTGAATGAATGACTGTGTGAAAGGGACTGTGTGTGCAAGGGAGTGTGCGTGTGCATGAGTGTGTGTGTGTATGTGTGTGTGTGTGTGTGTGTGTGTGCGCGCACACACACACACTGGACTGTCTACCATGGGGAAGCTGGAAAGACCATGTAACAAAAAGCTCATCTCAAAGAATAATGTCAGGAGAGCGAAAATCCAGGATGAACTGAGGCTTGCAAAAAAAAAAAAATGCAAACGAGACAAAAAGCCCTTTGTTGGCTGTGTTCTAAGCGAGAATGGGGGAAGAAAAGAGCTTTTGCTTGGGCAAGATGGTGCATTGTTAAGAAAGGCAGAGGGAAAGTGGAGCTGGCCGCCCCTCGCTCTATCTCTCTCCCTGGAAAGGACTTCCCATCCATCCTGCCAAGCAGCCAAACACTGCTCCACTTTTCCAAGCTGTGGGTAAAAAGACAGAGCATTTTGGGGATTTTAGGGGTTCTCATGCAAGGGATATGGACCCAGATAGTCCCCTAGAATAGAGGAGAGCAAGGCTTAAATGTCTGCCCCAGAGAGAAAGGTAATGTATCAGAGTTTTCCTGGCTCTGAAGGAGGCGGGTGGACCTGAAGCTGAATCCTAGGTCATGTGTGCCCATCCCTGGAAAAATTCTACAGGAGGGTACCAAACCGGAGGCCGTGAGCATTTGGAAAGGAATGTGGCACCCCCTGAGCACATGATGGAAACCACCATTTCTTTGTTGATAATGCTGGCGACGTAGCAAATTTCTGTGTGCACAAAGAATGTGATTATCATTCAACCTCCTGATCGAATCTCTTGGACAACTCCCTGCCTGATCAAAACCTCTGGATGTGATGTACAAAACCTTTCCATGGGAAATCTGGGAATGATGGAACATGCCTGTAACCCTAGCACTTGGGAGTGGGGAGAAGTTTAATTCCATCTTCAGCAACATAGTGTGTTTGAGGTCAGCCTGGGCTAAATGAGGCCATGTCTCAAAACAAACAAACAAACACAGTCATCTGGGATTCTCCATTTCTTTCTGAAGCCTCTCTTCTGACCCTGCCCATCACTCCAACATCCTGCTGGCCCACCCTTTCCAGAGTCTAGGACCCTGCACAAGTCACAATATACTGCTGAGCCTTCCATCAGCCACATATCAGAACTTTCTACACAGAAGCCCAGGGAACCAATGCCAGGTGTCTTCAGCTCAGTCTGCATGACAGGACACTTGCCATCCACTGTGCCTCAGCCAGTGGGATGACTCCGACCCTACACCCTGCATCCCTGAGTCTCACCCTTCTCATCTGCGAACTGAGAACCCGGGAAGCCACTACCAGGTTGCCCTGTAGACAAGCTCCTCTGGAGCTTCTAGGGAAATCTCATCAAGGGGGAGGAGTGCAAGTGTTAGTACTGAGGTTAGTACACACCTCTTTGTGTCTTGCAGGCCAGCCCTACTTCAGGTGGTCCTACAGGTGACACAGCCCTTCATAGAGCGCACGTCAATCCCAGCTTTATCTGTTCCCATCAGATGCTGGAAGATACAGGGACGACCCGTAGCTGACTAGTGTGTTGCTCACCAGTTTTTGTTGTACAGAGATCCTGTCTGTGGGACAGGTGAGTGAGCGTGGGGTGGGCAGGTAGGTATGAAGGGATCTGAGCCCATAAACATTTAACAGCTGTGAATTTAACCAAACATGCTCCTCAGAAACTGTAAAATCTCAAGGCTGTAGGCTTTGGGTCTGAGCTCTTTATCCTGTACCATGCATTCCCGGATATATGTCAGGCATGTCTGTGAATTTCTACTGCCCTTGTGTGGAGAGTCTGGCATCCGAGTTTCCTAGGTGCCTTCTGGGAATTGCTGCAGAATGCTGACTGAACAGACCTTGTGGGTCCCAATCACATCGGATGCTAGCAGGCCCCTGTTCTGGACCTATAGAAAAGATGTTGGACCTGAGAGTGTATGACCTGAGTGTTGGCCCCAAATCACATTTTGAGTTCAGTTGCCTGTAAGGGTATCACAGAGTAGCCATTCCCAGTATATGGGCCTCTGCAGTGCTTTATCATGGAACAGATGCTCAAGTTTTTAGGGCTTTTAGTATACTGGTAGACACATCAGCCCTGTCAGAGCAAAGAGTATTACAAGCTAAGTTCCCCCAATCACCAGCCATGAAACCAAACCCCTCCTGCACAGCATCTGCCAGTGATGGTCAGAGCCAGGCAGGGTATGGCGGGGACAAGTCTGCTGAGCAGAACTGGGACACAGCTGCTCTTGAGTGAGGCTACAATCATCTTTCTGGACGGCAAGGCAAAGGGAAGATGTCTGAAGAGTGAGCGCACTGGATGGCTATTCGAATAGGCTTGCCTAACGTGCACAAGGTCCCGGGTCAAACACTTGGCACTATAACACAGAACAGCTGCCATGATACGTGCCACGGCATCAAAGGACCCAAACAGATGTGTGTGCCAAACAATGAAAATGAAATGCTTCATCTTCCCAGCAAGGAAAATAAAACACTTACAAACTATGTGGGGGACTCCTGGACACGGTGTTCAGGGCTAGCCTGCGCTCCATGGCTCTAAGGCACACATGGTATTCAGGGCTAGCCTGCACTCCATGACTCTAAGGCACTGGGGAGTGGTCTTCAGGTACTCCATGAAAACCTACAATGTGCCAGGTTCTGGACTCTACCAGGCCTGGGGGCCCTGGGAGAAGAAGGCAGTTTGGCAGACCCAAGTCCTAAGGAGCCTCAGGCTGGAAGAGATGACTACCTGGAGACGCGTTGTTCCACGTGTCTACACGTGGTAAGTGCAATGAATACAGCAGCCCACTGGGCAGGGCCAGCTGTCTCAAAGGAGAGCTTCCTGGAGGAGGTGGCTCTTGAGGGGAACCTTGTATAATATCGGGGTGGCAGGCTACTGCAGCAGTTCGGTTGTCTCTCCTGTGTGTGCTGTAGACCCATTCCCTGGTTCAGTATTCTGTGGTGTAACCATGTCTGCTGAGCTCATGGTGGTCACCAGTTTTCCATGTGCTGGGCATGAAGCCACGGCTCCCTACAGAGCTCTGGCTGGAGATACAGAGATTGTCCAGCAACAAAGGGAGACTCACCGGCCTCATCCACCCTCTAGCCACCTGGGAGACAGGCATCCTTATCACTGTGGTTGAGGTCTGTGGCTAGGAGACAGCAGGTAGTTAGGACTAAGGCCTGGAGCTGTCTTGAGCAGCAATGGCATCAGGGAAGATATGGAAAGGGAAAGGGTGGATAGGGACACACTGCAGGAGTATGACGGGGCATCTCTAAGGGAGTGGGAAGCAGAGAGAAGGAGGACATCTGGGGAGGACTTGGCCAAAGGAGTAGGGACCATGTCTGCATTTCTTCCGAGAGCACAATAGAGTTTTATGTGGGGACATCCTACTTAGAACAACACTGATGTCTGCATGGACTGGAGGACCAAGCCAGGTAGAGTGCATAAGGAAAGTGACGTTGTCCAGGCACTGACCGTGTGAAGATGCTTTAAACCAGGCGATGAGAATCGGGCAGATTTAGGGACACAATTTAAGTCAATGTAAGGACTTCAGGTAAGTGGCCTGGCCAATACTTTCTGCCACACAAAAAAATTGAACCTGGGCCAGGAGTCAGAGGCAGGTGCCACAGAGTGAGTCCCAGGACAGCTACCCTACCTTAAAACAAAACAAAACAACAAAGGATAGAACTTGGGGAATGAGTCCCCCATTCCTGAGCTGTGTCTCTATCGGATCAGCACACAGGCTCCATGAAGAGGGAAAGGGGAGATCCAGCCCACCAGGTGCCAGCGTCTTACATCCTGTATCTTGTATTTCTGCTGCCACCTGGCATGGTGGACCACATCAGATGGGCAGAGTGAGAGGAGAAAGGTCCATGCCCCCCAAAGTCATCAGCGATATAAGGGTGAGGCGGAATGGAAACCTGGGTGTGACTCAGACTCTGGAGCACATCTAGCTGCCCCAGACAGCTTCCCTGAGGTTCTCAAGTCTGGCTCACACACATAGGCAAATCCCACCAGCAATGGGGAATTCACTACTAAGTCTCGGCTCTGCCCCAAATCAGCCACGGATGCAGCTAACTTTTGCCTCTCTGTAAGACTGGCCGGACAGGGCCACAGGAAAGGACTGTCTCAGCTTCCGGCCACATTTGAGCCTCAGTGAAGAAAAGCAGAGAGTGAGGCTCCCCGACAGTATCACGACACCTGTATCACCATGCCATCCCAGCCCAACGGGAGAACCTGCAAGACAACAGGGCAACGGGCAGAAGGCATGAACAGGCAGCTCAGGCTGAGTAAACACAACCTCCTCCCTTCCCTGAGAAATATAAATCATGGGTGGCACCCACTCAACCTGGCAGGAATGTGGAGGTCTGAGAAGTCCCCTTGGGAAGGCATAGTAACACTATGGAGTGACAGAGAGGTGGAATCTGCCACCGTCATGATTAAACTCAGCTGAAATGAAGCCATTTCACAGGGAGGATATCTGTTATGATGAATGAAATATAAACCCCAGGGACACGGAAAGCTCTCCATCCCTTCCACGTTCACAACGGGAGAAAGTTTAGCCTGGGAGGGGACAGGTGGAGAAGGAAGTTCCCACGAGGAAGGGCCATCCCTCCTCCATTGGAAAAGGGCTTTAATGGCCTAAGAAAGTCTTTTAAGGGGGCAGAGCACTTGCCTAGCAGGCTTAAGGCCCTGAGTTCAATCCCCAACACAGAAGAAGAGGATAGGGATGGGTGGGGCTAGAGCCCTTCTTGGGCCCCCCGAGAGTCTCCCCGGGCCAGGTCTCAGCTTATTAAACATATCATATCCCACACCACACAGAAAAAATCATGGCACTCTCAGGAAAGCTTTACTTGCTAGAACCCTCTCTTGCCTGAGCCCTCTCCCTATCTCCTAGGACCTTAGACACAGTTCCCTTGGTTTTTCCCACTACCCATGATCCCAGTGACTAACTAGCAAGCCCCTTATCTTGCTCTTAGATCCAAACTCCTCTTTCCATCTGGGGGGGTCCCACCTCTGAGCCCCTTCCAGCCCTCCAGCATTTCTCTTAAGTCATGGACCATACCACTGCTTGCTGCTGTAGGCTCAGTTATGTCCCCCACAAAACACTGAAGCCATGATCCCTAGCACCCCAGATGTGACTGCAATCTGACAGAGGTCTTTAAAGGGGTGGTTGGGTTAAAATAAAGTCATTGTTGGGGCAATTCCCATGAAACTGGTATCTTTTTAAAAGAACCATAAGAGCATCCATGAGGGAAAGGAAGAAGCAGGTGAGGACAAGGCAACCACGCAGCTTCACAGGCAGTGGTAGAGTGATGCCCTAGTAAGTACAAGGTCCTGGATTGGATCTCCAGCACCAAGAGGGGAAAGCTTATGCAAGTCCAAGAGAGAGGCTTCAGAAGAAAGCACACCTGCTGGGCCTTGGTCTTGAACCTCAAGCCTCAGGAACTGGTAGGAATAAATGTCAGCCATTTAAGCCCCAGTTTTGGCATTTTGCTTCTTTTCCATGAGAGATGCCCAGAGTTCTCTCGTGGTGGCCAGCAAGGCACCTTGCCCTGGGATGAACACATGACCCAAAGTCCAGCTCCATTAAGCTGTAGAACCAGAAGAAGCATTGGGGTAGGTCAAGGGTCTTTCCTGAAGTCTTGGACCCGTTGCGGTCCTGAGTCTACAATGATCATCTTGTTGTCCCCATGGCATTGGTGGAAAGCAATGTAACCCCTGGTCCATCTATTCTGAAGCCAGAACCATCCCTAGTTTTCCAGTTCCTTAGGCATTTCAACAGTCCCCTTTTCACCTGGGTGTGTTGGACTTGGTTTCAATTTCTGCTTCCAAGAGGCCTTGTCCAGACATGCTCACAGCCTTCTCAGATCTCTGCATGAAAATCCAGACACTCAGAAGGAAAGGCAAAGCCAGGAAGCTCAGGCGGAACAGAGGACCACAGTAGGGATGGGTGGGAGGAGGTGGGAGGAAGGAACTAGAAGCTAGCTACCCTGCCTCATAATCTACCTGTGTACCTCTCACATCCTGAGCTGATAACATGGTTGCTTTGCACACAAGACTGCCTTTCACAGCTTCACTTGCAGCTAGGTGAAGCCATGTGACTAAACTCTAGCCAATGGGCTCTACAAAGATGGGCAGGGTGGAGCTTCTGAGAAGTCCCTGCATAGGTGACACATGTGCGCTATGGTTCAGAGTGCCAGAGAAGATCCATACGTCAGAGACTTCACCCCTACAAGGAAAGCTGAAGAATCCTGGGGCAGGGGCAGGGTGAGGATCCCAGGAATCTCAAATTTTAGAGATAACAAGATCCTTGTTAACGTAAGAGAAAGACTTGACTCATATGAAGTTGCCTTTTTTTTTTTTTGTGACAATGCTTAAGGTACAGCCCATACATTGGTAGTCAGAGTCAGAATATCTCAACAGATTCCAAGTCCTAGAAATTCGGGCTTCTTGGACTGGACTCCCACATCTCCCAGCTCTAGATCCCACTTTCATCCATGGTACCCCAGCATTGCCATGTTCTGTGCTTCCTCATAGTTTACCTGTCCCAACTGGCATGCCTCTAACCCAGTACTTTGTTTCCCAGGATACAGGTGGTGTCCCTCCTCCTTAGACTATGTAGGGCTAATCCCACAGTATGTAGCCAGGTGTGTGGGGTGTTATAATCCAGGGGTGCCTCCATCCTGCCCCCCTCTGCTACAGCCCAATGGGTCACAGTGTGTCTGTGGGTTGGCTATACTCGTTCTGAAACAGGAAGTTGTAAGAGATGATCTCTGTCCTGGAAGACCCTGTCACCGACTTTGGCCAAGTGGCCACTCACTTCTGAAGCTCAGTTTATTCTTCATAGTCCAGCAAGGCCATTAGGGTCCTTATACCCAGCCTGGATAGGACGCTTGAGAAGGACAAAGCTGACAGGTGACCAACAGAAGGCTTGGGAGCCTGGGGTTTCAGAGGCTTCAACCGCAGTCTTGGTGTTGCCTGAGCTGAGTTGGTCCGCTCCTCTCTCTTCCACAATAACACTGATTCTGAGGTTGACATGAGGGAGGGGACAGGTGGGTGTGAAGAGGATCCAGACAGGAAATGCTGGGAAAGGGGCTCTGCAGGAGAGGACCTGCCTGCCCATGTCATACAGACCACAGTGCCCGACTCTGTACTCTATACAGAATCCAGTGATCAAAGTGGACTTGAGCAAGACTCCTGGAGGCAGGGGATGACATATTCATCGTGAGCTGGCTGGGAGTGGGCAGAAAGCACTGAGATAGTGTGAGGTGCTGGCTGATATGGAACCAAGGAGCAGGTAGTGGGAGGCTCCCAGAGACTTGAATGCATGCAGAGGATTTGGGCACTGATCTCCAGAGAGGACGATGGCCCTTAGGAGGAACCAGTAAAGTGTGTTTGGAAAAGAGGACAGGACTGAGTGGCCCTGAAGAGGCCAAAGTCTCAGCAACAGGTGGGCAATAGTCTCCTGCTGGCTGGAGTGAACAGCCCCTTTAAAGGGTCTTTCACAGAGTAATACCATGCTCTGGTTTCTATTGAACTGTTCCTGGGAGCAGCTGGGAGATGGAGCAGCCTGGGAAGCTGGGGAAGCAGCCAGAATGTGGAGGATGCTGGACTGGACAGGGAGTTTTGAGCAACCCGCTGGAATTGCTGGTGCTGGGGCTGAAGAGAACAATTCAAGGGGACCTTTGCAGCAGAGCTGTGTACAAGCCCAGCCCCAAGAGTCCTGAATTGCCCTGTGGCTTGAGGAAGGACACAGTACAGAAGTGAGTCAGTTGCCATCTTGGGCTCTTAAGCCTGGACACATAAAAGTGAGAAGACATCTCCACATCCTCCCCCATGGTCCAGGACCTCCTGAAGATCAGTGACATTCCCTGCTGTCTTTCCATCACACGCCTATCATGATTGTTCTACAAGTTGGATACATGTGTGCACATGCTCAGGCATACATACACGTCTGCACATACCAAATACCAACCCCCCATCCCTGCCAAGCACTACTGCAGAAATCAGATGGATTCGCAGGACTGTCTATGTCACGGGACTGACTATGCATGCTGGACCACAGTAGGGAGTGCTGGGGACTGTGGCAGAGAAAGGGTCACTCAGACCCTACCCTAAGGAGGCTGCATTCTCAGCTCGAACTATCACAACGATGCCAGCCCACACTAAGTGGTCCATATCTGTCCATGTCCCAAAAGAAGCTATTTCCCCAAAAGAACCCCCTATGATGGGTAAAACACCCCACATTTAAATTGGTACCTCATTTGAAAACACATTAGATCTGCCTGTGAGTCTTCTGCCCATCTGTTGGTTTGTAGCTTTGTCTGTAACCAACAAAGTGCATGCATGGCTTCCATCTGCAACCCTGGCCTTCCGTAGGCGTTAATCCGTACACCCACAGCATACCATCAGCAAGGGTACTAGAGCACAGCATTAGTAAAGGGACCACAGAGGACCCCAAGGGTGGCCCAGAAGGCCCGGCTCAGGGTGTCTGATGATCACATACCCACTTTAAGTTCCTTCCCGAAGACAGTGCGCTCTCCCAGAGCTGAGCAGTTCCAGCGGCCATTGCGGAACTGAAACTGACACTCGTCCAGGCCCATTTGGGAGCCTTCTCCTATGACGATGATGGCGTCCGGTCGGCTCTGGCAGATTGCCCGCTGTCTGGGAGCCAGACCTGGGATCTTGTTACAGATGATGCTCGCACCCAGAGCGACCACGGAAGAGAAGCCACTGGAGGGGACACAAATACAGGGGGTGAGACCTGGAGGGAGACTATGGGGTCGCAGGTGCTGGAGGGGGCAACCTCATCTCAGATACTATAGTGGACCTCCCACAGAGCCACGGGGGGAGGGGAGTGTCTGAGGGAGGGCAGGCCAGAAGGATGACGTAAAGATCTCACCTACAAGTCCTCTGAACCTCTAACTGGCCAGCAGGATGTTTGTCCCTACAGAGAGCAATGACACCATGGGACCCAAATTTCAGAGAAGTAATTTACTAGTGCCCAAGGGGGCGGGCCTCTTTTCCATCAAAGCCTTTCTGTTTTCTAACCTGGAGCAAGTTCACAGCCCTCTGTGTATCTCAGAGCCAGTACTGCTTGAGCAAGAGCTTCTGGTAGGCAGTCTGCGCCCAGAAGGGTCGCTGGGAAGCACATATTGAGGTGTCGTTTTTAATATTTGGCAACAGTTTCCAGGGGCTGGAGTCATCTGAATAACCCAGGTAAACTTAAAATACACAAAATGGGAGACACAGGAGCCAGTCTTACCAACCAGACTGGGAAACCTCCAGAGGTTTGGGGACCTTAACCCTCGGACCTAGGGGGCAGCGGAGCAGGTCAAAGTCACCGCAAGTCTTTACTGGGGCCTCCCTCCAATTGCCCCAGAGAGGAGAAGGCCACGCCCTCCTGACCTCCTCCTCCCCTTAGGGTAACTGGGCCCCTAGTGAGCCAATGAGGTGTCCGACCTCCGAGGTTTAAGCTCTGCTGTTTTCTCCTTTTGCAGTCTTTGGTGTCTCCTCCCCGTTTCTAATTAAAAAGAAGATAATACCTAACGCGGCCAGAGCCAGTAGGCCGGACCCGCTTCCTGGATGCTGGATGAGTGGATGAGCGAAGGGCGGCAGTGCACCGGCCAAGATGAAGATTAAAGCAAGTGGGAAAAAGAAAAGCCATCCAGACGCGGGCGAATCAATAACACTTAAAACACACCCGCAGGCAGGCAGCGCGCGAGCCCAGAAGCCGCCTCTTGATCCGCGGTCGGGCTGGAGGCCGCCTAGTCCACTCATCTACTTGGTTGCGAAATCCCGTTCCAGAGAGGTGGGGTTGGGGAAGTGGGAGGCCTGAGGGTGGCGATGGAGAAACACAAAGGGTCTGTCACACGCCCCCCTGGTCTTGGGTCCAGTCCTCCCCAAAGTGGCGACGTGAGGTTCCCAGCAGGTAGAGGGGGTGTGTAGAGAGGCAGGTGTGAAATCTACAAGGGTGGCCCTTCGGCGCCAGCACCCCTGTCCATGACTAAAGCCCCCCACGTCTCCCGAATCCTGCCGCACACAAGTCACTTCCTAAGTACAAAGGGAGACACCATGTAATGCAGCGCAGCGGTATCTGGAGCCGCCTATTTCCACTTTCTAGTAAGAGTGTCGCCTGCCCCACCTCCAGGCACGCCTGGGCTCCTTGGCTCCCACCCCAGCGACCCCAGGGTCGGGCTGTCTCGCTTCCCTTTGCTGGTGTCTAGAGAGCGTTTCTCCTTGGTATCTCTGACCATCGATCGACTATCTGTGGTCTTACTATTTGTTTCTGATTGTTGAGGGTGCTGCTTTCTGCGTTGGGAAGTGGGTCTGAGGGTCGCTGGAAATAGGCGGTGCCAGGCCTCTGAGAGGTGGTTAACGCTTTTCCAGAAAACGTTTCTCCGCCCCTAGGTCCTTGTTTGCTACCTGGGGAGCCCTGTCTGCAAAAGGGCTGCGCCGGACGCACGGAGTTTCTGCCGGGAACCGAGCTCTCTAGGGTGCTTGTAGTCCTGCCAGACCTACTGTGCTTGTGGCTTGCAGGGTCCTTGGGAAAGATGACCCTATGGAGCAGCTAGTCTCCTCTAGAGTCCCAGAGCTATCTGTTTCTGAGGGTTCCCAGACTCCGCGATTCTTTGGGATGGCCCGATCCCCTGCCCAGGTCTATGGAACAGTAAGCGCTCAGGAGGTGTCCGCTGGCTGGGATCCTTTGTGCCCTCAGGGTTCCCGCACCGCCCACTGCCTCTCCTGAGCTAAGTTGGGCAGCACGCCTCCCTCCCGGACCCAACCAACTTTGCCTGGACCGCACGCTGGACCGCACGCGCGAAGAGGACGCGCGCGGCGCTTACCCGATCCGGAGGTAGACCATGCCCAGGCTGAGAAAGAGGTGGCCCAGGCAGCGCCGCGCTTTCCGGGTCATAGTCCCTGCTGGTGGCGGGTGCCACGGGCAGGGCTGTGCTGATCCCGCCGGCCGGGCCCGGCGGGGCAATCCACATAGCCTGCTCAGGGGGCGCGGGCCGAGGCTCCCTGGGCCGTCCGTCAGTACGTCCGTCCGCGCTAGGCGCTGGGGACTGTTCCAGAGCGCGGGAGCCGCGGAGCCAGAGAGAGGGACAAGCGCACAACGCGGGGCGACTCTGCGCGCCAGCGATCGAGGCAAGTGTTTGAGGCGCGGGGACTGCGGGGCGCTGCTGCCGCCCGCCCCCGCCCCTCCCTCTCCGCCCTTCCCCCGCCCGCCTCCCGGAGCGCCCGCCCCGCGCCCGAGCGCCCGCGGGTCGAGGATGTCTGCCCCGAGCGCGCTCCCGCGGTGCTCCTCCGAGCTCGCGGTGGGAGGCGGGAGCGCAGAGCGGAGTTGGGGGTGGGGGAGTCAGTGGAATCCCGCTCGCCTTCACTAATTCGCAGGTTGAGACCAGCAGGTGCCCAAGGGCCATCCTCTGGGTGGAGAGGATACAGGCTCATTCCAGAACCCTCGTGCCTGGTTAGAGTTGTCACACGGGCTAGAAACCGGGAACTGGGGTGGCGACCTCATCTAAAGAACTACTACCACACACATTCTTTCCTCACCCTCGTCTGTGCGAGGGACTGGCTTCAGCGAGGGCTAGACGTTCCAAGATACTCCGGAATCTTGCTACCAGTGGCGACTTGGAATTGGACTGAAGCCCAATGACCAGAAATAGAACTGAGAATTCGCGCAGGTGTAAGCTCAGGGCGCTCTCATAGCGACATCTGCTGGAGACGTCAGGTAATGCATCTGGTCTCGTGTCTTCCTGTCCCTTCCTTTGATAAAACACCTCAATCCAGAGAACAGGGAATATATGAGCCAAGAAGTTTCAGTTGAAGAGACTGAGGTTCATTAAGGTAAAGTCAAACTCAAAATCAAAGTCACCATCTGGTAAGTAGCCAGATTGGAACAAGGTAGCCCCAACTCTAGTGAACCCCTACTCTTCTCTCCACTTCAGGATTCCATACACACACTCATTTACGCTCGTGCTCACCCTTCTTCCACGGAGATGGCTGTTCACGCATGCATGCACGGGCTACAGACTCCAGCCAGGCACCACGGTGAACACGGTCGATTCAAGGAACAAGGAGACAGTGAAGAGACAGACCTTACAGCTCCAGATGGCACAGGCTGATAGGAAGATCACAAGAGAGGGTGATGGGAGAGAGGTTTCTGGGTACTGGAATTCAATTTAGCTCTGAGGAGGTGAGTGGGCTGTCCCTAGCAGGTCGTAGGATTTGGACACCTGTTATGGTTGAAACTGAGGGATGAGTGAGGGAATAGCTGGGGTGGAGAGAATGAAAGCCAATGAGGTGGAGGGAAGGGGGGGCACTGCAGACCTTAAGGCTTAGCAGTGGGGGACACTGGAGAACAAGCAGGTGACACATTCGGTGTGTGCATTCCAGAGCATCCTTCGGGTGTTCTGTGGAGACACTGATGGGGGATGGGAAGGAAGCTGGGCACAGGGGAGCCTGAAGAGACTCCCTAATGGATTCATGGGCAGATGGGGTGTGTTGGGCTGGAGAGTGCTTGTATTGCTGTTTTGAGTGTACCCCAGACTGGCAAGGAACTGGCTGGGGCTGAGAATAGCCTTGAGCTCCGGGTCCTCCTGCTGCTGCTCAGGAGTGCCAGGATTTCAGACTTGTGTGCTTCCACTGTGGTTTATGGGGTGCTGGGGGTTGAACCAAGTCCTTTTCTAACGCTAACAGTACTTTCTCCAAGTGAGCCTTACCCCCAGCCTGGAGCGGTTTTCAGAACATGGCTACTACATTGTTCTACCATTTTCCTATTACAAGGTGTTCTCTGTGTCCTCCTGGCTTACCTCCTGGCCAGTGATGGCTTCCTCAACAACAGGGGAAAGGTAATGGGGCAGGAGTCACAGGTATCAGTGGTAGAAAGATACATGCCGGAGCCCTGAGCCGCCCTGGTGGCTGCTGTGCTGTGTGGAAGCCAGGAATATGTAGAGTCACTGCAAACTACAGTCCCAACTGAGTGCCTGGTGCCATCCGTCCTGATTGCTACACAGGTATGTGAAGGCCCTCCAGATGCCAACAGCCATCCACCAGTCTCCTGGCTTCAGGTTTGCCCCATTGAGGCATTGTGGACAATGATCTGTGTGTTACTCTGTGTGACCTCTCCACCCACGGAGCATGCTCTTGTGTTGCTCATCCTCCTCATCTGCAGACTAAGGATCAGACCCTTTCCGGTCTCTTCCATAACATTTCTCTGGTTTACTATTTCCAATGCACACCATTGTCATTTTACAGCAAAAGAGTCATTCATGCCATGGATGTCGGGACACTCACGCCCTGGGAGTGTGTGGGATCTGTGGCGGTAGGGCAGCAGAGCAGGCAAATGCTGAGGGCACCTGCTGGGAAGGGGAAAGGAGGTGGAGGAAGACTACAGATTGAAGAACATTCTGAGGCAGAGGAATGGAGAGAAAGAATAGTCTCTGCCTCCTCGAGCAAGTAGCCCGAGGATGACAGAATGGTCAGGCCAGAAGCAGCACTGCCCTCGGAGCTGCAGCCTGATAAGGCAGCCCACTGACGGTCACATCAGTGGGTATAATACAAGGAATGGAATCACAGAGGATTAAATAGCCCCACATCCTCACAGCCAGTAGCAGTGATGGAGCTGAGGTTTGAGCTTGGAGAGCACTTGCTCCAGCCGTGGCTCCTACACTACCCCTTCATTCTTCATTGTGTGTGTGCTTTTTTTTTTTTTAAGACAGAGTCTTGTGTAGTCTATGCCGACCTGAACTCACTGTGTAGCCTGAACTCGCTCTGCTGAGCTGATCCTCCTACCTCTGCCTCCTGAACACCAAGCTAGCTCTCATACCTTCCATGGTGGCATTAACTTACCGAAGAAAGAAGACCAAGGCCACCACAACAGAAGAGACTGTTGGGGAGCTGAGATGACTGTGTGTACTATGACAAATTCCTGAGATAAATAAACTTATAAGCACAAAGTCTTGTTTAGCCTACAGTTTCCAGTGTTTCAGCCCATGGTACTTGGTTCTACTACCTTTGGTCCTGTGGTAGCTGTGCACATCATGAGGGCCCGCATAGGAAAGGGGAGTGCTGGGATTATGGAAGCTGGGAAGCAAAGAGGCAGAGAGGGACAGGAAGAGAAAATGTCCCCTGAAAATTTAATTTCCTCCCATTAGATTCTGTGGTGGTTGGAAAGAAAATGGCTCTCAAAGGGAGTGGCATTATTGGGGGATGTGTCTTTGTTGGAGTAGGTGTGGCCTTATTGAAGGCAGTGGGTCACTGTGGAGGCGGGCTTAAGCTTGGCTCAGGTCACAGGCCATTTCCTGTTGCCTGCATGATGTGGGACTCTCAGCTACTTCTCCAGCTCCTTGTCTGCCTGCATGCCACCATGCTCCCTGCCATGATGATAATGCATTGGGACTCTGAACACTAAACAAGCCACCCCAACTAAATGTTTTCCTTATAAGAGTTGCCATGGTCATGGTGTCTCTTCATAGCAACATAAACCCTAAGTAAGACAGATACCAACCCTTAAACTACCTCCCAGCAGTTGGGAGGCAGAGGAAGGTGATCTCTGAGTTCAAGGCCAGCCTGCTCTACATGGTGAGAACTTGTCTCAAAATAAATAAATAAATAAATAAATAAATAAATAAAAGTTTCTACAACCATTTAATGGTGTCGCAAGCATCAGTCTTTGGCAATGTTTCAGGATCCCAGCTGTGGCATTGTATCTGGGCTGTCAAGAGCGACTGAGGTCTCTATGGACATGAGTGATCAGATTAGAATATGGGTGGGATATCTCAGTACCTAGGATCAGTGGGGATCCCCAAAGCCCCAACACCTCATCCTGATTGGCAAACAGCTGGGAAAGGGAGTCAGTAAAACTGGAGCGCTCCCTTCGCTCCCCTCGTCTCCTCCCTCCTTGTCGCCCATGTGTTGGGTGTAGAATGTGTGTGTATGCGTGCATATACGCATGCGTGGTGTGTGTGTGTGTGTGTGTGTGTGTGTGTGTGTGTGTGTGTGTGGTACGTGATGCACATTGAATATGGTAGAAGGGGCACCCTGTCCTTCCTCTGTGCATAGCTGGAGAGGGTGCCTTCTGCTCTTTTTCCACGTGGTAAACTTGTAGCTCACCCTCCAAGACCTGCCCAAGTCTCTCTCTCTACTCACCTAAAAAGCCTGCCTTGATCCACCTGGTATCTGTCCTCAGTTCTTAACTTTTTCTTCATCCCTTTATCGATTATCTCTCAGTGATTAAATTGCGCCAGGCTCTGTGGCTGTTATAGACACAGAGAGCCAGGTATTCTACGCAGATCTTTGAATGAGTCAGATACATCTCCCTACCTAGGACCAGGTCTGTATCTGAAGACATCGTGTTTTATTGTAACTCTTTCTTGGGCTTCCACTGCCCCTGGGCTGGCCTTGGCAGAGTCCTTCCCACCCTAAAGGATGTCCAGGCTCACACCATCTTCTCCCATTAGAGGATACTCTCCTTGTAACAAAGCTCCTTCGACTTTGATTACACAACTTGCATTGGGGCTTATGTCAAACCAGGACCATTTCTTGCTGAAGAGATCACACATCGTGGGTGCCACTAAGCCTGGGGTTTGGTCCCAGTTTTACCTCTGATTAACTTCGTTATCCGAGACAGCTTTTCATTTGTTTGTTTGTTGGGTGTGCTCTGAAGCTAGTAACTTCCAGATCACTTACTCACTACGAGACTGAGAGTTCTGAAGTGGACACGGAATCTGGTCCATCCCAGGTCCAAAGCCACAGGAGATTGACTGTCCTGGACTGGCAGCAGATTGTCTTTTGCAGATGCCTGTTAGCCCAGGGTCTCTCTCCCCATTTGCCACCTCTATGGGTCCTGGAAAGATTTGTTTCTATGACCCTGTGAGTTCCCTGTTACATCTTCAGGCAAAACAAGCCTATCTGGGCAGGAGCACACTTGCTTTTGTGCTTGCCGCCACCTCCTGGAGACAGAAGATATGGTCACTTCAATCCATGTAACAGTTGATACTAAGTTGATACCTTGTCTCTATGGTATAAGAGAGAGAGAGAGCCATAGAATAGAATGCCCCAAATCCTTCTAATGTAGGCTCACACACTAATACACATTCAAGCACATACAATCCCCCCACAAGACACACACACACATACACCAAAGGAAGAGAAATAAAGGCAGAACATCATAGACCACAGAAAACCTTTCATTACTGAAGTAACTGCAGCTGCTGGGGTCCTGTGCTATGTGGACTACTGATGATGAATGAAGTCGGCTGTTGCTCAGGGAAAACACAGAAAATGTGACGGGGTGGCTCATGGAGAACCTCAGGTAGCAGCAAAGAAGGCCTCTGATGAGATCCGTGCTGACACAGGGTGATGAAAAGCTCCCCAGGGCCACCCTGAAGAGCTCCACCAGGACACTTCTCCCCACCGCAGTGGCGGGTGTGTGGCATTACCTTGGCCTGCATGCTGGCCTGTTCCCCTGACCTGACAAGAGCGTCACCAAGATGGGTGGATATGACACCAAGGTGATGCTCTCAAATGCGTGAGCACCCAGCCCATGGAGAATGACAGCCAGAAGCAGTCAGAAGGAACTGGCCAGAGCCACTCTGTCTGTTGTGAGGGACTGAGGCCTTCCTCCTGCAGAGTGCACCCAAGGGTCTGAGCAGGACTATAGCCCTGTCCTATGTGGGACTGTATAGGTAAGGTGAGTGTCTGCAGTTTGTGGCTGTCCAACATGCCACTGCACTGTGACCACCTCCGTGTGGACAGCCCCATTGGTATCTGGTGGGAGAACTCGAGGCCTCTCTCATGAAGGTGTCTGGCTCTCCCACCCTGGAGCTCTTGCCTCCGTGTCCTGTCTCTCAGGTTGGGAGCAGGTGCGACAAGATGATGAGGCCTGCAGACTTTATTCCCACATATAGAGAGCAGAAACATCTAGAAACCCAGAATTCCCTGACAGTCAGATGCCAGTCACCATGACAAATTACCCCAGGCCTTTGCCTCATAGAGGGAAGGCTTTATTTTGGTCTTAGAGGTTTTGGTCTGTGGTTGCTTAGCCCTATTGTAAGGCAGTTTACCATGGCAGGAAGCTGTCAGGGAAAAACATGCTCCCCTTGTGAAATTCAGGAATCAAGAGAGGGACATGAAGGAACTGAGGTCCTTCCTGTTCTCTTCTTCAAGGACCTGTCCCCAATGACTTGATGTCCTTCCACTGGGTCTTACCTCTTGAAGGTCCAGTTACCTCCCAGGAGCACCACAAACTGGGGTCCAACCCTTCACATGGGCCTTTGGTGACAACTAAGACCCAAAATAGCACCTTCTGTTATGAAATATTACTTAATTAGATGTGTTACATTTGTTTATGCTGCATGTGTTTAATGATGTAAAGATGTGTTGCTGTTTCCCCTTGCCTGCCTAAGGCACCTGATTGGTCTAATAAAGAGCTAAACAGTCGATAAATAGGAAAAGAAGGGTAGTTGAGATTAGTGGAAAGAGAGAATAAAGAGGAGGAGAAACCTAGAACAAGAGAGAAGAGAATGAGGAGAAAGAGGGGGACCCAACCGAGGTTAGAAGCCAGGCAGGAAACTAAGTCAGACGGGCAATTATATGAAGAGAAACAGGTCAATTAAAGAAAAAACTAGCCAGAAAAGAGCATAAGCCTAGGTCAAGCATTGATAACTAATAATAAGTCTCCATGTCATGATTTAGGAGCTCGTTGTCCGCCCCCCCCAACACACACACTCACACACACACACACACACACACACACACACACTCACAAAAGCCTCCTACAACCTCTCATCTGGTCGAAGGAGAAAACAACCTCCACCTCTGCTCTGTGAAACCATGACATTGCTGTCAGAGAGAGTAACGATGAACTCCTTGCAGGGGGGACAAAAGTGATTTGGGCACAGTTTCTCCTCATACAGGTGGCATCAGAGGATGAGAAAAAGGAGAACAGACACTCAGTGCCCTCTTGGTCCTGATCTCTTCGACTCAGAAACGCGGCCTGGCACGCTAGTAGTGTGTCTGCTTCTCCCCCAAGTGCTGTGTTTTTTTGGCAAAGAAATGCTCAAATCCCCGAGTGAGACTTTAAAGCATACTTGTTTTCAGACAGACACAAACCCAACACACCCTTCCATGTGTGAATCTGTGTTTGGGCGCATGGTTGTGAGCTAAACCCACTCCAGAGTCTGCGGCTCTTGGGAAGAAAGCAGATGACAGCCTGCACGTTATACTCTGTCGCCCATGCTGTGGAGGAGGCAGGCAAGTGGAGAGGGCTAGGAGAGCTGATTCCCGTCAGCAATCGAGGCTGCGCAGGGCCAGGATTGAGCTGCCATTTGTCCTAAATAGGCCAACACTGCTATCAGCCACTTCAAAGCTGGGTTTTCTAGCATTGGCCACACTTCTTTCTGCTGATTTGAGAGTAGCACAAGATACCATAACGACTAATTTCCATCGTCAACTAGACTGCATCTAGGATTAATGAAAATGCAAGGCACTGGGCACTCCTGTGAGGGATTTTTCTTGATCAAGTTATTTAGACCAGGTACAAGTGGCACCTTCTGGTGACAAATCAGATAAAGGACATGGAAGGAGGAAATGTTTTTTGTTTGTTTGTTTTGCGTACTTGCCCTCACTCTCACAGACAAACCCATCCATCCTGTTGCTCTAGTACTCCTACGCCAATATTAGATTCAAGTTCTTTGAGATTATAACAGACGGAAGACCAGCAACTCTTCAGGAATCCTCTAGAATTCCAGTGTCAGGGAGAGACTGCTGAGATATCCAGCCTCGTGGACTGAACATCTAGCAGATTCTTAGCCTGTCAGTTTTGAGACAGCCAGCTGAGGAGGCAGGGCTTCCTCCCAGGGTATTGTGGGATTAAGGAATCAGTAGGTAATCAGTGTTTTGTGCCCAGTGAGTGCTCCCTAAATAAGCCAGGGAGGTCTCTCTTTATGTACTCTCACCAAAGGATACTCTGCAGGAAGCTATGTTCCAGGCACATGGTAGACTTCAAGCTGATGCCTCTAAACAAATGAGTGTGACTGTTGTCATTGTAAATAAGCTGTAGTGAGAAAATACTGATTACTGTGATGATAGAGCTGCTCTCTGGCTTTTGGCTGGAAGCTAAATTTCCCATCATTCTTTAGATGTTAAAGTAACTGTAATGGTTCTTATCTTTGAGAAGTCTGTGGAAGACATAATTCTTGGGTAACCCTCATTCCCCTGTTCTTGTGAGCTTTGTGAGTGGGATGATGAGCTGGAAGCAGGAAGACTGTGGTCCACAATGGCCTGGTGAGCACCATGGCAGTCCACACTGCTCACATTGGGATTAGTTCTTCCAGGGGGAAGGAAAATCTCCCAGTGTTGATTTTGCCCATTTGTCTGTTTCCCAGTGAAAGGACATGAAACATTGGTGTTTGGTTCTTAGTCCTTGGGCTCTAGAAAAATCTAAGCACAGCAGACCTGTCTCACTAACTCCCTCCTCAGATTCCTGGGGCTGGGATAGAAGCTCCACAGCTGCCCAGCCCTCACCTGAGTCCTGTCCAGGCTGCTCTAGCCCCTCAGAAGGCTCACATGCAGAGAGTCTCTCCTCTAGGTGCCAATGCCCAAGCTCAGGATCCCTCACTTCCCATGGCTCTCCTGAGCACTGTATCTAGATCCGGCAAATGTTGCTCGGAATCTCCAAGCTGCTCTGATTTGCCAGGGGCAGCTGGACAGGGAGCAGGCACTGACTTCCCATCTATGAAGCAGAGTTGTACAACTAAGAGAGACCTAAAGAACTCAGATAGGGAAAGCCAAGGTCAGGACGGTGACCGTGCCTTCAGATACGCCAGGACCAGGATGATATGAGAGAGGCAGGCAGATAGAGAGAGAACAGGCAAGAAGAGAGGAGAGAGGGGGAACTGACTGATGAGTACTTTTAAAGTGTCGTCTCATAGCCAAGAGTGGAAAAGCACTTGGGGGGAGGTGATGACGTAACTGCCCCAGTAGCGGAGGTAGGCTGATGCCAATGGGGAAACTAACACCTTTCCCTTCAGAGATGTAACACTTGAACTGGGGAAACCTTCTGTGCTGGAGCAGAGTTGTAACACTTCTGTTGGGGAAGCCTTTCCCTTCAGAGCTGCAACACTTACACACCTCTCCTTATGTGAACTTCTGCTGTGCCGTTTACTTCTTTAAACTGCCGACCTCCCATATGACACTAGGTGGCGCCAGAATGTGCGTACTTAAGGCTTTGGCTGAGGCTCCCTTGCACGTTGGCCTGCTGGTCCACTGGCTTGGTTACAGGAACTTTTAGAAAGTCCCGACATTAATTTTATAAGCAGCCTATACTTTTAGTGCAGCTGTCAGTGAACACTGTGAAATTAACTTTCCAGGTATGACAACAGAGGAATCATCAAAAGATTCAGTCCCCAGCATGCTTCAGTACAACAGAGCCAACCATGCAGTTTCTCTCAGAAACCTGGTGAGGGTCTGAATTCGATTCTGGCTTTCCTAAGGCTACTGTTGCTGGGATGTTTCGGGAACTCTCCTGAGATCCAAGGTGTTTTGTTCCTTCCAAAGACACTTAACATAATTCAGTCAGAATTTCTCCACCAAAACTCCATTATTTTCTACACAAGCTACTATTAAGTAAAAATCAGATACTATGTTCTTGTTTCTCAGTAAAATTTCTTTTAAGTCAAACGTGTGAGGTTATATTTTCTCTCCATTCTTAGTTATATTCTTCGTATGTGTGTGTATGTATGCACGCATGTATGTGCATGTGTGTACATGTGTAAAATCCCCATGCTTCACAAACTGGAAACAAATACTCATCATTACCAGATGGGTAGGCTTGGTGGCTGGAGCACCAGGCTAGCCCATCACATTGTTGCTGGAGCACAAGGCTAGCCCATCACATTGTTGCTGGAGCACCAGGATAGCCCATCACATTGTTGCTGGAGCACCAGGTTAGCCCATCACATTGTTGCTGGAGCACCAGGATAGCCCATCACATTGTTGCTGGAGCACCAGGCTAGCCCATCACATTGTTGCTGGAGCACCAGGCTAGCCCATCACATTGTTGCTGGAGCACCAGGTTAGCCCATCACATTGCACTGGTTGCCTAGAAGCAGAAAGGGTGAATGTACCTGTGCTTGCTCTCAACTGCTCTCTTTTCTGTTCTGCAGATCTGGATCCCTTGCCCACAGGATGGTGGCAGCCATAGATGGAGGGTTCTCTTAGCTCAATTAATGAATTAAGATAAACTTCCACAGACAAGCTCACAGATCTAGACTCACTGAGACCCAACCCTACATGATTCTAGAGTGTGTCAAGTTGACAAAACTAACCTCCACTCTTTGTCAGGTTGACATAAAAACATATCACTTAAAGATATCACCGTTGGGCCCTTTCTTCTAAATCTCATATTTATCTAATAAATTATACTCCAACTTTCAAAGTCCCCATGGGCCTTAAAATTTTCACTTTAAAAGTCCAAAGTCTCTTTCATAGAAAAAAAATCAAGTTACATACTTGCAACATATATTGACACACACTAAACATTCCATTTCACAACAGAAGGATCAGAACATAATCACAATAAGCCCAAACCAAAATCCAGTAGGATAAACACCAAATCCATACAACTCTATGTCCAGCATCAGGAGTTCATGGTGTAATAGGCTGGACTCCAAAGGCTTGAATATCCCCACTCTTCCATCTCTGCCTCCTGTAAACACAGATTCTCTCTTGGTTTTAAGCTGGCTCTGCTCCACACCCACAGCTGTCCTTGGTAGAAGTCCTGGCATTGCCAGTATTTGAGGGTCTCTGCTACTGAAGACAGATGCTAAAAAGAAATCCCATACTAGCTCAAAATTGAGTATAATAAAGGGTTATTTATTTAGGGGTAGACTCACAGATCACAGTCTTCTGCTCAAACGGAGAATAGCAACCAAATCTTGCAGCCAGAAGAGAGAGGGAAGGTGCACTTTACATCGGCATTGATAGAATAATAGGCAATGTCTAAGTGGGAGGGTAACTTAAAGGCTACTGGCTGTAGGATTTCCCACAGCACCTCCCTTTTTGTTTAAATAAGAGAGTTCTAAACCTAATACAAAATTATATGCAATAAGAACAAACATCAGGTATAAAAATTAGAATTACACCCAGCATAAACAATATCAAGTAAGAAACATGAGATAAATGTTTCAATAATTATCCTATCCTAAGGAGTCTAAGTCTTGTATTATAAATAACTTGGTCAAGTCATGAGAGGAAAATAACTACAACCATCTTGTCTTCAACCCCATGGAAGACCCGAGAAGAGAAATAATATTACTTAAGTAAGCAGGAAGTGCAATCAAGCAACTTCCAAAATGTGCAACAAATGACAGAGACAACTGGCTACCTAGGCAATTATCCAAAGTCTCATTTGCAACATTGGAGCAACCAACTTTGGCTAAGGCCTAGAGTAACTGACAGACCATTTTCAGAGGCAGAAAAAATTTCAAAACTGTCTTACCCTGTCTTGGCAAGATTTGACAGTCTTTTTTTCTTTCATCCTGCTAGTCCTGTTCAGACATCATGCATTTTGTCAGTGGTTGGTGCATGGGCTGTTCCTTGCCCAAAGGCCAGTTTTGCCAAGAAGAAAACAAGCTCCAAGTGGAGTGTCTTTGGTGTTCAACATTCTTTTGGGAATAGATCAGTGCTGCCAGGAGCAATCATGTCTCATATCAACAGAACCCCAAGTTATTTAAATGCCATATTCTACAGCTCTTTGAAGTGGTTGAAGATTACCTATATATGTAGAATTCAATCTCTATGTATCTAAAGAACCTGATTAGTCTAACTATAAGTATGACAAAAATGGATGACTATTGACCTATACTTCTTAATACCTTAAAGACTAAGACTTCATATTAGAATATTAAACAATCTTTAAACAACAGTGCAACAAATGAGGACAATGACCTCAAAATGTAAACAATGTATAGGTATCTTGATCAGAGGTAGAAATTATACTGCAATATGATGAATATATCCTAAAAGTGTATCAATATACAAAATATCTTAAGCAGAAGAAGAAACATGCATGCATACAATTTGACAAAATGATTTTGCCTATGTATACAAATATTGTAGATAAAAATAGGAACATATTCAATGTAATTTAATTTTGTATCAATAAACAAGAATCTAAACCAATGTAAATTGCCTATAAATAATAGCTCACAAGTATTCACTCTATTGCTCACTATTATTGAGTATGAGTAAGCTCACACTAATCTATTATCCTATCCAATTTCCATTTCTTTTCAAAGAGATCCCTGAGCCTACATAATTTCCCCTCAATCCCAACACTATAACAATTATAATCAACCCCTAAATGATGTCTCTAACCCTAAGGACAAACTTTGTTGGGAGAGGGGACATGATCTTCTAAAATTACTTCCAGCTGTCATGGGGGCAATGCTCTTTCTATGGGATCTTGTGAAAGTAAAATGATGGTTAAGTTCCAAGATTACTGTCTGGTATAATTGCAAATAGTCTCTGATTATTTGGTAGGATTTTTTTGAGGTTCCTATTTCGAGTTCTGGCCAGAACTTTGTAAAAAGGTGTACCATTTCAACTAACCAAGATGGAGCCATCTTGAGCAGCTGGTATCCAAACAGGTCTTATAGTGTAGCACTATCAGCATCATGATGCCATATCAACCAGGTGGGCATTGTTGTTGTGGGGTCCCATCTTCTTTCTGGAAACTTCAAAGATTACTTCAGGAATTAGATGCCAAGATTCTGGAGTAATATACTCACATCTGCACCCATGTCTATCAAACCCACAATTACAATGCCATTTATATGCACTCTTAGCTTTGGTCTTTGATCATTTATAGAAGTCTGCCAGAATATACATTTCCTATTTTCTATTGGAAATTTTGATTCATCTTCCATGTTTATTCCATCATTCAGAACTATATGGTTTTTACAGAAGGCTCTAGATTTTTAATTTTCCTGGAGAGACATGTCCTCCGCAGTGACTAGGAATGACTGGACCACTTTTGACTTGGAGGCCTGTGAGGAGCCCCTCCAAGGAGTTTTCCAATGGTATCAGGTTGCCTTGTCTGTCTTTTGTTGATCTGCATTCATTGGTCCAGTGTCAACCTTTACCACACCTTCTACATAATCCAGAAGGTTAATACCTTTTATTTTTGCCATTACCAGAGGAGACACTATTTCTAGGAATTACTTGTCTACTATCCCTTCTTAGATGATCTATTCTACCACAATTAAAACATTTGGCATTTTGATGTCTCCTCATACCTTTGTAAATTACTTATCCTATCCAAGCTTCAGTATTATAGTAAAATGTCTCAATGTTCACTGTATGCAGGATCCATTCACCCTATTGGTGATGATCTAATCTCTAAAGGCCCAAGTATCTTTTTGCATTCTAAGTTGGTATTTTCAAAAGCCAGAGAGTCAATAAATACCCATCCAACATCTGTGTCTGTTACTCCTATTTGTACAGCCTCAGTTAATCCTTGTAAAAAGTCACTAAAGGGTTCTCTCTGCCCCTGTTTAACCCTGGTATATGATTCAATTTGTTTTCCTAGTTCTTGAATCCTGTCCCAAACATTTAAGGCTGCTTTGTGACATAGGGACAAGATGTGTTCATCATAAAGAGCTTGAGCCTGTGGGTCAGCATAAGTGCCCTCACAAAGAATTTGATCTTGGGAAGTTTCATGTCCTTTTGCATTTCCCTGTTGTTCTAAAATTTTTGCCTCTTCCTTGAAACAACATTTAAGCAACAGTTAAGGCCTGTCATCCAGGACTGCTGAAACTAACTGAAGCCAATCATGTTGGGTGGCCTTAATGCTAGAAGCCCAAGTCCTTTAATGCTAGAAGCTCCAGTCCACTCCCTGTGGTTGACAACTGCTCCAGTCCACTCCCTAACAAATGCAGAATGCAAGCCATAAGTTACTACTGCTTGCTTAATTTCTTTTAGATCATTCATTCCTATAGGTATCCATTAACCTTCTTTGAATCCTTTTGGGCCTTTAGAATTTGTTGCTTTGTCAGAGTAGATTACATGGTAGGAAGCTAAAACCCTGTGTAAGTCATCTCTGACAGCTATTGGTGATGTTGAATTCTGTCCCTGCACAGGGAATGACACCACCTACAGTGGTGGGTGTCCCACCTCTATTAATACAATCCATATAAACACCTACAGATGTGCTCACAGGCAACTTGAGTGGAGAAGTCCTTCATTGAGACCCTTCCCAGGTGATTCCAGGCTGTGTTGAGTTGACAATTCAAACCAACCATCAACTGCTGTATAGAAAGGTTACTGATTTCTGTCTGTTAATTTTGTATCCTGCTGTTTTGTTGAAAGCATTGTTCAGATAGATGAGTTTTTTCCCTCAGACTGTTTGGCTGATAACCCTTCTTTCTTTAGTGATGGGTTAAGTCACTACATTGGGTGTGAGTGAAGAGATGATTCTTCTTTCTTTATTTTAGAGAAAATTCTTTCATATTTTCTTTACTTAATATATCATTGGATGGAAGCTAATCATACATTGATTTTTCTTATTTTGAAGTGTGTCTGACCTATTCCTGCTTTCTTCAATCTTTTATTGTGAAGAGAAACTGAATGTTTTCAAAGGCCTTTTTCTGCATCTTGTTTAGGTATTCATGTAATTTCTGTCCTTAAATCTCCTTGTATGCTGTGCTGCATTTATGGATTTGCCTGTACTGACTTTCTCTTCTATCCCTGAAATGAAATCATATTAATCATAATAAAATCATCTTCATGATTATACACTCATTTTATGTATTCCTGAATTTTGTTTATAAGTATTTCATTGAGAATTTTTCTAATTTTATTTGTCTACATAATTGGTTTGTATATTTTTTGTTGTGATGTATATTTATATGGTTTTGGTGTCAGTGTGATGTTGGCTTTGCATAATGTGCCTGGTGGTGTCCTCTCCTCCATGGTGTGGAAGGGTCCGACAAGCACTGAGATGGCTCTTCTTACACAGTGGGTGAGTTCAGCAGCAAATGCATCTGCCCATGGCTTTTCTCTGTAAAGGACGAGGACTGCTCCAGTCCACTGCCTGTGGTTGACGACTGCCCCAGTCCACACTGCCTGTGGTTGACAGCAACTGCTCCAGTCCACTGCCTGTGGTTGACAGCAACTGCTCCAGTCCACTGCCTGTGGTTGACAGCGACTGCTCCAGTCCACTGCCTGTGGTTGACGACGACTGTTCCAATCCTATTGCCTGTGGGTATTTTTAAGTTGTTCCTATTAACTTTGGTAATTTGCCTGTGTCTAGGAATTTCTCTATTTCTGCTAGATTTTCCCGTTTTGAAAATATAAACCTTAATAGTGTTTCCTAAGAGTCCTTTGGATTTCATTGCAATCTGTTGTAACACCCCCTTTTCATTTCTAATTTTATTAATATTAATCTTCTCTTTCTTTTGAGTAAGTTATTTATGGTTTTGTCAAACTTGCTTCTTTTGTAGAAACTTTTCTTTCAAAATGTGTATAGGTGGTTTGCCTGCCTATCTGGAAACCACTTGTGTATAGTGCCTGTAGAGGACATAAGAGAACATCAGATTCCCTGAGACTGGCATTCCAGTAGGCTGCCTACTACCCTGTGGTTTGAAACCTCAGTCCTCTACAAGAGCAACCAGTGCTCTTAACCTCTGAGTCACCTCTCCAGCTCCCACAACCCTACTATGGGTTGACCCTATGTATTGATCTTTAGAGTCTCCATTTCTTTAATTTGTGTACAAGACTTCAATATACCCTGTCATCTGCTATTTTGAGTTTAGTTTCTTCTTGTTTTTCTGAGACATTGGGGGAGGTGTATCATTGGATTATTTATTTATGATCACTCTGCTTGTTAAAGATAAGTACTCAAAGCCATGAACTTTCTTCTCTGAGGTACTTTTGCTGTACATACTTCAAAAATCCTGCTAAGTTGTGCTTCATTTTCATTTGAATCTAGAAACTTTAGAATTACTCTGTGGTGTCTTCTATGGCCCACTCTTCACTTAGGATATACTTGTCAGTCCCCAAGCACTTGTGTAGTTTCTGTTACCAGAGGTTTCTAGTTTTATTCCATTATGATCCAATAATACACAAGAGATTATTTCAGTTTCTTTGTTCTTTTCAAGATGACACTTGCTGTCTAGAGTGTGATCTATTCTACAGTAGGTCCATGTGCTGCTGAAAAGTGCTTGTATTCTCTATCTCTTGGATGGAATGCCCCCTTTACACTGAGTCCAGATGTAGTATAACTCTGCAGTTTCCTGACTGATTTAAATTTGGATGGTCTATCTAAATGTGAGAGGGTATTTAAGTACTCCTCTATGGTTACATTAGAATCTACCTTTGACACTCATTATGGAATTGGAGCCCTAGCATTCACTGCTACACATTTACAATTGTTATATCTACATGGTGAATTAGTCTCCATGTTAATATGTAATGGCTTCTAGTTTGAAGTCTGTTTTATCAGATACCAGGATGGCTACACCAGCTTGCTTTCATCTTCTGCGTGATTCATACATTGACTTCTACCTTTTGATTCTCAGTCCACAATATCTTTTCTAGTCAAGATTTATTACTATTTATCTGTATGTGTGTATATCTGTGTGGAAATATACCACATTAGTGCAGGTGCCCACGGGAGGCCAAAATGAGTGTTGGATCCCCTGTATCTGGAGTTACAGGCAGCTGTGAGCCGCTTTATGTGGAGTCTGGGAACTGAACTAGGATCCTGGGGAAAAGCAGCAACTGCTCCTAACCACTAACTTTCTCACCCACATATTTATTGGAGACTAGAGATTCCTGTAGTGTGTGTGTCTGTGTGTGTGCGTGCATGTGTGTATTCATGTGCACATGCACACAGATATGGAGGCTAGAGGACAACCTCAGGTATCATCCTTAGGAACTCTGTTCACTTCCTTTGAACCACTGTCTCTCACTGGCATGGAACTCACCAATTATCTGGGCAGCAACCCTAGGATGGCAGGATACGTTGTTTGATTTATTGGTTTCTGCAGAGTCTCACTCTGTAGTTTAGGTTGTCCTAAACTCACTACATATTCCAAGTCTGAACTTGAACTTGTAAGCAATCCTCCTGCATCCGTCTAATTGCTGAGACTATGGCTTGATCTGCCACAACCTAAGAACATTAACTCTTACCTCTGTAGGAAACTCATTTGCTTCAGAGAATCCATGTTGGCATGGGGTCTCACAGTTTATGTTAACTATAGATTTATAATTTCAGGAAAAAATAGCATCAAAGATTCTTATGTCTGTTTCTTTTATTGAAGATTAAAACCTTGAGAATCACCCTTTGTAATACAAAATTATGTGTGTTTTAACAAATCTATAGTCTTGGTGCCTTGTTCCTGTCAAAAACAGAACAGTTCATCACCTTGAGATTTCTCGACTGCACCTCTCTTGACCAACCCACCTATCCCTGCCCCAACTCTCACATCATTCATTCTTTGTCTGCCCTATAAAGCTCCTCATAAAGAATGTTACATGAGTGAAATAAACTCCAATCTTTGCAGTCTGTCTCCTTCCATGTGGTGCATGTAAGATGCATTTTGTTTTGTAGACATTTGATGTCGACTCCATCCACCTGTGTTTTGCTGTGCTGGAGCCCCCTTAATACCCTTGACCATGACTGTGGAGACTCCATCCACCTGTGTTTTGCTGTGCTGGAGCCCCCTTATTACCCTTGACCGTGACTGTGGAGACTCCACCTGCATGTGTGTTGCTGTGCTGGAGCCCCCTTATTACCCTTGACTGTGACTGTGGAGACTCCATCCGCCTGTGTGTTGCTGTGCTGGAGCCCCCTTATTACCCTTGACCATGACTGTGGACAGTTGATGGAGGAGGGTCATTTGTCTATCTGTTGCTTTCATTGGTTAATTAGTAAAGAAAACTGCTTGGCCTGATAGGGCAGAATTTAGATAGGCAGAGTAGACCGAACAGAATGCTGGGAAGAAGGGAAGTAAAGCAGACCCTATAGCTCTCCTCTCCAAGATGGACGCAGGTTAAGATCCTTCCTGGTAAACCACCACCTCATGGTGCTACACAGATTATTAGAAATGGGTTAAACAAGATGTGAGAGTTAGCCAATAAGAGACTAGAACTAATGGGCCAGGCAGTGTTTAAAAGAATACAGTTTCCGTGTAATTATTTTGGGTAAAGCTAGCCGGTGGCTGGGAGCTGGGAGGCGGGAAGCGGCCTGCCGCTCCTATCTACAGACAGTGCTGTTGGCAACACTTGCAAGTAGGGGAGAGGGTGTGGGCACATGTTTTCAGAGAGTTTCGATGCAACCTAGACCATTTGTTTATTTATTGTTTATCCAAAGGATCCATTTTAAAATTACTAGCTACTACATATATAAGAAATTAATTTACAGCGAGGTGATGGCAATGCACACCTTTAATCCCAGCACTCAGGAGGCAGAGGAAGTTGATCTCCACATTTAAGGTCAGCCTTATCTACAGAGTGAGTTCTGGGACAGTCAGAGCTATACAGAGAAACCCAGTATCAAAAAATATTAAATTGCCATTCAGGTATACTGGCACAAGCCCATAATCTTAGTATTTAGGAGGTAGAGACAGGAAGATGAGGAGTTCAAGGGCACCATTGATGACACAGGAAGTCTGATGCCAGTGTGGGCCAGTATGGGCCACTTGAGATGCTGTCCAAAACAAAAACAAACAAGTAAGCAAGCCAACAGTGAAGATTTTGCTGCTGGAGTGACTCCTAGGAGACTGAGCGACCCCCAGGAACACTGATGACCAACTCCCGTGACTGGAACCGTGGCCCTGACTGTACCATGAGGAGCAACCACTGAGCTTTGGATCCACTGGACCTGGAAGATTGATCACCAGAGACACAGACAGTCCCAACTACATCAATCAGAGGAAAAGATGGGTAGACAAGGTAAGAACACACACAACACCACAAAGATCAACATGACTCCAATAAAAACTAGTAGCCCCACAGCAGCAAGACATGAACAACCAACTATAGATGAAGCAGAATAAAAAGACCTAAAAATAACTTTAGAGGAATGTTTGAATCCTTAAAGAGGAAATAAAAAAATCCCTCATGAAATGGAGGAAAAGAAAAATTAAAAAATGGAAGAAATCAACAAATCCCTTAAAGAAAAAGAAAACCAAGAAAAAGCAATCAAATATATTTAAAAAATTACTCAAGACTTGAAAACTGAATTAGAGACAATAAAGAAAAAAACTGAGGGAATTACAGAAACAGAAATTATAAGAAAATGATCAGGAATCACAAATTCAAGCATAAATAGCAGAATACAAGAGATGGAAGACAGAGTCTCAAGCAGTAAAGACACAAAAGAGGAAATAGACTCATCAGTCAAAGAAAACATTAAATCTAGCAAAAGCTTAACACAAAATATCAGGAAATATGGCACACAGTGAAAAGACCAAACCTAAGACTAATAGATATAAAAGAAGGAGAAGAAGTCAAACTCAAATGCACAGAAAATATATTTAACAAAATCATAGAATAAAATTTTCCCAAACCTAAAGAAAGATATGCCTATGAAGATACAAGAAGCTTACAGAACACCAAATAGACTGTTTTTAAAAAAAGTCCCCTCACCACATAATAATCAAAACACTAAACATACAGAATAAAGAAAAAGTATTAAGAGCTACAAAGGAAAAAGTAACATATAAAGGCAGACCTATCAGAATTAAACCTGACTTTTTTCAATGGAAACAATGAAAGCCAGAAGGTCCTAGTCAAGCATTATGCAGACATTAAGAGACATGGATACCAGCCCAGACTACTATACCCAGCAATATTATCAATCACAGTAGATGGACAAAAAAAGATATTTCACGACAGAACCAGATTCAACCAATACCTAGCTACAAACCCAGCCCAACACAAAGTAGTAGAAGAAAAACTCCAGCCCAAGGAAGTTGGCTACATCAACAAAAACACAGACAATTGGTGATCTTACATCAGCAAATCCCAAAGAAGGGGAAAACATACACAATAACATCACCAACAATGAAAACTAAAATAACAGGAGCTGGCAATCACTGGTCATTAATATCCCTTAATATAAATGGATTCAACTCACCTATAAAAAGATACAAGCTAACAAATTGGAAACAAAAACTGAATCCATCCTTCTGCTGCATACAAGAAACACACCTCAACCTCAATGACAGACATTGCCTCAGAGTAAAGGGTTTGGAAAAAAAATTCCAATCAAGTGGACATAATAAACAAGCTGGTGTAGCTATCCTAATATCTAACAAAATAAACTTCAAACTAAAATCAGTCAAAAGAGACAAAGAATGTCATTTTATATTATTCACAGGAAGATTCCATCAAGAGGAAATCGCAATACTGAACATTTATGCCCCAGATACCAGGGCACCCTCATATGTAAAAGAAAGACTTCTAAATATTAAATCACACAATAAACCTCACACACTAATAGAGGGAGACTTCAACACCCCACTCTCACCACTGGACAGGTCAGTCAGACAGAAAATTAATAGAGAAATAAGGGAACTAATAGATGTTATGACTCAAATGGACTTAACAGACATCCATAGAACATTCGATCCAAACATAAAAGAATATACCTTCTTCTCAGCACCTCATGAAACCTTCTCAAAAATTGACTACATACTAGGCAACAAAGCAAACCTCAACAGATACAAAAAATTGGAATAACCCCATGTAACTTATTGGATCACCATGGTTTAAAATTAGAATTCAACAGCAACACTAATTCCAGAAAGCCCACAAACACATCGAAATTAAACAATGCTCACTTGAATCATCAGTGGGTCAAGGAAGAAATAAAGGAAGAAATTAAAGACTTCCTAAAATTCAATGAAAATGACCACACAACATACCCAAATTTATGCGACACAATGAAAGCAATGTTAAGAGGAAAGTTCATAGCACTAAATATCTACATAAAGAAGCTGGAGAGGCTGGAGAGATGGCTCAGCAGTTAAGAGCAGCAGTTAACAGCCTGCTCTTCCAAAGGTCCTGAGTTCAATTCCCAGCAATCACATGATGGCTCACAACCATCTGTAGTGAGGTCTGGTGCCCTCTTCTGGACTACAGGTGTACATGCAGACAGAATGTTGTATACATAATAAATAAATTAAAAAAAAAGAAGCTGGAAAAATCCCACAGAAGAAAGTTAACAGAACATTTGAAAACTCTAGAACCAAAAGAAGCAAACTCACCCAGGATATCTAGATGACAGAAAATAATCAAATTGAGACCTGAAATCAACAAAATAGAAACAAAGAAAACAATACAAATAATCAATAAGACAAAGAGTTGGTTATTTGAGAAAAATCAGCAAAATAGACAAACCTTTATCCAATCTAACCAAAAGGCATAGAGAGACTATCCAAATTAACAAATCAGAAATAAAAAGGGGAGATAACAGCAGACACGGAGGAAGTCCAGAGAGAGAATCATTAGGTCATATTTCGAAAACCTGTACTCCACAAAATTGGAAAACTTAAAGGAAATGGACAACTTTCTGGATAAATATCACTTAACCAAAATTAAATCAAGAGCAGATAGGCAGATTAAATAGACCTATAACTGCTATAGAAGTAGAAACAGTCATCAAAATCCCCCCCCAAAGGCCCAGGTTTCAGCTCAGAATTCTACAAGATTTTCAAAGAAGAACCAATATCGATACTCCTCAAATTGTTCCACACAATAGAAACAAAAAGAACATTGCCAAACTCTTTTTATGGGGCTACAATTACCCTGATACACAAACCATATAAAGACATTACTAAGAAAGAGAATTACAGATCATTCTCTCTCATGAACATTGATTCAAAAATACTAAATAAAATACTGGCAAATCGAATCTAAGAACACATCAGAAAAATCATCCACCATGATCAAGTCAGCTTCATCCCAGAGATGCAGGAATGGTTCAACATACGAAAATCTATCAATGTAATCCACCATATAAACAAACTGGAAAAAAAAATAGCCACATGATTATTTTGTTAGATGCTGAAAAAGCCTTCAACAAAATCCACCACATCCCTTCATGATACAGGTCTTGGAGAGAGCTGGGATACAAGGAACATACCTAAATATAATAAAGGCAATATACAGCAAGACAACAGCCAACATTAAATTAAATAGAGAGAAACTCACAACAATCCCACTGAAATCAGGAATGAGACAAGGTGGTGGTTGTCCATTCTCTCCATATCTGTTCAATATAGTCCTTGAGGTTCTAGCTAGAGCAATAACACAAGAAAAGGAGATCAAGGGGGTTTACGTTTTTACCAACCATCTGTACCACTTCTTTCCCCCCTACTCAGCCAGTCACTTGCGGCCATCCCTCCTGAGCTAAGAATGACCTTCTGCTTTGTCTCTACCTGTGTGAGTCTCTTAGCTCTTCCTGCTCCAAGTAATCCACACAGAATTCATTCTGCATGACTCTTATTCAGTCAGCTTGGTGTCTTCATGCTCATTTGTGTGGTACCATGTGAAGAATCCACTTTCCTTTGAAAGCTGAATAACAACCCAGTGTAGAGAGGCTGCAATTTGTTTAGCCATCCTTAGGACTGTTTTTATACATAGACTCTGTGTGTGTGTGTGTGTGAGTGTGAGTGTGTGTATGTATATATATGTATGTGTATATATCTATATATATATCTAAATCAATATAATATATGTGTGTGTGTGTGGTTTGTATTTTGGTTATATGATTATTATAATAATAAGTGTTTGCATACCTAATTTGGTAAATCAGAGATCACATCTGTCAGATATTTTAAATTAGTATGGGTGGCCCAGACCATGATAACATGGCAAGTGAGATTCACTTTCCAATATCTCCCTTGAAGATACCCTGGAGAGTATAAAACACTTATCTATCCAGCATGTGGCTTTTCTTTTATGTCTGCCAGCCATATATATCAAAGTAAATAGGTTTAACAGCAATAAAAAGTAATAACTCTGGGGGCTGGAAGGATGGCTCAGCAGTTGAGCTTTGGGAGCTCTTCCAGAGATCCTAAGTTCAAATCCCATCAATCACATGGTGGTTCATAGTCATCTATAATGGGATCTGATGCCCTCTTCTGGCACGCAGGAACACGTGCATATAGAGCATCATATACATAAAATAAATAAATCTTAATAATTTACAAAAAAATAAAAAAGAATAACACTTTAAATTTTTCACTTTAAAGAAGCGCACATGAGCAATATCACAGCATAGCTCTGGTGGCAGTGTACCGCCTCATCTTAAGGGAACTCAGGCATGCATCCTTCAGCCATACATGTTTACTGTCCTTGCATACATGGACTTAAAAGCGTTAATTAAACTTCTTTCAGTGCTGAGGACCAGAAAAGGACTGACTGTGGCATAGCTATGGCCTATGAGAATCAACATGCAATAAATCACAGGGTCATCACTTCTGAGTCTTAAGTAGGCAAGGAAGTTGTCCAAGGTATACATCACAACAAAGAAACTCATGAGGTACAGAATGGTCCGTGTGGCTCTTTGTTCTGGGAATGCTTTAAGGGAAAGCCTGGTGCTGTGGAGAAGCTGTGACTGCTTCTTATGTTTATACAGGAAAGTCACCATGTACCCACTGGAGAAGGCCATGAGACCTACAAAGATGGCATCTCTGACAACTAAAGATATATAAAATGTGTGCCGGACAAAGGAGCTAACGGGTACAAGAGAGCAAGATTCGGTGAGGTATATAAGACTAGATGAGGTCAAATTAGGGGTCGCAATCACATATGATAAGAGGGGAAAGCTGATGGACGCATAGACGACACTGAGGAAAAGAAGGCAACCTAGCATGTAGCATGGAGATTTACACTTGAACTTTGCCAGACAGGAGCTTCTGGGACTGAGGGTGATGGCCTGGAGGATGCTGAGCAAGCTAGAAGCACAAAGAGAGAGGCTCCTTAAATACCTGTACGAGAACATAATAAATTTGCATGTGGTGTCACCCCATCTCCTCCGAGGCATAAAAATGTCTGTAGTTAGAAAACTCATGGCTATAAGCATCAGCATGTGGATTAGAGCCAAGAGACCAATGGGCAGGTCAGTGAGTCTCAACCTCTGCCCATGAACGAGCCTGAGGATGTGGAAGAGAACAAGGAAGCTGTTGCCCGCGACTCCAATTCCAGCTTCGAAATAAATGGTGTTTCTTACCTTAGTGTTATGGGACAGTTTATTGATTTTATTCATTTTATACCCGAAAGAAGCAGGTAGGAACTGTGCGGGGAGGACAGCGAGAAGATTCCATATCACAAATCCAGCCTTGCTCATCAACTGCAGTCAACGACAGCATCGCTACCTCAGGAAGACTTGTCGGTGCTTCACAGTTCAGCCTTATTCCCCTTAACATCGCCTCCCTTCAAACTGTCCGGAAGCCATCCCCCTTCTCTGCCATTCCAACACTTATGCCCACCACTGTCTAAGCTTCCTTTCACATTAAAAATTGCCATGTGTCATAGAAACATTTCTCTTCCTGTCGCTTTATATTTGAGGTTTCCTGAGGCGAGGCAACTTGTCTTTCATCTGTATCATCTTGACATCAGGCACACAGAGCCCCACAGTTTTGGATGAAGGTCAGCGAGGGTTACAGGAAAGTAGAAATGAGACCCTGGCATGAAACAGTGTCCTGGGGTCAAACAGGCCAGAGCAGTTTTATTCCACCTCTCTCTGTCCTGCTCGTTGCTGCAGACCTAAGGCTCTTCCTGCATGGGAACTGAGTCCCGACCGCGTCACATTCTACGCACAGTCTGCCATTTCCTCTGAGTGTGCCCGTGAGCACTGTGAGGCCAAGCTGCGCTCACCTCCTCTAGAACAAATGGACAGTCATGTGCTGTGTCAGGGAAGCCCTGGGCGTGGAAGAAGATGACGTCTACATCCCAGGCATGGTGGTATTTCCTGCCCAGGGTGAGCTGTGGAAGTGTCTGCTGCTGGCTTTACTCTCATGAGGTTCATGTTTATGGCTTGGGAGGATTAATATAGTTTTTAATACAATTGATCACTCTGCTCTGCCTGAAGATTAAATATGAAAGCAGTAGAATGTCTGAGCCCTCCCTTCTGGAGCACACTGGTAGCATTTTAGGCATTTTCTGGGAATCCAATTTTGTAACTGCATCTGAGATATATGTTCACATCACAGCATAGCAAAAGCCTCGGCGAGAGGCGTCCAGTTATTATATACTGGCAGGAACATGGTCTGGGGTTTTTCTCCTCCAGACCGTGACAATAAATAAATAGAAGTAGAATTATAATTACAATAGATCCAGAGCCATTCCCGTTGTAGGGTTTTAAGGAAAGAAAAATTATCAAGCCCATTCTAAAAGTGGGCTGCACAGGCATCTAGGCATCCATACCTCCTTGAGAAAGCAGTGATTTTTCTCAGACTCAGGAAGTCCAAGCCTCCGATGTACACCAGAAGATTTGATGAAGGATCTTCTGGAAGGTTCTTTTTCATGCAGTGCAAACATTTACTTTAATTCAAGTATCATAGTCCTGAATTGCGTAATAATATAAAATTTTCCTAGTCATATAGCAATTATCATCTGAAATTCAAGGTTGTGTTGATTTTATTTCGTTTTGAGCAGGGAACTTGTAAGATGTGAGGGAGAAGCAGAAGTGTCCAAGTTCCTGAACACCACACCAGCTATGTGCTCAGTGAACAGATAGGCTGGTTGTCAATCATCATGATGTGAGCTTGATTCCTGGGATTCTGGAAGGGAAGAACCAACTCCGAGGACCCCATGAAGTGTGCTGCGGCAAGCATGCCTCCTTCTCCTTGCCCACAAAATAAGTAAATGAAACAAAAAGAAAGAAATCAGAGCTAAGGTAGATGGTCAGTTTAAACAGTTAGAGACGTATCTGGAGAGATGGCTACCTGGTTGGAGCATCTGCTGCTCTTGCAGAGGACACAGATTCAGTTCCCAGCACCCACACGGCAGTCCCAAACCACCTGGAGCACCACTTCCAAGGGATGCAAAAGCTGCTTCTGAGGTCCACAGGCACCAAACATGTATGTAGTGAGAATACATATATGCGTGGAAATTTTCCTAAATAAAATTCTATATAATCCTTAGGACAAGTTAGACTTTTATAAACTTAATATAATAATGTAAGAATAATAGCAGTAACAGTACAAGCAGAGTTTTAAATAAGATTTACTTACAATGGAAAAAAAGAGAGCATCTTCAACAAATTGTGCTGGCAAAACTGGATTTCAATCTGTAGAAAAATGAAAATAGATCCATGTCTGTCACCATGCACAAAACTCAAGTCCAAGTGGATTAAAGACCTCAATATCAGTCTGAACACACTGAACCTGATAGGAGAGAAAGTGGGAAGTACACTACAACAAGTGGGCACAGGAGACCGCTTCCTACGTATAACATCAGCAGCACAGACAGTAAGGGCCGCATTGAATAAATGGGACCTCATGAGACTGAGAAG